>NC_022009.1:78030203-78032577 GCF_000317375.1 Microtus ochrogaster
TGTAAGAGAGAGAATGTTGGAATAATCATTTTGTACACTGTGTGAAGATGTGTCTCTATTTTACTTCATCTGCCTAAGGCACTTTCTGGTTTGTTTAATAAAGAGCTGAACAGCCAATAGCTAGGCAGGAAAGGATGATAGGCAGGATTTCTAGGCAGACACAAGAACTCTAGGAAAAATCTGAGGTGCAGGAGATTTGCCAGTAGACATGGAGGAAGTTGGATTTATGGTACTGAGGAGGAATAATGAGTCATGAGGCAGAGAGTTTAGATTAATATAAACAGGTAAATTTGAGTCTTAAGAGCTTGTTTGGAACAAGCCTAAGCTAAGACCAAGCTTTTTTATTCTTAATAAGAAGTCTCCATGTTATTTCTTTGTGAGCTGGCAGAGAAAGAGTGACTATGAAAAAGAGCATACTTAAAGGCAAATATCATAAAATAAAATTTCAATCACTAGAGTAGAACCTACAAGGAGTAATATGCATTACATTATTTTGCCCTTACAAGAACAACTTCTGGTGCAAGAGTTATTTTAGCTAACAATTCTAAAATGCAGTCTATCAGAGTAAAGACCCAGGGTCCAGAGATTGAGAAAATCTTCTTATGCTAAATCATCCATAGTTAGTAAGATAGAGCAGAAAATACATACATCCAGTGCTTAACTCACTGTCTCCACTCCTATACAGTATAATACCCTCAGCCTTGGTAATGATGCTGCTTGCAAGGAGCTGTATCTTCTCATGGCATTTCATAATGACTATCCTACACAGGAATGCCTCATACCAACTCGATCCAGATAAGCACTTTCTTTAATTATTTTAAGGCTTATATACTACATGAATTTTAGTCAAAAGAATGGTACCTAAATTGGATCTCTGACTCTGCTTATATCCTGCTATCATTGAAGGCTTATTAAGGGGGGGGGGCTTATTTCCTCCTAGGAAATAATATGTAAATACAGCTCTGGGTGGGGACCTAAAATTCTACTTAGAGGGTGTATTCAACTCAATCAACACTAAAGAAATGACTGGAATAAGTATCCCTTTGATGAGATAATGTCCTTTTACTTCCCAGAAAATTCTGACCCTTGTGCTGTCACTTATGACTGAATTAATCCTGATTTTCTGAATTAGTCATAAAAGCATAACTTTTATTTTATTCTCTTCTACATCTCTGGGATTTGCTCAGAGACTACACAGATATTGAACATCATGTACTCCCTCCATTTCTGCCTTCCTGGTCTGGCTGCTTGCAGTTTGCCTTTTCCTTTGCTCCATCTTCATCCTCTTCATCCTCCTGGTACCTGCTAAGATTTTCAGCTTCTTTAACTGTTTTTTTTCCCTAAGAAATTTGGTTTTGAGATTTCTTCTGAATCCACCCTCAAATTATTTAATGTATGAGACTAAGAACCCTGAGTGTGACCCTAGTTTTCCTGTTAATGCATGGTAGGTAGCCCAGGTGAGACGAGCCAAAATTTCTGATAATAATTACAGGAATTACTTCCTGCAGTTGAACCTGCTGTATTTTCAGTAATAGTCCCCATCTGCTGCTAAAAGGAGCTTCTCTAATGAAGGGTTAGAACTACGTTTTCTGAAGCCAGAGTCTTTACTGCTACAACACAGCTCCTAAAGCCAAGGCCTAGAGAGCACATAAAGTAAATGTAAAATTGTTAGAACAAGAGGACCAGGAAAATCTGCTGCCAGTTGCTGTCTCTAAAAATGAAAAGAACCTGTACTCATGATATCTTACCAATCTTACCTCTTTAACAAAACCGGAGAAGTAGCACATTAATGGACGTTCTAAAGTGGGAGGAAGAAGTCTACGAGGTCACACCCGAGACCCGTTGGGAGCTGGAGAAGTAGTCTTTCCCAGGGATGAGCCTCTAATTGAATATCCAATACCCACTGGTCATCCCTGATATCATAGACATACAAGTAACACTAAATAAACTGACCAAGTTGTTTCATGTATTTAGGTATAAAATATATGCAAAAGGACTATGAATTCACAATGGAGTTAGGCAAGGGCAGGGTGGGGAGCTTTACAGGAGGCTTTGGAAGGAGGAAAAAGAAGGGGAAAATAATTAATTTTATTTTACTTTTTATAAAAACGTTACTTTTGTTGTCCAGATTAATAACTATCTATCAGAAGACTTTCCTTTAAAGAAAAGAATCAGGCTATTGTCCCCTAATTAAGACCTAACCTGAAAACAAGTCCTGACTCATAGAGACAGTAAAATGTTCAAAGAAAAACTGTCCCAAAGACTCTTAAAAAAATTAGTTTCTTCATTGTGTTGTCTTTTTGCCCTTGTCCAGTCTCAGTCTTTGAGGGTGCTTCACTTTTCTCTGTAGCAGACTTGTCCTGTCTTTTCTACT
>NC_022009.1:78032911-78068614 GCF_000317375.1 Microtus ochrogaster
AGGGCTGAGGAACTGAGGCAGCAGGCCTGAGCATGATGCTGATAACAGAAATGAAAGGGTATAAAGAATATCTTAAGAATACAACTTAACTTGGGAAGACAAGTAAAGAGTGAGGAAAGCCCACTCATAGCCTTGAAAGTTACTGTATGGAAAAAAAAAAACAAGTTGGCACAATAGAAATTTAGAAATTCCCCAGCTGAGGTCAATTAAAACGCAGGCTGGGGCATTCCAGATTATCTGATGAGGCCTATGGCTATTGTAGTACTAATACATATCCTTGAATAGGGAGTTAGATTATAATACATACACTTGGGTGGAAATTCAAGATGCTGGCAAAATGTATAAACAATGAAGATGCATATATAATTTATACGAAATAAAGTATGCACACAGAATCCAAACTATGCAAATGAACACCCAAACCATGCCAAATAACAAGCATCGCTATCTTTGTGCATTGTTACTGTCTGAGCTACTAAACTTTTGGGGTTTTGCCTGCTCCCTTCTTTTGTAATAGAACCTCCCATTTGCTTTCTGTTATCCATCTGTTCAGTACATTTCTTTGGGACAAAAGAACCCAGAATCTCTCCACAGTTTCCTTCTGAACTTAACTCACATATCAGCTGCTATGATAAAGAAACTTATTGGTGCATACTAATTTAGAACAGATAGCAGACTTCTTCAGACAGAGAGAAAATAATACTGGAAAGAAGTTTGAGTTTAAAAAAATATGAAAAGTACAGATGAAACAAACTGTTGGAGACTTATGCTAGATTTATTATCTAATTTTCTTGATATCTTTAAAAGAAAACTGGCATGTTAAGTCTACAATAAATATGATATTTGGAGAATTACATGATGTGCATAATTAATGTACTTAAGAACACTACTCACAAGATAGAGAGGTCGTAAATAATTATAACAAGAGTCCTAGACCAGAATTCAAAGTTGGGGTGATTACAACACATTGGCTGTCCCACTCACTCCAAATAAAAGTAATATTGAAAAGGTCAGAAAAGATTTTAATTGAAATCTTTATTTGGAAAGATAGGAATTATTCATTTCAACCTATCTTGCATTACTAACAAGAACCTTAAGCACACCGAGCAAGAAGGGTGTTGGGGGCAAAGGGTATGTTTAGTTAAACATTGACAGTCTGCTCAACCATATCAGTTTTGATTTTGCAAGGTAGCCTTAGGCAATCTTCGTGTTGTCATGGGACAAACTGCTTTCCATTAGATCAGTGTTACTGCCAATCCCAGCTAAACACATCCTCAAATCTAGATTCACATTTGCACGTGTAGTGCCCATGGAGACAAGCATGCATACACACATATTACATAAAAAGATTTTTAAGTCGTTACTAAAATAACCACTATTAACAGACAGAGGGCAGGAGAGAGAATTACACAGACAGACAGACACAAGGACACACGCCGAGAGAATACACCTGTAACTGTCTCTAGCTCTTCTCTTCTACTCTAGCTTCTTGCCAATGAGATAAATCAAGAAAAGTAAAAACAATAATCAGACAGAACTAAAAGAAGAAAGAAATAGATGTTTTCTTTAACATTTTTGTTCAAGAATCTGATAGGAAAATGCCAACAAATGTCACAACCTACACCATAACTCTTGCTGTGAGAGGTTTGTGTGAAGGACTATGAATAAACAAAGAAAGAGATGGCCAGAGCAGATCTAGCATGATAGTCAATTTCTTTCTTAGGAAGGTATTAGGATCATCTGATACATAAAACTGTTGGAATGAGTGCATGTGTCCATAGCACTGGGTTCTTTGCTGTGGATCCACAGTGAATCTTTATCTAAACCACCTGTCATAAGTCTAAATGACAGAAGTTTAAGGGTAATGTAGCAGTCCAGGTGAAAGTTAAAACTCTAAAAGTTTCAAAGGAGATCAGAGAAAAACATGTTTCAGAGTTCATGAATACAAAAGACAGACTAAAGGAAAAAAATAACAAAACAATCCAGGAAAGCTAAGCCAAAGAAGGAAGGCTGAATTAACTCTTCAAAAATTTCAGTTTAATGTTATGAAACCCATCAAGTCATGATTCTAATCTTCAATATCACAGCATTAAATTAATTGTGTGTAGGATTCCTCCTTTCGAGCATGATAACAGATTATAGCACTCTAAATTAATTCAGGTGATTACCACCATTCGGTGATGATGCAGCTAAACCTTGAACACTTAATACCTAAGAAATGGACATTTATAGCTTTGAAGTATAATATTTGAATTTAAAATTCTTCTTGTGCTATAGTCATGCATTTACAGAATTGTCAACACCCTAGGTTCATGAAAAGTCAATCTCTAGACTTTAAAAACTCAGCAACAGCTGGACATGATGTGCACACCTTTAACCCCAGCACCCTGGAGGCAGAAACAGGTGGATTTCTGTAATTCCAGTCCAGCCTTATTTACACAGCAAGTTACAGGACATTCAAAGCTATGTAGAGTGACTTTGTATTCCCTGTGTTTTTTTTTAAAGTATCAGAACAGACTGTCAAAACAATTGCAAGGATTTTTGCAACTTTAAAAAATGAGGTGGACTAAGTTACCCCTATTTCTTTGCTAAAAGAGTCCACAGTGAAACAATAACAAAGATATCAAACTTCATTCTTGTCTGATAGAGATTCTATTAAATGAATCAGTTTTTTTCTTTCCTCACATCTTCGGAGGTACTGGTGTGACAGAAGTGACTTTTTTCTTTTCCTAAAAACCACTGTGTTAAGGAACCTGCTTCCTCTTTTGTAAGAAGCAGACCTTAGGGATGGTTGAGAAGAAAACTGTTCGTGAATGGACCAGGCTACAAGGCCAACACTGGAATGACTACCGTTCGCACAGGTTTCCTCAACTAGAGAGTCACGCCACTGAGGCTGGATGAGTGCTCAGGAAGCTCAGAGGATATTAGCAAGAAGCTAAGAGTTCTTCAGCCTCGAGGAGCACACTTTGATAGACTGTTTGATAGTTTCTACCTTTACTCTGTGTGGTTACACTTAAAAATACTTAATGAAATGTATTAAGTGTGTGTGTGTGTCCTGTGTGACCCTTGTGTCCCAGGGTTCATGTGGAAGTCTGAGGAGAACTTGCTTGAAGAAGTTCTCTTCCACACTGAAGGTCTTGGAAATTAATCACATACTGTCAGGTTTGGGAACGTAGATTATCTTAACTTCTAATGAACAAAGTAAGACCAGCACACATTGAGAACATGTGCTTTTAAATTAATCCTCCATGGGGGCTGGAGAGATGACTGAGTAAATTAGAGCACTGATTACGTTTGCAGAGGCCTGGGATTCAGTTCCCAGCACCCAAATAATGGTGAACAACTGTCTGCAACTCCCTTGAAAGTCGTTTAAATTCCACAATCATTTCATGCATAGTGTACCTGCACACACGCACACACACACACACACACACACACACACACACACACGTGCTCGCACACACACACACATACAAATTAAGTATGTAAATATTTAAATACTAAAAATAAAATCAAATTTTCTCCACCTCATGTCTATTCACTTCACCTCCCCAGAAATCACCACTGCATCAACCTTTTCAGTTTCCTCCTGAATAATTCTCTTACTTGTCAACAAGTAAAAATATGCTATCTGAATTTCACAGCTATGGAAATTGTCAGAAATGAATCCATACCTTAAGACACAACTCAAACTATAAGTTTATTATCTGGGGCTTGTCTCTCATGTAATCCATCTCAGACAGTTCTGCTTGTTTAAGTTCCTGCGAAGGTATGACACGCAGCATGTTTAACAGGCTCTAACATATCGCTATTCATCTGGAAAGGCAGGCAGGCAGCCAGGGGAACTGACTTTAAATAATCCCCCACTGGCATTTGATCTGCTCTCTTCTGCTGAGGAGGTAAGTGGACCTTGGCTCAAGGACTCCTGGAGAGACACAGGAAAGGCAGTAGTTTCTTAGACATCATCATTCCGTATCCTAACTAATACTGGGCCTGACACAAGGCGTGACCTCGGGCAGAGCCGCTGTGAAAATGCTACTCTCCTTTAACCCCTCCAAGTAAATCAGGAGAATGCTTCCCTTTCCTGACTTAAAGAAATTTGGTCTTTGACCTCTAGAGTCAGAACTAGCCTCGACAACTCTTTCAGATGGCTGTAGTATGAGCTTGTTTGATATATGTCAACTATCATAAAACAAACAGTATTTCATGGCAGACCTTTAAATAATATACATATGTCCAAAGTCGGGGTAGCTGTGTTTCTATCCCAAGCATGTTGGCATATGAGATACTACCGACAATGAGATGAAGCTTCTCTATGGCACGTTTTGGTGTCTGGTGAAGGTATGACTGGTGATGTGGCGCACTACAATGTACCATCTACCAATGTGTTCACTGCCAGAACTTCAAAAGGCTGCCAGGAAATGCAAATGCTTTAAATGTCTCCTGTTCGCGTAGCGATATTTCTGAGTCTATGTTATTTATATATTTAATAGTAAAATGTAGACGAATAGTTCATAATCTAAATGGTTGCTTAGTAATATATCTGCAATCATTCAAGCCTGAGGATCTGAAAGTCTTTAGAACTGAGAATTTCTGCATTCAGTTTTCTAGAGAAAACAAAATAAAACTCTAATAATAAATTGAACAAGTTTAAACAAAACAAACTCTTGAATTAAAGTAAGATTACAAAATTATTTTCTTAATTTCTGTAAATGCTACACATTTTTAAGTGATCTTCATACATACACATACATACACACAGACTTCTATCTCTAAATTGAAATGCATTTCAACATCTCTTGTTGAGTAATGCTTAATGAACTGTAATATAGCGAGATATTGTAGCAAATACAGTATTAAAATATTTTGGTACTTAATAGTTCAAAAATTATTTTATTTAATTGGGACCAACTGGCTTCATTGCATCTTATAAACTTTGCAATATATATTCAGAATAAAAGGAATAAAAATGAACAGATGTTTCTCCTTAAAGAAGGCAGACTAAGATTTTTCTTACACAATAAATCAGCTGCTGGTACATTTCTAGGACATTGCTTGAGGCTGTTTTAGTATAAAATTTTTAGCACACACACACACTGCACACACAAACACACAAACACACATTTACTCTTACCTCAGTGTGGATCCAAAATTGGTACAGGAGATTGAATTGAATGTGAACAGCAAACACTGAAGGTGGTATGAAGAGGGCCAAGGGAGAATAGAAAATCTGTAAGGGAAAAAAATCTATTCACTTTACAATCATGAGTCCTCAACAGAAGCCTTATGAACTATCCTTCTTCAGCAAGCATAATTTTCCATGTATTTATGGCCATCACTTTGCAATATTAATTTTTCACATGGTGATAGGATTGCAAGTGCTAATCTCCTTTTGGGAATTTAATTTTTTTGTAATTAAAATATCACAGGCTGCATGTTATTTCCTTACCATGGGAAGATTAGATGTGTTTCCTGGAAGTACAGTGATGGCTTCTAATGCCCAAATACTTGACTGAAGCAAAAATTTAATGCTCATGCCTTTGTACCTTGACCACTCCCAAATGCTCAACTGTTCTCTAGCATTATCATAATAAAATGCAATCATAATTAAAGAAAAATATGTGGCATAATAAAGAGTAGAATGTTGTTTCTTTTTAATGTTTATATGATTGATTAAAGGTGAAAGATGTCTTAAATTTTATCAAAGTTATTTAGGTAGGAGGTGTCGTGTGAGGACAGTGGAAGCAAGTCTAAGGGGCCAGATTGCCTAAAAGAGGGACATTTCCATGCCTTGGAAAAACAGCTTTTTCTTAAGCCCTCAAACTGCTTAGAATTGACTAGTAAGTAGGTTTTGTTGTGGCATCCTAACACCTTATTCCTGTGAGCATTCTTATGTGGTCAGCATAATTGTCCTGGAAGAACCCCCTCCCCCCAAAAAAAGATTTCAGAAGAATCTCACTCCCCCTAACACTTATTATTTTATAGAATCCATATTTCTAAAATGCTGCATATTTTAAAAACTATTCTCCTGAATGCTATGATTTAATTGTTGAATTGTATAAACCATTTGTCCCCAGTGATGGAGTCATTTGAAGGATATTTAGTAATGGGGTTGCATTGGAAATTAGAAATTTATGAAATTCTTATTTTTGTTCTAAATTTGTCACCTAAAATACAAGATTTTACCAACTGCAAACAGGTTGAATTTCATCATTTTCAATAGATAAAAAGCAATGGGTCAAATGAATGAGCAATAAGAGAATATAGATTTTTTATTCAGGAACTCAACTTCCCAATCATGATTTCAATACAAACTTCCTTGTAAAGGTAAAAAGAAGAAGTTTTAGCCCACTTGGTTCCTTAAAGTAATAGTAAAGAACAAAATTCAGAAATTAGTTTCAAAAATTCTATATTATTGTATGATATAGAATAGTATATAATATAAATAAAGCTTGACTAAAAAAGAATAGAAAATAAATATTTTGAATGTTCAATGATTAATATTTTTGGAAAGACAGAGTCTAACAGATGAGTACTTAGAGTACATTGTATTTGTACAAAAATTGTGGAAATAATCTCTTATAATAACTACAACTGTTATATAAAAGGTGGTTTTATGGCTACACTAAGCACTTTTGTTCTGTAAAGGGACATTTCAGATCCTTTTCTTGCTCATGTGAACCAAACCCTGTCAATCTGTAGAAGAGTTTTTTTTTTTTTGATAATATTTTCACAGGATTAGATCAACTTTAAAAAGTTCCAGACATCTTCTGTCTTGATAAACACAGTGATGGACTGACCCTTACAAACAGAAGGCCACAATGAGTCTTAGTTGAATTTTTGTTTTGTCTTAGTCCTGGGAATGATCTGAGGGCCCAGCACATGCTGAGCAATCACCTCTGCTCTGCTAGATGTAGCAGCCTTGTTCCGGGACCATTTTTACTATGGAACTCAGGCTGGTCTAGGTCTAGAACTAGAAATCTAACTACCTTGGTGTCAAAGTGCTGGGATTTCAGAGAGGCACCACTTTCCCTGGCTAAAACTCATTTTTTTCTTAAGAATGAAAGCAAAACTTGGGGAATAATTTACAATAATAAACTGAAAGACAATTCTTTGTGATTAATTCAGTGTTATAAAGAAAACTGTAGGGAAAAAGGTCCTATTCCTTTGCCTGAAAACAAAGCAGTAAATGCGGTGTAGGTATGAGAATTCTTTACTTCCTCCCCCTTCCCATCCTCAACCTTCTTTTATCTCTCCTGTTTTGGTTTTGGTGCTTTGCTTTGTTTTTGTGTTTTGTTTTGTTTTTGTTTTTTCATCTGCACGCCCGAGGAACAAATCCTAGGCCTTGGTCATCAAAGCCTAGTGCTCCTTAACATAGTTACATCTCCAGGTCAGTGAGCCTCCATCTCCAATCTTGGGATCCGATTGTCCACATTCTTTACAAATAATTTAACTTCTTCTTCTACCATAAGTCCTTAAATGCACTTAATTATTTGACTGAAAAGCCCTCATGCTCGGTTAGTACCCGGGACAGAGGACATTGAGTGTATTTACCAAATACACTTCTGTCTGGTACTCTCACCAATGTTATTTTGACTCTAAGGCTCTTCAGCTTTAAATGACACTGTTCACATTAGGTTGGTTATTCTATGAGATAATTAACATACAATAGAGTTATTGTAGAACTATATCTTTGAGGAAACAATGAGGATAAGACAAAACATAGTATCAGTCCAGCAGAGACAAAGTGTGAGTAATTTATCCTCCCACAAGCAGGTAGCAGAACAGTGCTTGAGAGTTGGTATCTTGAAGCCATAAAGAAATGGCATATGGGAGGATTATAAATTGTCACACTTTTTGGAATTAGTCTTGTAAAAATGCTAGACTGTGGGAGGCTTGGACAGATCTCCCAGAGACCAAGAAGCAGACTCCTAATGTAACCGAGATGATCTGGGATGACCCTGCATTTCCTGAAGAAAGAATAGATCGCTTCAATTCTTCAGAGTCTCTATTGTGCCTGTGACTTGGTACAAAAAAATTAAAAAGAATGGATAAGGAAAAGAAAAATTTGAATGGCTACATGCGAGCATTTTAATATTCTTCTAGGAAAGCTGGGCAGAAAGTGACATGCAACGCTTTTACAGATGTTCAATGGAGACTATGAGAGCAGCAATGCAGTCAGCCTGAGGACTGAACTAAAGAGAGAAGAATATTATCTTTAAATGCAGAGTAAGAGGACATGCTCTCCTGTGAACTCATGTCTTGATTGAAGACATGGGAACAGGACTAGAAAGAGAAAATGGCAAAGAGTTCACATTTCTCTGTAGTCTTTAGAGTTCCTGAGGTATCAGTGAGAAGAGCTTGAAGGAACTAAAATCCTAGAAAGGTTTCACAGGTGCAGAGAGGAGACAATAGTGATATTTCATGTTTGTTTTAGAACTTGCTGAGCATGTAGAAAGCTTTTCTGTGTCTGGAAGCGCTGGACAGAGTAAGGGCCACACAACACAGAGACAGTTGTGGGACTCCCAGCATGTAAGGCCTGGGGTGCCCATGCAGTATATGAATGGAGGGAACATTTTTTCATACCCAAAGATTTTGAAGTGGACCAAAATGGTCCATGCACACACTGGCTGGTTTGCCAGTCATGGGAATGAAGCCACTGAGTTTGCCTGTGATTTAAAGTAGATCTAGACAGAGCTGGGAAGAAAAACAGGGCTTGTAGGATGGTTGTCCACTAGTAAACAGCTAAGCCATAAGGTTCAATGTTGGAGGAGGAGCTGCTTGTTTATTTCCAGCAGCTAGGGACTGAAATAATCACACAGAAACTATATTATTTAAAAAACTGCTTGTCCCATTAGCTTTATCCTTTTACTGGCTAACTCTTACATCTTAATTAAAGCCATCTCCATTAATCTATGTATTGCCATGTGGCTGTGACTTATGGGGTAAAGTTCTGCCCAGTTCTGGCAAGGCTACATGGCTTCTCTCTTACTCTGCCTCCTTTCTTCCAGCATTCAGTTTAGTTTTCCCTGCCTACCTAAGTTCTGCCCTATCAACAGGCCAAGGCAGTTTTTTATTTACCAATGCTATTCACAGCATACAGAGGAAAATCCCACATCACCTCCCCTTTTCTATTTAAATAAAAAAGGAAGGATTTAAACTTAACAGCAAAATTACATATGACAAAACAGGTATCAACCAAGAATTACAGTTACAATATTTATATCTACTTTATCTTTTATCATATCTAAGGAAAACTATAACTATAAATTCTTTAACTTTGTCAACAACTCCAGAAGGATATCATATTATGTAAGTAAACAGGAAGTGCATTGTAAGCCTCTTCCAAAACTCTAAAATTGTCTGAGACATCTTGCTACCTGGACAGTCAACCAATATTCTTCTGTACCATTGGGGCATCAATCTTCAGCCTAAAGACCCATAGTATCCAGCAGATTTTTCCACAAAGTAGGAAATTTTAAATACAGTTCTACCTATATTGGCAGTTTGTTAGTCACTTTCTTCTGTATCCTGCAAAATATATGGCAGACAATTTGGTGAAGCAGGAAACCCATAGTATGGTCTCACCTTTAGGCAAATTCAGCAGTCATTTCTCAATGGGTACTGCATGTTCAATTAAGCAGTCCAGGTAAAAGCAGTTTCTTGCCCAAATGGCTAATCAACTCCATAAGGAGCCTCTTTGATACCCATCTTACTCTTGAAGTAATTGGCGCTGCCAGAAGCAGATGTGTCTCATTGTCATGATAAGTCCCAAATTCTTAAAATATTTTAAATGCCATATTCTGTAGTCTTTGAAAGGTTTGAAGAATGTCTATCCATCTGAAATACATCTCTGGACATCTAGAAAATCTAACTAACATGACTACAAGTATGACTATTATAGATGACTATGTATTAACCTATATTTTTTAATTATACATTACATGTTTAAATGAGCTGCACAAACACAATATCTTAATCAAGAGCAGAAATACATATATATATATATATATATACATATATATAACAAAATTGACTTTAAATTTGTATCAATAAACCAAGATCCATACCAATGCAAAGTATTCATCTTTATAGCATGTCTCCCATTAAATGTAAAAAAAAATATTAACAATATTTGGGAATATGGGCATGGTTCTTCTCCAAACTGCTTCCTGATTTTTGTTGGGCAAAGTAATATTTGGGGTTGTTCACAGCAACCTTTCAGGGGTTCAGTTTGGAGAAAATAATATTCTAATGATTCTTATATAATTATATGCTGTAAAATATGCATGTTATGATCTAAATACATTTTATATATGTATTATGAATTCCACTAACACATTGCATTGACATGTATAATGTGAGAATAAACAAGTGTATAAAACCATACACAGCAGTATATTGTAAATAAAATGACATTCAGTTTAATTGTATTTTATAAATTTCAGCTCATGTAGATAGCATGAGGCTTAAAATTGTCTTAAAAATACAAATGTCATGGTTAGAAATTCTAGAAAATTGAATCTGTAACTTTCATTGTTTTACATGACACGTCGGCCACTCTAATTTTCATGATAGTATAAAAGAGATATTCTCTGAGCTTAATTTTGCTCTTTATCTCACTCACCAATTTTCTTTCAAAGACATGACTCATTTATTATTTCTTCTGAAATAAGTGGTTGCTCTGGTTACTGTTAAATTATAGGCCTTTTATAACACTGATAATAAATTTTACAGATAATTCAAGAAAAAGAAAGATATCAGAAATCTGACTTTGATTTCCATACATAGGGGAAGGGATATGGACAAGCTGGTCAAGAACGCAGGCTGAATTAAACCCCTACCTTTCTTCTTCATTGTGTCAGCTCCTCCTCCATTACCACTCCCCAAATAAAGAGCAATTTCTGACATTATTGGGACTCATTTCCTAATTCAACACATTTTTTTCTCTCTGTGACAGAATAACATAAAATACTTTACTTTGGGAATAGATGAGAGCGGAGCTTATTTTGCTTGGATTTGCACTCATTTTTCACGTCGGACACATTCATTTTTTGTTTACATTACTTTATTTGGAAATGTTTATGACAGTACAGTAGAATTAAATTTAAGAGATAGATATCATCAGTTTATTATAAAGGGGAGGCATTGAAATTATTTAGATGACGAAATAGTTCAGAATTTCAGTGGAGCTGGCAACTTCATGTGACGCCATTTCAAGGATTTCAGTCCACATAATTTTCAAGTATCTCACCATCTCTAATGTCATCTAAATGAGAGATAGTCTTCATTATCTGGAATTTCTTCAGTTCCTGCATAATCTTGGAGAAGAACTTTGTGTTCAACCTTCACACTAACTAGTTGAATCTCTCGGCCCTGCCTTTCCACAATACTACTGTTGCTGGCAATGCTTTTCCTTTAGACATATCTGGAAGCTGCCGCCCCCTTTGGATACAGATTTGGCTCCACTTCTTTTGACTAATACTCTGTCAAAGAGCAAAAGAAATGTCCTGAAGCTTGTTGGACACTGACTTGACCACTGCACTTGAGACTTGGCACTCCAGGTGCCATTGTGCACAATCATTGAATAGCAGAGATGTCAGGGAGGGAGTAAACTGGGATCAAGTATCTGGATTGGCATTTTAATATAGGATTGTACAATGCAATATGACAGTGTGGAGCTTTTCTGAAATTCATTGTCATATTTTTAAAAGTATATTATGCATAAAATAGAAGATTTCTTCAAATTGTGAAGTATGTAATACTCTGATGCATCTTTTCTCCTGTCAACAAACAATTCATGAACTCACTAATGTTCTTGGTCAACTTCAAATATAGCTATATTCTTTCCTATTGTTTATTTTTCAGCAAGACACCCCTGGGTTCCTCATTCAGAATGACCAGATTCCTTAGTTCAAAAAGGTTAGTATGAGCAAAGAAGCAGGAATGATGTGATGGAAAAGTTTGAATGCTTGAAGCAGGATTAATAAAAACTCAAAGAAATTGAGGTTCAACATGAATACCAGAAAAACAAAGCAGCCAGCCACTGGTTCTTACCTCAATCTCAGTCAGAAAATAGTGATCCTGCCTCCAGGAAACTTCGGAATAAGACTAAGACTATCTCCTCCCATTTTATAATCTTCTCTAGGACTGGGATTAAGGACATACACCACTACCACTGGGTTTCTATGGCAAACTAGTGTGGCTACTGGGATTAAAGGTGTGTGTTACCACTGCCTGGTCTGTAAGGTTATGCCATGGGGCTGTTTTACTCTCTGATTTCAGGCACATTTTATTTATTAAAATTCAAGTACAATGCCACTACAAGTGCTTGTTATTCTTCTTTAATAAACCTAAGAGCCCAGGACGGCATCTAGCACCTATATTCTCTGGAACCTCTGTGGTAACACCACTCAGGAAGCACCGAGATACTGCCATTTAGCTTCAAGGACTTCCTAAAACAATACACTTCGTGTTGTTTTAAGCCTCTCAGTTCATAGCATTTTGCTACAGCAATCCTGAAAGTAAGGCATGTTTTAGTCTAGGGGTCTTTGGTACAACAAAGTTGGGGGAAGGTTCTTTTACAATTTGCTCATTAACAGTATTATTATAGGCTTTACAGGTCTTCTGTGCCTTGTCTGCTACTTGGGTTAGTACCCAATCCTGCATATTTTCTCTGAGTTGAAAGGCACCTAGTTATGATCTGAATTTTCCACTTATATGTATGACTGATGTGGGATTCCCCTCTGTATGCTGTGAATACCATTGGTTAATAAAGAAACTGTCTTGGGCCTTCACAGGGAATAGAGGTAAACAGGGAAAGCTAGGCTGAATTCTCGGATAAAGGAGGCAGAGTCAAGTAGAAACCATGGAGCCGATAAATGCAGATTTAATTCCATCATTTTAGGATCAAATAACTATAGTTCCTGTATATTATAGTTTCTAGAAACACATCTCTTACCCACAGAGAGTACTTTAATGATATAAAATCACTACCAAGAAATCCAGGAGGAGAACTCATCTCTAAAAAGAAGCTCAGTTAATCCACTAGTTTAGATATTGCAAATGTAGAAAGTATGGTGAGGATACCCTTTTGTCTATGGCTCCTCATTATGAATTTCAAGAGCATGCATGTCTCTGATCCTTACCAGTCACCTCTTCAAACAAACAGCAGGAAGAAGCAACTGAGACCCAATAATACCTCCAAGGAAGTATCTCCAACTGATGTAAAAGGTAGACTTTTAAGTAGTCCATCCCTGAAAGGGTGCCAGTCTCCTAAATATTATTATCTTGGGGACCAGGCCTATACCATGTGAACTTTCATGGTAACTTTCCCAGATATTTGAAAAATGGAAAAATTTTAAATAAAAATAGAATGTCTAAAATATTTCTATCTGAACATATTGGAGGTAAAACCCATTATATTTACATTTGCCTACTGGTTAAAATTATGTAAAATAATAATAATGGACAGGTACTTTCTGAGATTGCTGTCTATCTTGAGGAGTACTTTCACACCAAACAAAAATTTAACTCTGAAAAGAGTACTTATGTCATATATGTCTGGTGTTCTAGAGATGGAAGAGCCATTTAGAGGAAAATGAAGCACCTCGAACCCATCTTCTCGTAGTTTAACAGGAAAAAGAAGAAAGACTTGAGATTTAAACAAACAAATGATGCTGTCTCATTTATTCAATTTCCCACAACTTACCCACGAAGTATATGGCTGCAAGACAGATTGTCTCAGTGCCGTGCTTAAGTTATAGTCTTCAGAACTGTGGTGTGCCTGGTGTGCAGCCCAGATAATATTAATCTCTGCAAAACACATGATTTAAAATAGGGAATGAGAATGGGAAGAAAGTTGTTTCCATTCAGTCATGTACTTTGCTCTGGTAAGAACAGATGAAAAGCCTGGCACATCTCAGAAAAGGCTAGCCAACACAATGACAATTAAAATGAGATCTTTTTGAGCATTTTTGGAACCATACAGTATACAAATAATAAATAAATGGAAATTGAAGTATAACAGTAACTATACACATCGTGTGGGGCACAATTATATGCCACCAATGAAATTAAATGACTTCCAAAATTTATGCTTTGCTAGCACTTGCAATATCACAGATCATAAAAGCTAATGTGTGGAGATGAGTTTTCGGTGTGTGATAGCACGTTTCCGATTAAAGACAAATTCTACAATGGGAGAAATTAGGATATAATGAAATATCACACCATATTATTTCCTGATGGCTTTTGAGATGTCTCAAAGACTGTCTGTTGGAATAAGCAAATTATAACAATATTTGATGCCGATCTTTAAGATTATACTTTGTTATTCACACACTAGGCATTGTACATGGTTTTTCGCATAGCTTACCAAGATGTCCACCACTTCACATGACATCCATGTGCCCTCAGAACAGAGAAGCAAATAGAGACAGTTGATGGCATCAAGAGCTGCCAAGATCACCCTCATGAGGCCTGCTGTCATGTCAAGCAGGGAAAAGTGTTCCTTTAACCATTGTCTGGTAAGCACTTAGATTGTGCTTAGTAATTGTTTTAATCATTTAATCACTTCTAATAAATACACTGTACTCAAGACATTCAAGAATTATTTTTCATGAAAGAGCAGTAATTCTTCATAAGGTCCTTTATCAGTGTACAGACATAGTACTTGAAACTATTTGAAACTGGGTAGGGCCCAAACTTCTGGCTTATTTACTATATATATAGCTACATATAAGAGATTTGCAAGGGCTTTTTCTTTGTAGCATCAGATGTTATGTGGACATTGTTTAAGATGTAGTAAATTTGACAAATTTTCCAAGTTTGGTAAAGCTTTTACCAACTAAGCCCTATGAAAAAATTTAAACACCATTTTCTCCATAGAAAATTCAATATCAAACATTTTAGAGCCTGCTACTTATAATAAGCCTTGATTAAAATAAACACGCCTTTTTTTTTGACTTACCAGTATTTCATTCCAAATACTGATCTTAACACACCCACAACACAGGGCAGAGAGGAGTAAGGTACTCTAGTACTACTGCCTGATAATCTCCACAGAAGTGATTGTGGAACAAACAATCCACGAAGGTGGAGGTTAAAGACCTGTGTCTGTCGTTGTTTTGAAAGCCCTTTCTTCCCATCACAAACTGTGTAACAGGAACCCAAGATCAATGAAGTGCAGCTGCATAAACAGTACGCAGTAACCGGACCCCACGGGCACACCTATGTCGCCTTCCAGGAGTGGAAAAGAGGCAGGAAAAATGGCTCTTTTTTCACAGTCTCTATCCAGCTTATTGGAAGTACATCATTTTCAAGCATGGCTACAAAAATATATTTACAGAAAATGATTCCAATAGTTCTTATGTGAATGGAATAAGAAAGGATTAATAGTTAATTTCTTGTTTACCTTCCTTAATGCTTGAATTGGTAAATTGGTTGCTCTAATAAATGAAAGCAAATATTAAGGAGGAAAAATGATAATATTCATAAAAGTGTTTTATTTGGAAAGATTTAATAAAATTATATATTCTGTTCAAGAGTGATATTTTTCTTTTCCTATAAGTAAATTGTAGACTTTATGTTCCCATAACATTTTATTAGACCTTTGCAATGGTATAATTAGAAATAATTATGCTTATTTACAGTGCCAAAATGTCCATTTGTATGAGTATATTTGACTAATATGCAGCCAAAAATCTACTCATTTTGCTGAATTCTAATGCAATCTGTATGCTATATTATTGAACTTGTTAATTTCAAACATTTTAAATAAATTCTTAAGTTTCAGGTCATGCAGGGATGGCTCAATAGTTCAGAGCACTTGCTCCTATTTCAGGGAACCCAGGTTTCTTTCTCATCACCCACACTGGGAAAATCACAACTGTTTGTGACTTCAGTTCCTAGGGATTCCATGTCTTTTTATAGCCTCTCAGAGTGTCTGCTTGCACGTGGATGCAGTTCACACACACACACACACACACACGCACATGCACATGAACATTCACATGCACACATACACATATGCATGCACACATACACATATATGCACAAAAGAAATGAGCAAGTCTTTATAAAATGTATACAATCCATTAAAGCCTTTTACTACTAATATTCAATGCTTGGCAATGAAGGACAGCTATATAATTACAATTGAAATGGAAAAATTTTTATCGTTCTGTATTTTTCCCATTCACCTATATGGCTGAGATAGACACGGACTAAAACGGTTCCTGACGTATATTATGAAATTAAGACCTTTGATATCATGATAGAATGGACCTTTTGGAACTCTGAGAGAGAAACCTTTATGCTTGTGCAACACTTGAGTCTCTCCTGCCTACCAAGAGCAAGGCTCTGTTGATTCCAGTCCACTTGTGGTCTTGCCTTTGGTGAGCATTCCTTTGAAATCAGCTGAGCTAAGTGACTCCCTTCTAGGAAATAGGATTTTGGCAATGATGATGGATGTGATGTCATTTTCATTACCAAAAAGAGTAACTGTGTCTCAAGTACTCTCTCTAAGTCTCACATTCCCAGCTGCCACGGTGGAAACTCTCCTTTGCCGAGCTACATCTGAAGGGGAATTGAAGAAGTGCTTGAGTAACAAGCCATCAAGGGCTAAGCTTGTTAGTATAAACACCAGGAGTCCAGGCAGCAATCATGCAAGTGAGTTTAGATAGACTCTTATGCAGTCGAGACCCTGGATGTACCACAGCTGCCTGCGTGCCATCAGCTGAACAGCTAAACAACAAATAAAGCCCATAAGCTCGGACTGGTGGGGCTCATACAAGCCTTAGGCTGGTTTCTGTCTGCGTGTACATGCTGTGGGTGTTTGCCTTGGAATTTTTGTTGGACTCTTAACAATGGGAGCGAAGGTGTCTCTCACTCTCTTGCCTGCTTGTGGGACATCTTTCTTCTTACTGGGTTGCTTCACCCAGCCTAGCTATGAGGATTTGCATGTAGTCTTATTGCATATTGTTTTACTGAGTTCAGTTGATACCTCTGGGAAGCTTATTCTTTCTGAAGGGAAAGTGAGGAGCAGTTGATCTTGGGGAGAGAAAAGATGGTTGGGGACAGTGGAGGAAGCAGAGGTTGCAGTAGGGATGTATTGAATGAGAGAAGAATAAAGAAATGAAATAAGTAAAAGGCTCAAAACTAAAAAACGTAGACGATGCTATATGTCATGCCATAACACATATTCAAACAAGATTCGCTACGCTAGCATGTAATTCATTGGGTTTTTTTAAAGTGCAAAAACTATATTAAAATGTTTAAAATACATTTGCTTACTACTTATTATGAGCAAATGTTTGATTTCTAGAAAATCTATAGATTACAACTTGCATCATTTTGTGTTTAATACTAAATAATAAAATGGGAAAAATTTTAAAAGATTTGTGTAGCCAGGGCTCCCACAGAGAAGACACTATTTTTTTTTGTGCTGTGTTAAGTCTAAGAGACCCAGCCCTGCAGATGGTCCTCATTCCCTGGCTTCAAAACACCTTAAGGTGAAGCTTCTTAAACTTTATGAATGCAAATGTGATCCACGGGCTCTACTAGAATGATTTCCTTAATGATGCATTGCTGCTTCCCTTTGTCTTGCTTCAAGATGGAACCGATAAGGAATGGTTAGCCTTGATCAGGAATAATGAAATCACTGGACTGCTAGTCTAGCACATGGGAACATGCTACACAATTTTAACTCTATTCTTCAGAATCCTGTATAGATGAGGAAATGAAGATGTACTTTCATTCAGTTACCTGCCTACTAAAAAGTTAATAAATGCCTTCATCCTGACAATTCTTGTTAATGGTCAAAAAGGCTGTCTTTCCCAGACCTATTGAACCTACTTGAATATACAGGATAATATCTTAATAGCGCCATGCAAGAGGAGACTACAGATGTCAATGTAAAAATCTAATTCACTCTCTCCCCATTGAAGGAATCGCGCAGTATTCGGTGTTTAATGGTGAATCCAGGGCCCTCAGATTCACAGACACAGAGGTTGGGGACATTTGAGTACCTCAAAGTCAGTTCACAGACTAGTTACATCACTGACCACAAAAAAACCCAAAATGATACAAATCTTTATTATATTTTACTGAGTTTTATTGTTTATTGATAAAACTATAACATCATTATCAGTAGTTTTTGTTCATACAGCATAAGTGTAAATGAATAACCAAAATATGATGATTTTATTACAAACTTATATTTCATTACTCAGTGTTTCTTATATACTCACTCACTTGGAGAAGGTACTTTAGATGATGCTTAATAAACTGGAGTTTGTGTCTTAAAAGCATTTCCAACTGGCTAAGCTCAATGCTACACATTTTCTTTCCATCAGCTGTCTGAAGTAACCAAGTCAAAGAAGGTAATGATAGGAAATCGAAAGTATTCTTGTGTCTCTTACATCCTAGTATCCTGACTACTTGAACCATGCGCTACTACTTCATTCTATAAGCAATGTCACTTACTGAAGTAGAGGACTGCAAAGATCATGGGAAAACAATAGTCGGTATTTTGTTAGTAACACCTACAAGCCATGCCCCCCTTGCAGGTCCTCCCAGCATCCTGTTCTGCTTCCCACTGTGATCCTGTTATTTTTTCCCAGTCCTTGATTACCATCCTTCTTTGAAAGCTACTTTCAAATGTAGATGGATAAATTTTGATTTCTCAAGACCCACCATTTTAATATTTGGGTGTGAATTTATTTTTAACTTAACTATCTAATAATATAAAAGTAGGGTTGTAGAGAAAGAAAGAGTAAATACTAATGATTTCTAAGCAGAAATGGCTTCAGAATCCATTTGCCAGTGAACAAGGAGAGACTGCTCAGAACTGTGTTCTGTGTCACAGACGCTGACTAAGACCCCAGTGCTGAGGAATACCATCTTTATGATTTGCAGGAGATCTTAGGAATGGCAAAATAAACAAACAAACAAAATAGCCATAACAACAAAATAAACACCACAATGACCCTGGAAAGAGGTGTTATTGAATATAATATAAAATGATAAATTAAAATAGACCTTTGAAGTCATGCTTTGAAGACTCCTCTGTAACTTAAATGTCATTTTGGTACTAAGAGTTAATGTAAAACTTCATGCCAAGCACTTTGATATGGGAGTATATGAAACCTTAATGTGGTCTTTGGTTATTTAGGGGTGATGTCCTCTGAGGGACTATAGCAGTTCTTATGAAATGTAATGGTGACTCTCATGAGAAGATTGTTCTACCACTAAGTTACACTTTGTGCACTAAAACCAAGATTGTTTTATATATATGGAGTACATGTGTGCATACTTCATTCAACTTTTAGAAACTTAAGAAATAGAATAAAGGTGAAAGATTTATATGATCTGAAGAAAAACCAGAGTAGATAACAAAGAGGACCCTAAAAGAGACATATATGAATCTATATAGGAAGGAGAAGAAGAGTAAATTGGGAGCATAGGGGTCAAACGAGAGGCTAGAAGGGGAGGGGGAGGAAGGGAAGGAAGCAGAGAAAAAAGCATATTTCTGTTGCAGGGGCTGCTTGTTTGTCCCAACCACCTGGCTAACTTAGCCCTGAATAAACACACAGAAACTGTATTAATTAAAACACTGCTTGGCCCATTATCTCTAACTTCTTATTGTCTAATTCTTCCATCTTATTTTAACCCATTTCTATTAATCTGTGTATTGCCATGTGGCTTTCCAGGTAAAATTCCCAGTGTCTGTAGCCAGCAGCTCCATGGCATCTCTCTAGTGGTAATGACAGCACAATCAATAAAATAAATAAAGAATAAAATAAATAGAATAAAGATTTATTTGTGGAATGGTGAGGAAAATGAAGTATTTTTCTCTCAAAAAGACTGAGTCAAAAGCCAGAGTATATTTTGCACATAGATACCCGCAGAGCATGTGTATGGTATATCCTGCATATTTATTAGTACAGACACACTGAGCTTTGGAAAAATTACACAGCCCCGTTATTCAAGCTGGTCTGTGCATACAGCTGTCTGTACGCTTGTATACCCTTTGTTAGGATTTTCAACCAGAATAACCTGGCCACTTAGTAACCAAAGGTCATTGTAAATGTTCAGTTTATTGTCTATTTTATTATCAGGTTATGGTAAGGGTTAACTATAAATAATGTTACGAATGAGACAGTACAGTCAATTGCCTCTCTTGTTTCTCTTAGCTGTGCCATTTCTCCTTTGTAACCTTCTGCTCACAGTTATCCTGTGGTTTGATATTGACCAATAACAGATTTCTGTCCATTTCATACACAGTTGGAGGTCTTGGCCAGGGTCTTCAGATAGGAAATTCTCATATTAATTTTGAAAATGTAGCCAAAACTTTCTCCTCAACAGAGGATGTGTTGTTGAAACTGAAGAACCACCAAATGATATGACCACTGGAATGTCAAGAAATATAACAGTCTAGAAAAGAGACAATTTTGGTTGAAGGGGTTATTTAATGTCTCAAAAATTTGATACATCAGTCCACCATGTAGAAAACATTTTTTAGCAAAAGTTGGCAGACATTGAAATAAGCATTATGAGTATTACATTTCAAAAACTAGTGAATTAGATGCTTTTTAATATCTTTTCATGGCCACCTATTCATTCAATAAACAAACCTCATGCATTTGGTTGTAGCTCAGATTAGTCACATCCAAGTCCTACGGTGGACTTCAGTATGTTTCAATGTTTTCCTTTTTTACAAGAAGCAGATTCCAAAGGATCTACGTCTTTTGAAAAAAAAAAAAAAAAGTGGGCATCTCTTCCGCAGTAACAGCATACATAATAACTTGAACAACCTAAATTAGGGAGCAGGAATTATAGAGAAGAATTGCCATTATGTGAATGGCGTACACTAGATTGGCAAGTGCTCCCACTCACTCCTATGCTGTGTGCTTTCCTGCTGAGAGAAACAATGAACCTCTGGAACATTTCGCTTGGGACAAAGATTTACATAATTTGTAACTTCAACTAGAAGAAGTCAAAAACATAAATAACTATGAAGTTTAAAAGGGGTGTAGCACAAAAAAATGACCAAGTGAGCAAAACAATACAGGCTTGTCAAAAAGACAGGCAACTAGAAAAGTACAGGAGTTCCCAAGTCAAACTGAATTCCTGCTCAGCGAACCACCTGGGTGGATGGAGATTACTGTTGTGAGCAACAGCAAAGCATGCCAAATTCTCTTTGTAGATAATAAGGACTTCTAACAGGTCTGGCAAATTATCTTTCTGCTTTGAAATTGTTTTTTTAGTACTCCATATCAAACGAGTCTAGTTTTTAGATTAGAAATTTTCAGTGTTACTGAACAAAGTATAAGGCTATGTCCAGCAAAAGAGAATGAGTAAGACGTGAAAATTTTAAACTGAGTATTTTAGTTTTCCTCTGTGGTACCTTATAGTGCGAATTCTAAATGTTCCTTATAATAAACCTGGTGATGTGGGATTTCCCCTGTATGCTGTGAATACCATTGGTTAATAGAGAAACTGACTTGTGCTGATAGGGTAGAACAGAGCTAGTTGGGGAAATCTAAACAAATGCTGAGAGAAGGAAAGCGGAGTTAGACTTACATAAACACCCTATCTTATAACACACAATTCCCTTGACTATCGTTTTCATCTTAAACATCTAAGAAGGGCAGAAGAATTGCTTCCTTACCTCCCCCCTCTCTGAAGATCATTGCTGATGTCATGAATTACCTCAAAAACATTATCAGTTTCCTCTAGTTAAAACAATAGCCTGAATTTTAGATGTAATTCTACTTGAGCTTTTCAAAACACTGGAGTCTAATTATAGCTTTCATGTCTTTTCTTTTGGTTTAATCAGCACCACTTGCTCCTGGTCATCCTCTTTTTCTCCAATTGTGTGCACTCCCATTTTCTTTCCTTGTTCTAACCAGCCTCCAAGGACCCAACTCTTCTAAGTGATAAAAGGCTTGAACTTAATTTCAATACAGAAAATCAGCATGTAAAAACAGTATCCTTGAATGATGAAAAATAATTCAGGGAAAGAATCTCATTTATAATCATAGTTTAAAAAAAGAGTATTCTCCCTAATGAAGCTGAGGAAGTGAGATATTCTTTAATGAAAATATCTAAAACATAGTAGAAAGAAGTAAAGGAGATAGTTTTTCAGAAAATTAGTGTATACTTCTAAAAGCCTTCTAACAATTAGATGCAGTCCCCTTCAAAATTCCAATTCCATTCTTCATAGAAGTAGATAAAATGTGAAAATCCATGTGGAAGTGCAAAAGAATCTGGGTAGATAAAGCAAACCAATGAACAAGCAAAATATTTTTTTTAATCATCAGAGTTGACTTCAAGTTACACTGTGAAGGAATGGTGATAAGAGAGCCTGCAGCTAGCACAGAGCAGACATGCAGAACAATAAAATAGAATAGCGAGTGGCCAATTCCTAAAGTTACATAGCCATAATCACCTTGATGTCTTTGAAGATATTAAAAAATTTATATAGGAGATAAGAGAGTCATTCTTCAACAAAAAGGGATAATTGGATATTGACCTGTAAAATAATGAAATTACATCCCTTTCAGCCTCTAAGAAAATGAACTCCAAATGGATCAAAGACCTTAATGTAAGTTCCAAAATTCTAAAACTGTTAAATGGAAACTGAAAAAAAGGCTTCAAGATGCAGACATCAGTTAAGAGAGATCTACCAACTGAACCAGCTACACCACTCCTTGGTATTTGCACAAAAGCTACCATGACCATAATGGTCTTTCAAGACAGGCTTTCTCTGTAGTTTTTTTTGTTTGTTTGTTTGTTTTGTTTTCTTTCTTTTTTTTATTGAGAAAAGGAAAAAAAAAAGCTTCCCCCTCCTCCCAGCCTCCCATTTCCCTCCCCCTCCTCCCACCCTTCTCCTCCTCCTCCCACCCTTCTCCCCCTCCCCGCACTCCTCTACCCTCCCTCTCCAGTCCAGAGAGCAGTCAGGGTGCCCTGCCCTGTGGTAAGTCTTAGGTCCTTTGAAGGCTATCCTGGAACTAGTTCTGTAGACCAGGCTGGCCTCAAACTCACAGAGGTCTACCTCTCTCTGCACGAGCCACCACCGCTAAGCAAGTCCAAATATCTTATATATACTTGCACAGCATTCTATTTCGCCAGTTGTATTCACAAACACTGAGTTATGAAACCATTCTTATGTGCTTAGCAACATAAGAATGGCTAAAGAAATAATGTGACAGGTGTATACAATGGAATGCATTTGTCCATGAAGAACAAGGTTATGTCAATTGAATGGAAATGGTTTCAATTGGAGATAAACATAACAGAGTTGAACCAGTCTCAGGAAGACAATATTGTACGTTTTTTTCTTATATATATAGTGCATAGACTTTTAATAGCTAAATGAAAGTGGGTTTGTATAATGTCAAAACAGAAGCAGAATTAAAGAAATAAAGTGAACTAACGGGAGTGGGCGAAAGTGTGAGTAGATGTTTGTGGATGGGAATTTTCTCAACACAAAGTATAGATTTGTACGAAAATGTCATTGTATTACATGACAAAAATGGGCTATGGTCACAGAAAACACCTAAAGTTTCCTAAAGGACCCAAACTAAAAATGGAGAAATGGTTGGTACACACAGGTATGTCTATGTGTTTCTTATGTTGTCATCTGCGTCTGTCTTCAAATCCGAAGAAGTCACATGCTCGCCATGTGTCCCTCCATCTTCTTCCCTGATTCCTCCACCATTAAGATTCTGGTTCCATTAAGAAGGAGACTTAGTCTTACCCTGAGCACAAACACATGCTTGTCTGCACACACATGCACAGGCACACATGTGCATGCATATGCACACAGACATGCAGAAGGAGTAAGAACAATTATGAACATGTGACTTTCCCAAGGAGCACCAATTTGTATTTAAAAATAATTTAAAACCAAGTATGAGGAACTGATTATTAAAATAATTAGCATCAAAACCCTTCAGTTTACAAGTGATGGTCCAGGCACTATAAAGATAGCTGTGTTTCAGATCATATGCTGCTTTTGCTGAGGGTTTAGTTAACTTTATAGCACTCATGTTGAGCATCTCATAATTGCCAATAACTGTAGTTTCAAGGGATCTGATGTCCTCTTTTGTTCTTTGTGGGTATCTGTCCTCCTGCACACATATACATAATTATAAATAATAAAATATTTTAAATGATAGTACATTAAATAAGAGCCAAAGGGTGTCAGCTATAGACAGCCATGATATATAAATTTGTTAAAGTCTGTGTCTAACACAGAACAGTCTACTACCCATGAGCCTTAGCCTTCTTTGTCATCAGAGCTGCACAGTACACTGTGGCTATGAGAATCTATAAATCTATTGGACTATAACATTATGAGCTAGTATAAGCCAAAATAGTAATTTAAACAAGTTTGTCCTGTAATTAAACTTTCGCACCCTGTGATAAACTTTCATATCAAATGTTGTGATTTCTCTCTACTGAGTCCAGTTTTGATGCTGTCTAACACAGGGAACAGAGAAACTGTGACCAGATTAGCTTTTGTCTGTTAAGTAATATAACATGTAAAGCATAAGATGCATACATGCTTCTAAATGCAGTAAATTTATTCCCAAATACTGTGTCATGAAATATTAGACTGTAATAAATACATTCATTATAAAGATAATATGTGTGTCTCACTGTGTGTATTTTCATAGCCAAATGGACTCTTCAATAAGTTCAGTACAAATTCCTTTTTGAGAAGCTTCCTGAGAAATATGCTTCTGTGGCCATCTTTCTTTCCTTTCTTTCTTCCTTTTGGTTGGATAATGCCCCATTTGTTCTTTTAAGAGAGCTCTTGTTTTCATGTGTCCTGGACTGTCGTAGGAAAGATTGATGTCTGGAGTCACTGCTAGAAAGTGCCAACTGTTCAGACTCACTGCCCTTTATGTCCTCGCCCTCTTGCTCAGCAGGATCTCACAGACTTTGATGGCCAATATTCAGAGGGGAAATACTTTAACGGCAAGAAGAGCTGCCAAAGAAACCTTCCCCAAATGCTCAAAACTCTTAGTGGTTAGATGTTAGGGCACCAGATGGCAAGACTAATGGGAATAGATTCATATGTGAGCTGAATAGTGCTAGCCAATGCTAAAAGAGATTCGGAATTCAAAATTTCCTCTATCATTAAACTTTTCACCAGAATGTCATCCCCATGGTAGCCTGGGAGGATCTGGATCTATTTAACTACACTCTGACCCTCTTCTTCCAGACGTAGGAGCTTAGTGATCAATTGCATTAATAACAGCAATTGTCAGTGTGCATTTTAGGAGTGATTTCCACAGTGGAACATGTTCCAGCAATACCTTCACCCCTACGGAGAAGAGAGCAATAAGACTGCGCACTTTGCACCGCAAGGAAAATGAAGGGAATTTATGTAGAAAGACATGAAGCAGGTGTTTAGGAACCATTGAGCTTCATAGTAAGGGAAATGGCTGTTGCAAAATTTAACCATTTAGAGGCTTTGAGGTCATGGAAAAACCATGTATTATCTACTTTGTTTTTGTTCCTTTTCCTTTTCTTTTCTTTTTTGAAAGGAAGGTCTCATGTAGCTGAGGCTGGCCTCCTATTTTCTGTCTCTCCCTCTCAAGTGAAAGAATGCTCATTCCTTGAATGACCAGCTGCCATGCTTTCAATGAGTTAACGAACTACCTTTATGAAGAAGAGTGTGATTACATTCAGAATATTGAACAGGGATAGGATATGGAGTTTTTTTTTTTAATTATTATTTTTTAATCCAGAGTGCAACAAAATGATCTTTTGGTTGCTTCAGACTATATGTGTAGAGAATACCCAATCCAAATGGAATAAATGATGTGGGAATTGGATTCATTGATTCATTGGCCTCCCCTCACAGTACTGTGTTTCAAACTTGTTGAGCTGGCTTTTTTTTTTTTTTTTTTTTTTGAGCCAGTACTCTATGGTGAGATGTCTTGCTCAGTCTTGATGGAGGCCCGAGAGGAGGGAGCACTTGGTCCTGCCTCAACTTTACCTGCTAGGCTTTATTAACGCCCTGTGGGAGGCCTTACCATTACTGAGGGGTGGAAGGGGAGGTGGGGCTGGGAGGCAGAAGGAGGGGCGGGAGGGGGAACTGTGATTGGTATGTAAAACAAATAAATATTTAAAAAAACAACCCTGTGACCTAATATTTTGACAGATCAAACATGGATTGCTATGAAGGGAATATGTACATGACAGAATTTATTTTTAGGACCTCACCTTCCGATACAAAGGTACTAGAACGTTTGAGGAGTAGCCAGCCGAAAATGACTAGCAAAGTAATTATGTAATTAGTGAATGAGGACAGTATCTTTGTAAAAATAGAGTCCCAGAGAAATCCCCCAGCCATCTTTCTATGTGTGCCAAGCTGCTCAGTGGTCCTTGCTTTACCTAAGTGATACGGAATTGTCGGTCCGTTGATCTGGAATTCCCACAATACCTTTCTGATCTGTGAAAGCCTTCTGCCTCACATTAAGATACCAGCGCACGTCGATTTTTATATCAGTACAAATAGGCCAACATGGATATTCTGCAGAGGTAATAAAATATTTGAAACTAAATATTCAAATTGGTCCTAACAGGAATTAAATTATTCTTCTAATGAATTTATTTGTATCCTTAAGTTTTCCTGTGCCACTTGGAAAAATTTTATCAACTATAAGTAAAATGTAGCTTCTTATTGTACTTTCAAACTTGAGACAATAAACAATCTTAATTAAGAAGGCTCAAGGAGAGAGAAAAAAGATAGAGAAGGAAACATGATTACTTTTGGAGGATCATGTGTGAGGACACACAGAAGTGGTTTGAAGGAGGGAAATAAAAACACCATGTATAGAGATCTGCGTCACCCATGACACTGTCTGAGGATTGTCCTCATGTCTTGCTTCCTAGTTTCACTACTTTCAAGATAAAATAAAAAAGAACAAATCAAAAACAACAGAAAATAAGGAAGCATCTCCTGCTCAGAGTCACCAACTGACAGCTTAAACTTAAGCCCAGACAATATGTGGCCTCCAAGCTGAAGCTCTACTGAACTCCTGTAGATGCCCACTCTCTGCTTCACATGAGAGATTTGACAGTGACACAGGGTGGCTGCTCTCAAACATTTATTCTTCCTGTGTAAAGAGAATGTGAATATATACATAACAGTTACAGCGAGAGGGTTACACTGACTACCAATTACAGTGCAGTACCAAGAAAGAAAGCACAGATGATCATGAGACGTCTTCACAAGATGACAGAGCTGAAGAGGACTAATGTGCTCTTCTGTATAATAAGCAAATAACCTAATAAGCAAATATCTATGGATGTAATGGAAAATATTTACCTCAATTTGCCTTCTTTTAAAACATCCTCATATGATCATTGAGATGAACTCAACTGACAGCTTGTTACTTGGGTTTTGAAATTCCAAAACCTATTTTGCTTAACATAACATTATAAGTGTAGTTTTAGGAACTGTTATTAAAGAGTAAAGTGAAATCGACAAACTACAATCCATTTGGGAGAGGGGAAAATGAGGTTCACTCATTCTTATCATCAAATAAACAAGAACTACTAAATCATATCTTAGGAACCAGCCCCTTTCTTATATTATAAAAACAAATAGTTCTAACACATACAAATGAATTTCTGCTTACTTATTTTGCAAGTTGAAATTTCCAGTTTACTTTGCATAGTCTCAGAATTCTATTTTTTAAAACCTTATTGGAATTTGAACATACCATGAATACTGTTTACACGGTCTGGTTAACAACTTTCATTTTTATTGTACATACGATATTGGTATTCTCTAATTTTCATCAAAATATTTACTTATAATGTTTTAAAGAAAACCCAAGCTTCATAACAATATATAGATATAGATTATGAATCTCAGTGTAGCTCAAGCTCAAACGACACACAAAATCCATAAGAATTAGTCATATATACGCATTCATGTTGAACAGAATATGTTTGTTAGTATTATGGCTGGACAAAGTATTTGGCTTATGGATATGTTTAGTAAACTGTCACCCTCAAAAAATGTTCATGAATATTCTTAAGTTTCCTTGGTTTTACTAAAAAGTATAATTCCAGGTCATCAACTTCCTCTCACAGAATCAATCTATGTGGCCAAGTCTTACTTTTATTGTAAAATTGTAGCTAGAAATGAAAACTTACCAGCAAAATTAAATGAATAATTTTATGTAATATTATGCAGGTAAAAATAAAATTATAATTTAAATATTAGAAACATTATACAAAATTTATATGCATATATATTTATGGCAATTTTCTTTCCTTCACCTTTCTGTACTGGAATTACAAGGCCTCACACAGTACTCAGCCAGTAGAAGAGATTTCAAAACCATTTTCTCCAGAATTTTGCCTGTTTCATAGTGCTTTCATTAGAACAAAGGATTATATGAATATATTTGTATTTATATGAGTATATGTATATATGTTTCTATTTTCAGATCATTATTCTAAATTTGCTTTAAAATTAGTTCTCTTATTTCATGAGATTGCCTTATAATTATAACATTCTCCCTTCCCAATGAAACCTAGTTAATTATGAAATTATGTTCATTTAATATTTTTGTGTTGATTTGTGTGTAAAGTATATGTATATGTGTGTGTGCATATGTGTTTGTGTACAGTATGTGGGTGGATGTCCGAAGGAGCGTCTTGCATGTAAGAATCACAACCCACTATTTTGAAGCAAAAGCAGTTATGCTGGCTCTACTTCCTGGATTGTGTGCAGCTCATTTCTATTTAAAAATCTTGTTTCTTGTGACTTTGCTTGTGCTTCTTCTGTTTGTCTTGTCCAATTTCAGTGTGTTGGTTTTTACTTTATCTTATTGTATTTTATTTTATTTTGTCTCATTAATATCCTATGAAGCCTTTTTAATGTCTCATAATAGACAGAAGAATATATATTCTGGATGGAGGAAGTGGAGATTAACTGTGAGGAATAGAGGAAGGGGGATTACATCAGAATATACTATGGGAGAATGACAACAAGAGCTATTTTCAATAAAAGAAAAAATCACTAAGTTTAAAGTATTCTATTATTATACTTCAAACCCTCTGAGACATTGTCTGCTAACTGGAAGAAGAAACAAGACAGAATCCCACTCTCTCTGTTTTACTAAGACTTGGGCTTTTTTTTAAAAAAAATGTGCTGTTGAAAAATTAAGATTATCACCTTTGAACATTACTTTTTTCACTATATTAAAAATGATACAGCTGGTGGGGTGGTTCAGTGGCACTAAGCCTGCTACCTGAGTTGAATCCCAGGTTCTATATGGTAGAAGAAGGAGAGAATAAACTTCTGTAAGATACTCTCTGGGTGAAAAGGCAGGGCAATGGAGGCCTGGAATTCTGAGGGAAATAAGATGTTTCTCTGACACTCTACCCTGTGCTTATCTCCTTATTCTCACTACAGCGTTTGAACTTACTGGATATTGGTGAGATTACACATAGGAACATAAGCCAGAGAAATGTCCATCTTACTTTTGGGTGTGTAGAAATCTGGTAACAAATCACCTTTCTCACGGATGTGACATGTATTCCAGAGAGCCCTGGTATGTGGTCAAGTTGTGTTCTGTACACATAGCATATGTAGATTGAATGTTTATAGCACTATTTCTCCTATTTAACTGGATTTCCTATTTCAGCTCACTGTTTTCTTGGTAAAATAAAACTCAGTAAGGAGTCACTGTCAAATTAGTTTTATTAAATAAATATTTTTATACCTCCTCTTTGAGTGCGCTGGATGCATCCTACATGAAAATTAATGCATATGGACAGAAGACACATTTTTAAAATGCTGAAACAACAAATTGTTAGAAAGGAATACAAGCTTGTGTCAAAACAATCTTGGATCTAGCAATGGACTATTCAAAATAATTCAAAAGCTTAGGTAAAAGAGAAAGAAAACATGGCACTTGCTCAAAATCAAAATCCTGAGTCAAAAAGGTCATTGTGAAGGAAATAAAAATACATTTCACACACAGAGCAAAACGCTGAGTACACGTGATGAAGAACACCCGTGTACACACTGAGAGCGCTGAAGAAAGTGATTGTGGACATCAACGTAGGGTTAGCAACACAATGTGTAGCACTCAGCCATTCTATAAAGAACACCAATATACCACTGAAAAATTCTGTTCCCAGTCAATCACCTGCCTCATATAGAGCTTGAAATACTAATAACATTTTTATTACACGTTTCAAAACCACTATTTTTCTTGAGTCTACCTCCCAGTGTTCAGATAGCTGCGATCAAGGAATATGCTCCCTTCAGAGAACCATATCACTGACTAAGCAAAGAAAGACTTGTGTATGTCCTGTAGTAATGATTTAACCTCAGTTATAACCAGCTTTCATAATTTTATAAAATAATCTTGATACATTTCATGAAAAATTATTAACAAAATTCAGTGAGCATTGTATTCCTTGTATTATGCTGTGCAGTTACAGTTTCACTCTGCCAGTTTTTCCCAGGTGAAGTATATAATTACTATTCATTGGAGAAATAATCAATGCTTTTTAAATATCCTGGAAAATAACTAGAGTAGATTTATTTGCTGTGGTAATAATATTGATTTCACCTCACAGTCGGTCAACATACTCAGCAAGTGTCAGGCTATACAATGAGTACTTTCAAATGTATACCCAATTTTTAGGATATCAGAAACAGGTATGCATTCATATGGGAATGGAATTAATATGTGGACTTCAACTCCCAAGCATGACAATCATGTTTTATTCAGAAGACAGAGTCTACAGTAATAAATTATAGCTGCATGAAGTACTATGTCAGCCTGTTCTCCAGTTAATGTGCCACTGATGGCCAAACAATACTTCCAGCTTGTCATAAACACAAATGGTGACTATCTGACCCTCTAGTGATGGATGAAGTTGTTCCAAGCATATGTTGGAGGTAAATGTAGATCAATATAAATGAAAGTTATTCAGAGCTATTCAGACACTGAAAGTGACTGTCTAAGTAATGCAGCTGTTGCTATTTTTTCTTACCTATCATAAAACATTGCTTGATTTACCAAAGTAACTGCATTTCCCCCTGCCTGTTAGCCTTTAACCACTTGCTGGCATTCAAGAGTACTATCTTTCCTTCAGTGAATTAAACCAAACACAACTATAGTCCAAAAAAGACATCCTGTCCCTCCGTTGACAGTCAGAGTCTCCTCTCACAGTGCCAAAGAAAAACAAGAGCAAATAGTTGCAAAAATTTGTGTCTTGAAGCAAAGAAAAAAAGAAAGAAAAAGAAAAAATCATAATAAATAGGATCATGCTTAGGGGAAAGTGCAGGGAGCTTATAAAACAATATTGTAATTTCAAATTGGGAAACATTAATTCATAATAAGCAGGGGTATTTTTAGACAGCACTGACAGCTTGCAAGAGGTTGTAAGGGTGTGACTTGCTTTCATAGGAAAGGAATGGACTTGTCTGGGGATTTCATTGGCGGATAGCATAGCTTAAAAATGCACATGGGATGTCTCTCTCCTAGACTAGAAGTATAATGTTTTTCTTTTCTCCTTTTATGATAGGAATTAGTTACTATACAAGAAAAAGGATTTCTTGCTTTTCTCATTACTTCATCCCACTTTTGCTAGACATTACATGTTCTGCATATTAGCTTGTTTTTACAGTTCTCCCTGGGTTGTCTTCACATAGATTGCTATCTTTCCTTTGTTTAAAAAAAAATATCCAAAGGTATTTGTGGATTTCTTAAGCTTTTAAAACTGTTAAATGCCAGGGCCAAATATAAATCCAGAAGAGACACTCTTCCACTCCTGTGACACACTATTGGTGCTAATTATTAATTTAGTGCAACTACACATTTTTCAGATTTTCAGCTTACACTTTGGTGTTATTTTTACCATACATCAGAATAAAGTATACTTTATCAATATTTTATTTGAAAGAGATGAATATCAGAAATTTGACATGGTTCAGTCTAATATCTAAAGAATTTTTGTGAAAATATGTATTTCTTCTCATATATAATATTCTATTAATATGATACTGCAAAAATTTATTGTTTTTTTCTTTATTTCTAGCATTAAAGCTTTAGTTATCTTTCCATTCTATGTTTTGACCAACATAATTCAATCCAATGAATTATTTTGAATGAATTTTGTTTGTTTTTACTTTATCATGGACAAGTCATTCGCCTGGGTTTTAAAGGACTGATTTTATGTAGAAGCAGCTCCAGTGATGCCGGGTAGAAAAGGTGTTTGTAGGCAGGAGTTCCAGAGCATTCTTGGATGGCCAAAAGGCCACTTTGTGAGCTGGAGGACATGGCAGAAAGTAATGTTCTGAGTGTTCTCATTTCCTGCCCTCTCCCCCAGGGAACCGCAGATATCATAAAAGGTCCTGGAATGAACTTCTTTGTATCTCAGAATAATCCTCTTTGACTTCTTTTCCCAAGGAAAACTAATAGCATGGTTTTCATTTATCACAATGTTTATTTCTAGTCCTTTCCTAAGAACTTTTTTTAAAAAATAAAGATCCAAATATAAAATCCAAATATTTCATTATGGAATTTTTCAGGTAAATCCTTTTGTTCCTCTTGCTGACTCTTCCCCCACCTCTCACCCAACCTTTATTTTCTGACTTCATGTCATATGCATCTCCCCTCACTTCCTCAATATTTGTTGCTCCTTCTTAAGGTGTCTAAGTCAGTTTCCTAGTCTGTGTATCTTCTGACACTCACCCTTACGTCCATCCATGCAAACATCAAATATTAGGACATGCATATGAGAAAAAAAGCATTCATTTTTAAAATCTTTTTAAATCCAGGTGACCTCATTTAGTGTAAAACTTTACAGCTATCAACAGAGTAAACAGTCTACTAGGTGGGAGGAATACTTCACCAGCTTTGTTTCAGACAAGGATTAATATCCAGCACATAGAGAATGGAGAAAGCTAAGCAAACAAGAGAACCTGAAATGCCTTTCAATAAATGGGTGAATGAACCTGAGACACAGTTCTATAATAATAAAATGATTAATAAATATATGTATCAACTTTCTTCATATAATTTATTTTGATCATATTTTCCCTTCCTCTAACTCTTCCTGGTCCTCTTATCTCCCTCCACACTCAACTTAATCTAGGCTCAGAAATGCACCCTGTCCCAAAAACATTGATGGAAAGGGGTTGAGAAAGACACCAAAAGCCAAACCCTGGCCCTCACATGCATATGCATAGAGAAGGGCACATTCCCCTACATGTATACTACACATATGTATCCATCACATACATTCCCCTACATGTACACTACACATATGTATTCATCACATACATTCCCTTATGTGTACACTACACATATGTATCCAAAGTTTTTTAATCTTATGTGACCACATTTGTCAATTCTTGCAGCTAATTCCTGGGCTGCCATTCATGTTTGCAACAGCTCTCTTCATAACCACATGGAATGGACCTGTTGTTGTTGCATTGCTCGAGACAATGCACCTACGCCCTTATATGAGATGAGACAACACAGTGACCTTTTGAATAGTGAAGAACACTCTTAAAATAGGTCCTCTTTTATGAAGTAGCCATAAATAAAGATATTCATTCTACTGTTAGATGAAGCTACTTGTTCCCTTGCCACAGATAAGGTAGGTGTTTGAATATTATTGCTCTTTTAAATTTTTAAGTTTAAACTTTAGATTTTGGCTAAATTTTAGGCAAATTAATCTCCAGTCTGTTTTCACCTATTAAAGATAAGAAACTAGCAGTCTTCACACTGCTCAGGAGAAGGAGTCAGAAAAGCAAGTGTAGTTCTTTTCAGAAGTGAGTAGAATGCTAAGGAGAGGGGAAGAATAAGAGATTGCTAGCTTGTCTGCTAAAGCAGAAGGAAGTCCTCTTAGCTGCGCTTGTCTAGAAAAATCTCTTCCCTAAAAGACAGGAGGAGTGAAGTGAGCATATTAGCAAGCCCTTTTAAATGTGTGAGCACAGTTTAGTCTGTGAAACCATGAGAAATCTTTGATCAACTTCTTCCAACCATTCTCAGGTATTTGCCAAGGAGGTTCCTTCACATTTAACCTAGTTTCCTTCAGCAAGATACATATAATCCTGTTCACTTAGGGAAAATCTTGCTCACAAATCCCCCACTCAATGCTAAGATGAATGGAAATTCTTCAGAAGCGTACATGTGCCAGACACATTTAGATGAAGCACACATGAAACATTCTACTGTCAGACAGCAATGTCTACTTCCTTCCAACAGACCAACTAGGTGGTTGGATACCAATACTCTTTTAAATATTAAAAATAATCTAAAGCTTAAAGACAGACTTTACTAATACTTTTAGACAAATTAATCTCCAGTATGCCTCATAAAACAAGGTATAACCATTTTTTTAAAAATCCTCGTAAAAGATTGTTTGAGTGAGCAAGTTCCAAGCTCCCAGTTTCTGTGGTAGTTACTCCATTTTATATTTCTGCTATAATCCATTAAAGACACTGGCTGATTTAGTCTCAAAAAAGTTGGTTAATTCACCCAACATGAGTGCCTTGAAACATAGGAACATTAGTAAAAAGGCTAGGAAAAAAAAGTCTAAGGCTAGGTTAATGGTTGTTGCTTCCAAGAACAAAGATACTCATCTGAGTTTTATGTCAGAATAACTACAGAAATCTTCCATATTCCAGAGGTAGGTATTCTGGAACAGATGATACACAGGTAAAGGTTTAATTTAATTGTAAAACATTCACATATATGTTACTATTTTCCATAAGACCACATCAAGTTTCCAAAATCATGATGAATTTGCCAGTTATTCAGCCAAAAAGGAACTGCTCAGATCCATTTCCAAAGTGTGTTGTTATGTAGCCACACAAATTTATTTGGATCTTTCTAATGTTTCGTTTATTTTTTTCCGATGGAATTTATGAACACCCCCTCATTAAATGATGAAGCACTGCACAGAACAAAAGCAAATGTGATCTATCTGGGAAACTGGAGGCTCTGAATAAGACTTACATAACTGGACAAAAATCCACGAGCAAGGAAGAACACAGGGGCCTGGGGAGGAGACTGGGGAGGGAGCTCAGCGGATAAAGGACACTGGGCCTGGCGAGGGGCTCCGTAGGTGAAGAAGTTGTGGTCCAAGCCTAATAATCTGAGTTCAGATCTCCCAAATCCACGGGAAAGCTGTGGCTGTATGCTGCAGGAGCTGCTTCCTCTCCTTCAGCCAATAGACTTTAAGATACCATCCCACTTGGGCATGGTCTCCTTTGCTTTAAAAAGCAGAGGAGCCATGAGCTGGCTCTCTTGCTTCTGACTCCACTTCTCGCTCCTAGGCTTTTTTCCTGATCACGCAGAAGACTGTCGTCTAGGACTGTGATCTGTAAGTTTTTTCCCTTTAAATAGATAACTGTTCTATTAATCATAATTCCAAACTGGTGTGAGATTGTTTGTTCCTTATGCCTTCAGCTGTAACTGCCTCTAACCCCAGTCCTGGGGCCAGAGATAGCTCAATACAAGTCAGAATTGTTAGCTCTGGGCTCAGAAATGCACCCTGTCCCAAAAACATTGATGGAAAGGGGTTGAGAAAGACCAAAAGTCAAGCATGAGCAAAGAGAAGGGCACACTCCCCTACATGTACACTACACATGTGTATCCATCACATACGCTCCCTTATGTGTACACTACACAT
>NC_022009.1:78070122-78077579 GCF_000317375.1 Microtus ochrogaster
GATAACAGTAAAGAAAGGAATATAGACAATATTTACTGAGTATATATATATATATATATATACACACACAAATATACATACATACACACATTTACATACATATGTAATATTCACTGAGTATGCATATATGTGTACATATAGGTTATATGTATAGTTAAATAGAAAGCATACCTTCTTTTTTCTTGGGATTGATTTCCCAAGTTTCGGATGATAAGATGGGTATAGGCAGGTCCTAGAAAGGCTTCTGAGAAGGCATATCTATACTGTATATAGACCATGCTGTACTTAGAAGTCCCAGCTGGAAGAAAAGAACTTTACTCTGCATATGTTAATCTCTCCACAAGGCAAATGAGGGACTTTTGTACCAACAACAGCCAGGGAGGGACTTGGTAGGAATGCCACAAGACTGTTTTTAGGCACAGTTACCCTTGTATGGCACCTCAAGTTGCCACCATTGGCAGTGCCATTTTACAGATGAGGAAAGGCTCAGAAAGGTTGAGGACCTTTCACAGAGTATCATCATACATGGAAAGGAAGAGTGGAATTATGCAAACTACCCGGGTTTGGGTCTCTACTCAGCTACTGTGATCCTGAATTCTCTGCACTCCAGTTTCATCTTCTTTCAGGTGGACTGAAGACATCACCTACAATGTGGTATTGATGTAGGATTAAATAACCTAATATTTCTAAGACGTTTTAAGCAATTTGAAATATGCATATTTCAAATAGTGAAGGTTTGATGAAGGATAAGGTCAGTTCAAGCAGGTGCATCAGTCTGTGTTCTTAGTTCATGTTCACTAGGCTGTCCTTTAATGCGTGAACAGTAGTGGATATGATAGCAAAGAACTGGAAAAGATCTCAGTGATCGGGAATGACCGAGAAGGGAAGAAAATAATTAACAGCAAGACTTGATTTGATTCCTAAGTACAGTTGCAATAGCATCCTAAAATACAAATTTTACATGTTGACAGTAATGCTAACTTTAAAATATGTAACAAAGAGTAAAAGAATGTAAACCCCACTCAATGGAATACTCTCAGGGACCCTACATGGAAAGAACTTCTGTGACAATGAAATGCTATATTCGTACATGTCTGAAATATGTTGAATTTGCCCTGGCTTCCCTCATTTCATAGGGACATGTGGAACATATTGAACAATGAATGGGTGCATTTAAAGATTATTAAAGAACTAAGTACAAAGGGTTCCTGTCATTGAAGAAAAGCTGGGCCAGACACACAAACCTTAATTCATTGAAAAGACAGCTACTATGGACACTACTACATTTGATCCGACAACATGATAATTTTCTACTTTGGATATTAGCATTTCTTAATTAAGCTTGCTTCAGTATATGAAATCTTTATGCTCATTCTTTCACAAAACCCTGAACCAAATTATTTTAAATATATACGAGAGGGCTAAAACTTTGCAAAGCTGCATGGAAATTTAATAATGGTAGGATTCCTGAAAATATTTACACCCCAACACCGTGTCTATAATGACTCTTCCAGACAAATAGAAAATCCAGAATTTTACAAAGGGTATTTGCACTATATTAAATAACAAGCATGAGTATTTTTTAGATATTATCTCCAAGACAGTTGTGGGATTTGTTAAATAAATATACATTTGAAATCATTAAGCTTTATTCATAATTCTATTCAAAAGTACTATAGTTTTAAGAAAATGTAGAGATGAAAATATTTAATTCTTTTATAAGACAAATTTTTATACATTCTTGTTTTTTTGGCAAAATAGTCTTTTTCAGCCTATTATGTTCTTGAGATGCTGGGTAAAGGATTTGCCCCACCCCTGACCCCCATAAGCCCACACCACCCTCCCACACAAACTCGACTTCCCCTTTGACCTCAGGAGACCCAGAAATCTGTTTCTCATTTGTAACTCTTCCTTTACCTAACTTGCAAGATTTTTTAACAGATCTACTCCTTATATCTCCTGACTGAGCAAGATGGGAAATTTATTAAAGTCTCATATACTGCAGGAGAACATATGGGAATCAGTAGAGAAGATACTGAATTAGGTGTTGTATCCATTTGTTAATCTAACACAAAGATAGTTAAAAAAAGAACAATGACAGCTCTTATGTCTTTTGTTAAGTGTCATATAAGTGGTAAGGCTATGTGAGGGTTATTGTTATTCTCAAGTTTGCTCATAGAGATGTTAGTAACAGACATTGGAACCAAATGAGTGAACCAATAAAATATTTCCTACATACTTCAGGAATTATTCATCAACAATTTGCCATAGGGAAATAAAGTAAAATCAATTGTATCATTATATATACATGTATAATAAAAACATGAATTTAATATACGCATATAAATACACATGCTTATCTGTTTACAAAAGCTATATGTATGGTTTCATTTTTCACTTGATGAGAAGATACCTTAGAGAAGCACTTATTTTTAAAACAAATTAGTGGTTAAATTTGATTTTCTTGTCAGGTGGTCGTTTGCAAATATTTAACTGGGATAAAATACATAATGAAGGATGATTTTACTCTTCAAGCCTTTACAATATTGTGAACTGAAGGATAAAATGCATTAAGATTCTGCTCTGGGGATTATGTCAATATATATTTTCACTAATAAAATATGTTTTAAGAAATTATGCATTCTCTGCGCTGCTAGCAGATTACTGCTCTATTTTCCCCCTCAATTTGTTTGCATATAAACAAAAGATACTTTAAAAAGGAACTTTTCAGTGGAGATTGTTGGAACAGGTTCTTTGCATGGTATGCAGTGTGGACGTTATAGCCCATCTGATAAATGAAAACTGAATAAAACCATGATTTTGACTGAAATGTCATGTAAAATCTAGATCTCCTTTCAGCTGTTGAATATAGTGAGACAACCTCTTTATTTTCAAAATAAGACTTCATTTTAACTTCAGTTTGATTTTTGATATGAGAACTTTAAATATTTTATTTATTTTTATTGGTAAATGTCTGTCAGGGGTTGGGAAGTAAACACCTGTTCAGGCACCTGCAGAGGACTGAAGAGGGCATTGGGTCCCCTGGAGTTGGAGTTATGAATGGATGTGAGATGCTTCCTTTAGGTGCCGGATTATGAACCTATGTCCTCACTCCTCACCACTGAGCTATTGAAATGAGAGCTTTTGGAAGCTCTCTTTAGCTAACCAGTTTAATCTCTGATCACCCATACTATGTCTATCCACAAATATTTGGAAACATCATATATGAACACATAGTTATTATTATTATTATTGTCATTATTATTATTTCTCAATCTAGAACCAGAAAAGTTTTTATGCTATAAAAAATTGATATCATTATACAAACTGTGGTAGTTCAGGACAGTTAGTTAAAAATTAATCCATGTCTAATGCAAGGCATGATTAAGTAGGAACAAGTACATCAGCCAGGCGATGGTGGCGGACGCCTTTAATCTCAGCACTCGGGAGTCAGAGGCAGGTGGATCTCTGTGAGTTCGAGACCAGCCTGGTCTATAGAGCTAGTTCCAGGACAGGCTCCAAAGCCACAGAGAAACCCTGTCTCGAAAAATCAAAACAAACAAACAAAAAAAAAAGAACATGTACAGCAAAATAAAAAATGGCAAAAGAAACAAGTTGCTTCCATCAGTTACTGGATTCACTAACCAGAAATCAGAGGACTCCTTGGGTCAACTACCTGTTGAGACATTGCCTAAGGTTGATCCCATTATGGTTCAAGATTAGTGATGGACAAAACTGAAGCAGTACAAAGGAAAGGAGGATGCACACGACTGAGCAGACTGACAAGATTTTGTGGTTGATTGGAAATAACAGCTGAACTTTTGTGTTTCTATAAAGTGCCTCTGAGATTAGTTATGAAGTAGAAAAACTAATATTAGTGGGGACAGGAAGAAAGACGGCACTCTCACCCCAAAGACAGGTGAAAGCCGGAGAGCTTGGAGATGGAGAGGAAGAACAACACAGTGACAGATTGCAAAGTCGAGGCTCCTGTCTTGGGGAAGAGTGGGCAAGCGATGACTGAGACTCAGTGCTGGTCACATATGAATCACATATGAAAAGGCATAAAACACAGAGAAAGGCAAGGCATTGTTCAATGCTATTCAAAAATAACAAACAGGTAATAAGACCAAAGAACCATTTTAAGGTTTAAAAAAAAAAAACAAAAAGCAGAAGCTGGGCGGTGGTGGCGCACGCCTTTAATCCCAGCACTCGGGAGGCAGAGGCAGGCAGATCTCTGTGAGTTCTAGGCCAGCCTGGTCTACAAGAGCTAGTGCCAGGATGGGCTCCAAAGCTACAGAGAAACCCTGTCTTAAAAAACAAAACAAAACAAAAAAGCAGAATGGGTTACTAGCTAAGAAAACATGGAGAAGAATCAGAGACTGGGTCATGGAAACTGCGGTGGCATGTTAAGAGTAAACAAAATGATAGTACGGAATTACATGGTGGAATCTAAACAGCTACACTTTACCATTGCAGGAAGAGATTCTGGAAGTACTGGAAACAGGACATTTATGGAATCAAGTTGAAGAGTAAGGAATGATAAAGAGAAGGGAACACGATGCTAACAGGATAATCATGTATTGTGATTTCAGTTTTCTTTGTGTTTATGATGACAAGGAGTTATGAAATTTTAAATCCTATGAAACTGTAGGTTAAATCTCTTCCTAAGGTTTCCAAACCTTAGTATTCATACTTAGAGTATTAATTGATTTAGTCAAAATTAAGTTCTCTCGTGGAACCTAAGTGGAATTTATCTTCATAAAACTCTAGGTGACTTTAGATCACTTAAGGACATTGCCACTTATTTTTTATTGTTAGAATTTTTGAATTTTATCTCAAAAGTGGACCAATATACAGAAAGATAAAAACTAATGTGTCTATACCTATACAGTTTAAGAGAAAGAGAGTAATTCTACAAGACAAACTATTATTTCTCAAAAGACCCATAAATATAAATATTATTTCCAAATGTTGTTTTTTGTAAAGGTGTGAATACTTAGCACATTCATTTTCTCTGGTCTGAGCATGTAAAAGTTTTCTGCCTAGCAAACATATTTATCATTTAGACGTGAACATTTTTCATAATAACCATAGTCTTCTGGGACAGTCAACGGTTTCTCAGTAAAAATTAACTGCTCATAGAGGTGCCGTTGCTCTCTGGACTTGGTGATACATTGTGGTGCCAGCACAGTTAAATGAACACATTTCCCTAAGTGGTTATTTGTGCTTCCAGAATCCTGTGCACATAAATCAGGATTGCACACTATTGTCATCATTATCTTTTCCCCATTTCCTCCATAATTGATTCATAATGGCATTACATACTGATACTGCCTCAAAACTCTGCAAACTGGAAATGACTTGGGAATTACTATGGCCAGTGATGGACAGGGAGTGTTCTGAAGCACAGAGCTTCAAATTTAATATTTACTGGATGCATTGTGCATCCAGCCATCAGCTACCACACTAGAACTACAAAGAATGCGAAACATACCAATACTGGTCTACAAGGAACCACTTATGAGCACATTCCATTCACTTCAGTCTAAGGATGATATCATTGTCCAGGATGCTTCCATCCACTTTAATTATCAATGAATGGTATCCTGATTGCCATGGGTCAGCCGCGCTTGGCAGGGCATGGAAGAGAGTCTGAATTCTTGAACATTGCTTAGTAGCTCAAACTGTAACGGAGGATTGCTTCCACAATAAAGCAGCATTGTTTCGGAGGCAATCTTCAGCTTGTGATTAATGAGGTGGTGGATGAGGAACATATGACGGCTTCCAGGTTTGTTCCAGCATTTTTCTTAACCTCAGCTGGAGCCAGAACTGTCAGTGCTCATGACAAGATGACCAGATAAAGTTTCACCTGTGAGCGGGGCTCTTGACTACAATTTACATTTTCCAAAACTTCCAAGAAGCACAGCCCTTATGAAAAGCCAATTTTTTTTTTGCTTCCTTCCAAAACCTTAAAAAACAAATGGGATTGTAAATCTCTGAGGGTGAAAAAGAGTGCTTTGCACTCTTGGAACTCTGAGAAGTAAGTGTAGGCTGATTAACAGGGTGGCAGTGTGGCCCAGAAGCTGCTACATGAAAAAGTTAAAAAAAACACTAATATTAAGAAAAATCTTTCCCCAAAAATGGAATGTATCTGAGAAACACAGTCATTCAAGAATTTGAAATATACAGTCTTCAATGAACAGGTTTCAACTGATACGTTGAGTTCTATTATAGTACTCCTTAACATTATTGAGATTAAAGACTGTCTCATCAAACCTAGATGCTGGCTAGTGCTTAGTACTGAGTATTGTAGGGTCCTTGTCATCTGTTTGGGTAAGTGTCAGGCTACCAACAGGCACTACTCCTGTATTCTCATGTTATGATAGGTTCTCTCAATAGTTCACCAAGGAAGAGAGCTCACAAAATACCTAACATAGATTTTAAAAATGATAAATAGACAAGAAGCTCATAAAAGGAATGGTTTGCACTTAAAATCAGATGTGTGTAATTACCATTTTTTAAAGTCATTTTTGCATCTGTAAAGTGAAAAACATAGCATTGAATATAGCAGTTCTTTTTCATCGCCCTGGAACGCTCGGATTGCAGTATTTTAGAACTAAAAGAAACCCCAAATGTCAGAAAGGTTCAATACTGAGTTTATGCATAATAAAATAAAATGCATAGCCAGACTGAGAAAGGTCACATTGTTCTCTATTTGTGGAAATAATCCCACATTGCAGTTGATTCAATCATGATTTTTATGGGCCTGGAGAAATTCCTCAAACACCAAGGCCAAGGCAAAAAAGAAAAAAGAAAAAAAAGTTTATTTGTGTTTAATGCTAGCAGAGGGTTAGAGTACATAACAGTAGAAATAACAGGTGGCAGACATGGTGGCTGGAATTGGTAGCTGAAACCACATCTCTAACTACAAGCAGGAAAAGTAACAGAAAATAGAATGAGATGTTTGAAACCTCGAACTCTGCTGGTCCTGATCAACACCTCTCAAACCTTCCCAAAAATGTCCAACAGCTGAGAACGAAGTATTCAAATGCCTGAGACTTACAGAAAATGTCTTACTCGAATCAGCAAAGCATATAAACATATACACACACATATAAGCTGCACGCTCTCCTGCATACATATATGCACACACATGGACAAATAGGTAACACTGGGAATCTTTAAATAGTGGGGTGGAATAGGGTCACAATTCCAATCCTAGGTCTTAGAGGCTGAGGCAGAAGGAACATGGTTCCAGGTCGCCCAGGGCAGAAGGAGTCTTTGTCTTATAAAGAAAATAGAAGAGTTCTTACACTCATATCTACACTTTTGTTTGTTTGTCTTATTTAGGTTTTTTTTAATATCAGACATACTTGTAGTCTAAAAGTCAGAAAGTTATTTGAAATTCATGGTTTACTTCAGACTTGAGAGGGAGGGGGAGAGGAGTGGGGGGAGGG
>NC_022009.1:78077858-78086601 GCF_000317375.1 Microtus ochrogaster
TATTTATTTATTATGTATACAATATTCTGTCTATGTGTATGCCTGCAGGCCAGAAGAGGGCACCAGACCCCATACAGGTGGTTGTGAGCCACCATGTGGTTGCTGGGAATTGAACTCAGGACCTTTGGAAGAGCAGGCAGTGCTCTTAACCTCTGAGCCATCTCTACAGCCCCAATATTTTCATTACTAAAAGTTTAAGGAATAAAATAGCCTATAAACATAAATAATTGTTTTATAGGTAAGATCTAAACATATGTATCCTTTCATTTCTGAGAGGCTCAATGATTAGCTCTGGAGTTAGGCTGATTTCAACTAATCAGGCCAGAGAATTTAATAATTCTGTCAAATGCAATGCTGGATCTATATTAAATTCCAGAGGCAAAGACTCACTTTAGGAGGGAGCATATTGACAAGAACGCGTCATGTTATAAGGACACATTCTGAAGTAGAAATGCAATTTCACTTCATGAATGGCTTTATCCTCTGTGTCATAGATTAACTTCCTAATCAAGAATGCTTGATGCCAGAGGAAGCCGAGTGTGTGAAGGAAGGGGTATGGGAGACAAGGGGACCATGTTCCAGAGGAAAATTTATGGTTTCAAAGATTTCTTGAGGTCATAGCAACACAAAAATCGATTATGTCATTCTTGACATTTTGTTATAACCATAACTTCCATGAGAAATTCAGCCTCAGATGATGTTCTTTCCATAAATTTCTTCATGCATATCGTATAAGAAGTTTAATTAGGCTGGATATGGTTTATGTGGTGGTTGTTTTTTTACCTTGTTCTGTGAACAGTTAGCATATCTACAGCACTGTATATTCAGTTAAGTCCTTTTGAAGATGAGAAGAATGATGAAGACCCAGGTTGTGCACATGTGTTCCCTTTCTACTTCCTCGTCCTCTTTGGACCTTTCTCTGTAGCTGTGTGTTAGCCTGAGCTTGTAGTGTTTGCTTCTTTCATGCTTGGAGAGGACTCAGTAAGACTCTGTTGGCTGGATTTTGGACATTTGAAATGTCTTTGCAAGTACTTTGAAACATGTGTGAACTGAAACAGAATGTTGCATGTTAGGTAGTTTAACTCAGTCCTCTGGTGTTTTTGAGCATTACTATTCTACCAGTTTTAGGGGTAAAGAAGTAGAAAGACAGATAAAGCAATCTGTTTTTGAATTGGCATTGCAATCCTAGCCTTTCTGAGTCTAGTTACAAGTTTCTTTCCACCAAGATCTATAAAAAGACACTGCTATTTGTTTCCTGACCTCCCAGACCGGAACAATCACACAGAAACTATATTAATTACAACACTGTTTGGTCAATGGTTTAGGCTTCTTATTAACTAACTCTTACATCTTAAATGAACCTATTTATATTAATCTTTGTATCACCATGAGGCTGCGGCCTACTGGTAAAGTTCTGGCAGGCATCTTTCTCCTTCAGCAGCTACATGGCATCTCCCTGACTCTGCCTACTCTCTCTCTCTCTCTCTCTCTCTCTCTCTCTCTCTCTCTCTCTCTCTCCCTCCCTCCCTCCCTCCCTCCCTCCCTCCCTCCCTCTCTCTCTCTCTCTCTCTCTCTCTCTCTTTCCCTCCCTCCCTCTATCTCTGTTCTGATTTCCTGCCTGCCTAACTTTATATTCTGCTAAGCCATTGGCACAAAGAGTTTTATTCAGTTGTTATCTGATAAAATCAACACATATGCAGAAGGATATTGCACACCAAAGATCTGCTTCTTACCAGAGAACACTTTCAAACTAAATTCTTCAGTGACTTGAAGGTGCTCTTTTCTTCATGTTGTGTCAGTTGGATTTCATCAAAGACTTAAGTATGTACAAGAAAATTATTATTCTAATATGTATTGCCCATTTTAAAATGCTATTTCTCAAACCTCTTTTCAGATATGCTTCATCTGCAAAGTTCAGAAAATCATATGAAGGGTATTTACATATCTTTTTTGTAGTGTCTTGAGGACGGAATAAAATAACTGAAAGAGATAACTAAGTAGGATTATGGAAGGTTCTCAGTAAAAACCAACAAATTGTTGCTTCAGCCCATTGTTAAGACTGAGATGTGAGAGAAAACAACATGAAAGCAGCATGTATGTGCCAGGAGGAGTTTACAAATCTAGTTATCAACTTTGAAATAAAAGCAAATCAGTTCAAGAAGTTTGCTAATACTTCTTGGCATTTAGAATCCAAGATGCCAGCAAACTACAGATAGGTCAGGGTACCACACTCACTGAGTTGATATTGCTAGCTGTATTATTTTTCATAATTCAAAGTTGCTACTACTAATTGTCTCATGAAAATATTTGTGGTAGTTTGAATGAAAGGTCCCCCATAGGCTCAAATATTTAAATTTACACTCTATGGGGAAGATACTAGACCTTCATGTGGTGCAGCCTTGCTGGAGGAAGTGTATCACCTGGGATAGCCTTTGAGAGTTTATACCCTTAGCCATTTCCAGTGCACCCTCTACTTACTGTATGTGAACAGGGTTGCTACCTACTACCATGCCTTCCAGATCAATATGGGTTCTCCATCTGAAAGCATATGCAAAAATAAACTATTCCTTCCACACATTGCTTCTGGCCACAGTGTATTATCATAGCAGCAACAACAAAATAATTAAAAAATAGTATTGCCTTCATACTTTCTACTCAAAAGTTATGCTTTCTTTTGCAATTTTGTATTTTTTCCAATTCAATTTTTTAAACATTAATATCACATATAAGCAACTTAACATTTAAACAACACTATCAATACAAAATGACATAACCCTTAATGAGTTTGACAACCCAGATGAAATTAACTCTTTCTATACATTGGTTTAATTTGGTACCAACATGCAAACAATTTTAACTGAAAAAACATGAGGTTGGATCCTTGTGTTCTTCCCTTGTTCAAATTAGACTGTTAATTCTAACATATACATAATTCTAGCTTTTTTAAAAAAATAATCTCTATACAATGTAATTTGATCATAATCATACCCTCTGTCGACTCTTCCCAGACCCTTTCTCCTTTTCCCTACACCCAGCTTCATTTTTCACTCTTTTTTTCTCAAAAAACAAACAAGAAAAGGAAATAATAACATCAACAACAAAGAAAACCAGTAAGACAGAAAATGTCAAAGTGAAACTAAACTACAGATACACAGACACAAAGCAACAACTAAGAAAAACAAAAACAAAAACAAAGAAACAAACAGAAAGAAAATGAAAAACAAACCACAGAACCTGTTTTACATTGGCAAAGGACTCCTGGGCATGGAGTGTCTCCTAGAGTGCAGCTGATGTATGGAGTGATATTCCACTGGAGAAAATGGTCTCTCTTGCTTTTATTTCAACAATATAAGCAGAGAAAATTAAAGGGAAGAAATGAACAATGATGATGCTGATGCTGATAATAATAATAATAATAATAATAATAGCAATAACAATAATAATAATAAAAACCAAATACAGGCCCCTAATGCCTTCTTCAATTTGCTATAGGCCTAGAGCAAATCACTTAATCCCATTAGCCTTTAATTGCCTTGTTTCTAACATGAGGCAAATTTGGTAATCTCAAACAAGAAAGACCACATGGCTCATGTACCACTGAGAACACATTGAAATGTTTAGCTGCTTTTTTTCCTTCCAAGTGCTCTCACTGTGGATCAGACCGTAAAATGATCACTGAAACAAATCAGCCGATATACTATACAGAGAGCAGCTCTGCACACGCATAGAGTGTGCCCTGCCTTTCTTGTCTGCTGACAGACATCAGGCCTTGTCACTAGTACAGTCAATGGGGTGCAAAATCCTGTGGAATTCGCTGACTGGAACAGGATACCACATACAATGATGGGAACCCCAGATACAAGCCAAGTCAAGTGTTGTCATCACCGATGGAGTTTCTGTTCTCACTCCAGAGCCAGCCATACAGTCTGTTTATTATATCCAAGGTAAGGCTGTTCAGATCAGGTCAGATCTTCAGCAATTATTTTGACCCAGTCAAGACTTTCTTTTTTTATATTCAAATTTGTATTTTTTTTTTTTAGGAATACATATTCCAAGGCAGTCCCTTTTTCTAGGAGAAGTTGACCAATACAAAACAATCTCTACAACTTTAAGTTTATGTGTCTTTTTGCCTTTTACTTTCTTTTATTTTGAAACTTTTGTTTTGGTCTTATTGGTTTTCGTGTGTTTGTTTTGATTTAGTGTGTGTCGAGAGAAGAGAGAGATGGCAAGAGAGAAAGAGAACATAAAGTTTGAGAAAAGGGAGGTGGAGAAGATTTGGGAGGAGGTGAAGATTTGGAAGAGGGGAAAACATGACCATTGTATGACAAAAAATAAGCAAAAAATATATGAATAGGACACATTAACAAATAACACAGGTTTTTCCTAAATTTAGTGACATTAACTCCTAATCTGGCCTGCTGTTCATCTGGGAAGGCACTAAGAACATATTCATGTCTAATGAGACTTTGGACTTTTGTGGCAAATGAAGTCAATAGTCATATTGCTTGTTACGTTAGCAAGGCAAGTAAATAATAATTTATTTATAATTTCCATTAATTAACTGCTATAAAAGACAGTTAAAGGAGAATGAAATGTTATCCTCAAATAGGTTACGCTTTTATGTTTGAGATGAAAATGGGGAAACTATAAGGCAAGACCAGGAAAGAGAGGCCGTCAATGAGAACGTGAGGCAAAAGAACAGACTTAAGACACCCACATGTGACAAGGAAATCACCTAAAAATCACAGAATCCTAGAGCTTGGAGGATATGAACTAGAAAGAAGATTCTTGAGTCTCTCTGAGATTACGCAATGCACCTATGATGCTGGTACTAGGATGTGCAGGTCTTCATCCAGTCCCATAGATGCAGCTTCAGGGCCTCTAACCATTTCTTCAGGGGACGAATGGCTCAAATGTGAAGATGGCTGGTGTTCTTCTCATGGAGAGGAAGAGAAGGACCAGAGAGCTGTGTTTCAGGTTACCCCTTGCAAGCACATTTTAGAAAGTCATTTTAATACAATTATCAAGTACAGTGCTGTCTACCAAAACCAAAGGCGTGCCACCTTACGGAACTATGCTAATTGCTAGGTTACAAAGCTGAGGATTACATGCGTCCTACCACTGGAGCATTACCTTTATATTAAAGGAGACATGGGCCAACTTGTTGGATAAACTTTGAGCTATGAATGATGATAAGATCTTAGTAAAAAGGCTGAGAAGTTTCAGAAAAAGATGAATTATAAAGGATGACACCCTGGTGAGGTTTGAAATCATTTGCCATGAAAGACACAAAAAAATGACATAAAGCAAAATGACAACATGAACAGTTTTGCTTTGAAAAAGTCTCATGGCTTTTTAATATCAATAAACAGCAGACGATGAGATCAGTAATTGCAAGCTGACTGAGTCAGAAGCACTTTGATGGCCTAGTATGAACTTGACTTAGCCAGCAGTTGTTTACAAGACAGGAATATCAGTCTCAATCTACATTTATAAAGTGATTTTGAAAAGCTATGAGTGTAATTGTTCATCAGAGTTATCGAAATTGACTAAGTTATTTGCAATGTACATTTTAATCACCATATCATTAATCTGGATATAAAGGAGTTGGCATTTCCTGAGTCAAAGTAATTGGTGAGAATGTAGTCTGTTAAAGAATATAGATACATTCTGTAAAGGCATTGTTTATTTCAGGTTGCTTTAATTAAACAATGACATTAAGAGACAGTTGACTGTAGTTTCCTATAGTTTAGAAATTAAAGTGAGCAGCCTGCTGTGTTCATCCTGAAATAATGGAAGAGAGCACTTTGAGCATGAAAGGCAGAGTCAAATCATACACAGACAATATTCTAGCATTTCCAACAACTCAACATTATGGTGTCATAGTCAGCATTAAGCCTTGTAGAATATCATTTTAAGGTGTATTACTTCTGTTTGTGCTGTGGAACATTTGTTTAATGTGTTGCTTTTGTTTATGCTGTATTTGTTTAACTCTGTGAAGCTGGGTTTTTTTTTTTTTTGCCTGTCTAAAACACCTGATGGTCTAATAAAGTTCTGAATGGACAATAGTGAGGCAAGAGTAAGGATAGGCAGGGCTGGCAGGCAGGGAGTATAAAGAGGAGGAGAAATCTAGGAAGAGAGCAGCAAGAGAGAGAGAGAGCAGGGAGAAGAAGTACCTAAGGGGCCAGCCATCCAGCCAGCCATGGAGTTAGACTGAAAGTAAGAAATACAAAATTAAGTAAAGGAAGAAGCCCACAGGCAAGAGATATATGGGGTAATTTAAGTTAAGGAAAGCCAGCTAGAAACAAGCAAAGCTATGGCCCGGCATTTTTAACTAATAATAAGCATCCATGTGTAATTTTTTTGGGACCTGGGTGATAGGACCCCCCAAAAGAGAAAAAGAATAAAACAACCAACAACACATAAGGTTATCTTTGAAGATTGTCCTGTGTTCACCTGGAATTCTCCTTTCTGGCTATGTAATAAATAAAACACTTCTCCAGATTACCTGGCATCTTTGTGTGAAGGCAGAAAACATCAACACTGGTGCCTTTTCTTATCTTCCCATTTCACACTGATTTCATCTCAATGTCTGCGTTTTTTATGTCTATGTCTTTGACATATTTTGCTTTTCAAAAACAAAATTATGGGATAATGCATCCGATGTCATTACAGTAATCTTGTCCTATTGTTTGAAGCACAAATCAAGCATCGTACAGGGTTCAAATGAAAGCAAGAAATCCTGCCCCTGACAGAGATAAGTTCATGGGCATCATGGCACAGCTACGTGTCATTAGCATAAGTTACCACATCACAGAACTGTGTCTCTGAAGAAAATGTAGTCACATTTTAGTTTTTATTTGCTGTCTCAAGTGAAAATGACGCTATGTATAAGAAAAAAAGAGAAGAGAGGAAAGACTAAAGTATGCTTAGTCATAATGAAAGTGGCTGGTAGTTCTCGATGTCAAGATCCCATGCCCAGTTCCTAGAATGGGCAGGTCTGAAAAACTACAGAAGAGTCTTTGTCATTGGGAAGGGACTTTGAGAATGCTCTAAGGGTGATCTAGTGCTGGGAGTTGCAATTCGGTCCCTGAAACTCAGAAAGCTACTGGGACTTAATGTGTAGAAGAGCTGGACAGCCCTAAAATTTCTAATTTTTTCAAACAGGTACAAATTACTTCTATCTCAATAAAATTTAAAAGGATAAAAAAATCAATCTATAAGGAAACCATACATGTAACATATATAAACAAAGAAGAGGCATTATAACTATAGGATACATAACTAAATGTAAATTCAAATAGGGAGACTATCAATAACTAATGTAAAATAGTAGAAAAAAAACCAGCAAGAACAACAAAACTGTGACATTGAATTGTGTTCTTGCTAAGTAGCCTTGCTTTGTGGGGCCATAAGCAAAGTATCAAAAACCCAATTTAAGATATGTCCAAAAATTGAAACAGCAAAATAAGTTTTCTGAACACAGTATGTGCTATCAAATAATTAAAAAAGGAAAATTTAGCTTGAAGACTCTCAATAGTTTAGGATTTAGCAATATACTTATAAATAACAAATTGATCAAGGAAGAAGTCTCAATGAGCATAGTATAATACAAATTGGTGTATGCAGACAAAGTTGTACTTTTAAAGTAATTTACAGTTTTGGGGAACATAGAGTAAAGCAGAGTCCTGAAGATAATGCATATATTTTCATTATAGAGAATACTATCAGATTAAACATTAGAGCTATTGTCAAGGTCTTTTCAAAAACAGATGTATCAATTTATATATCCCAAAAATGACACTGCAAAAGCCCTATAAAATAACCCAAAATAAATAACAAATACATAATCAAGTATACTCAATCCAGTTATCCTCTTCCTCTCTTTGGAATAGCTCAACATAGTATGAAGTATGAAAACTGATTCATGTTAAGTTCAGAAGCTTATATTTAATCTGCGGCATTCATATATATTTGTGGTCACACCAAAGACTGATGACAGACAGAGGCTAGGAATGATACTTCTCACATACTAGGAGAGCTGTGTATGGTTTTGTGGATCATAGTTGTATAGATAGCTCACATAATAATATTTATCCATTAAATGCTGCAATTTAAATGTTTAAAATATTAAAGTCCACAGTGAAAATCATTCTAATTCTTAAATACTTAAAATGTTTTATCCGCTCACAGAGGAAATTTAGCTGAGGGTGCGCTGCAGAAGTATAGGAATGTAAGTCTTTAAGAGACTGTTCTGGTAACACTGAAGGAAAGGTTACAAAAGTAAAAGGATCCTAAATATAGCAAAGAAAACAATGTAGAAACTCAGAGAGGAGGAAAGCCATGATGTCACATGTTGAAACATGAAATGGAGGACCATGTTGTTTTAAGTGGTGTTCTCTTTCCAGGTTGTGAAATCAGTGGTCAAGAACTTCTAAAACCTGGTGGGGAGAGAGAAGTAGATGAGATAGGGATAGAAGATGGTATGGTATGAATTTGGGAAGATGACAATCTAAAAATCCTCCTTTGACTTTTAGTAAAGGGAAAATTAAAATTGTAAAAACAGTGAGGCAGAAGAGTCATGGCCATTATTGTGAGCTCAGAGAGGGCATGGAATCACCAGTATTGTGAGCTCAGGGAATGAAAACGCCAGTATTGTGAGCTCAGAGGATGGAATCGCCAGGATTGTGAGCTCAGAGGACGGAATCACCAGTATTGTGAGCTCAGAGGATGGAATCGCCAG
>NC_022009.1:78087147-78097104 GCF_000317375.1 Microtus ochrogaster
GGGAATGGAAACGCCAGTACTGTAAGCTCAGAGAGTGGAAACCAAAGTCACAAAGTGCAATCACCTATATTTGCAGTTCTAAGCTTTTTGAACCTTCATCAATTTTGTGCTGTTAAGATATGGTCTCTGGGGTGGCTGGTGCTTTGGTGGCAGGAAACCATGCTCAGTCTTAACAAATGTGCATTGTAAGTCACTCCTGAAAGCAGAGGTTTACCCACTTTGGTGAGCGGTATGTGAGATTCTGGAGCTTGAAGGAGATTGATGGCAGCCTTGAAGGAAAACGTGGATGACAAATGATTTGCTTCACACTCTGCCTGTTGCCCTTTTGATCATTGCCAGGGTGACCTTATTCCTTTTTCTGGTCTTAGGATCAGGGCTGAGTGATCCCTGTTTACCAGCAAGGCTGCTATGTCAGTTAAAGGAGCTTGTTTTTCTATAAAACCTCTCCCTTCAAGGTTGTAAATACTTTTGTAGTTATAGATGCATGTTCTACAGGTCTTGCTCAGTGAAGTTCGATACTACTTTATTATTTACAATTACTGTACTTTTTTCTTTGAGGTTACGTACTCTTTCCATCAGCAGTGCTGAGTTCTGTATTTAAACAGTGCGATCCAAAGCAAGGTTTCCCCATGTGTCACCCAGGCCATGTGTTGCATAATTGATGCAGGGATTCCGCAAGTGTCCTCTGTCCTTACAGGGAGCTGCTGCTATGTGGTTGGAGCAGATGCGAGCAGAACAGTTCTCGTCAGTGTTTAAACTGTTGTCCAAGCTCTGTGGTCTCCAGGGGAGAATGTCAACAGATATCTGCAGACATTTGGGGTGCAATTTGGATTTAAGAGACAAAAATATTTTTCCTAAAGTGTGAAGTGGCTATGCCCTGGGTTTATAAAACATACTCCTTCTTGCTTAAATAAGCAACCTAGTGATGATGTGACGATTTAGAAAGCTGGAACAAAGAGATTTTGCTTGACATCTTAAAATATTCAAATTACTTTTGAGTTTTTCAACTATTCTAAACATATATATATAATTTAAATTAATATTTGTATATGTCCAAAGCTTAACTGTAAAAATGAAAGATGCAAATATAGACAAAATATGGTAGTTAAAAAGAAATATTAACTTAATGAATCAAAACATACATTGCAAAAATAATAAAAATACATTATAATCATATTTTTATTGGTATAATAAAGATATTAATAATTTTACCTCATATTTCTAGAAGTAGTATCTTAATGTTTATTTTTATCTCAAGAAAAATTCTGATAGCTTCGGCTGAAGTATGTCCATTACAACAACCAAAAACATTTACTGTGAAAAAATGGACAAATTTATTCTGCTTTATAGAACTCTATTGTCTAAATCACATAACAGATGTAAGTCAGAGAAGAAATTTCTTTTTTTCTTTTCCTTTTTGTTGTTGTTGTTTCTTTTATTTTGTTTAGTTTTTCGAGACAAGATTTCTCTGTAGAGTCCTGGCTGTCCTGAAACATGCTCTGTAGACCAGGCTGGCCTTAAACTCAGAGTTTTGTCTACGTCTCCCTTAAAGTGCTGGGATTATAAAATTAAGGGTGTGCATCAACTTTCCAGGCTTGACAGAGAATTCTAAGACAACACCATTCCTTATTGTTATTTTGTTTTCTCAACAATTTTCAGGCATCTCCTGGACCACTCCATTTCTCTCAGTCTCTTTAAATGGGATATTAAATCACATTTCACTTGGGTAGATGAAGAAAAGATAAGGATACACAAAATGTATATTTATCATCTCAGACTTTCTTCTAACTTATTATAAAGATTATTGAATAACTACATTCTGGGTTCCAACCAGAAAACAAAAACAAGATAAAAAGTGTAATTAATCACAATAAATAATCAAAATAAAATGAAAAAATAATGTAAGTGCACAGGAAAAAAATTGAAGACACAAGCTATAGTAGGGGCATAATATCAATGACAGACTAGAACAATAAGGAGATGCTAAGTTATGCAGACTCATGTAAGTCTTGTAGTCAAGCGTCTGTGTCATTCTATGTTAACAGGTTTAATTTGTGGGATATATGGATATATAAAATATATTTGATGATGCATATAGTGAGATAAAGATAGATAAATATTTCAATGTCACTTGCTTAATCATTTCACCATCAAATCAATTGCACAGGGTTTCTTTTGATATGCCATAATCTGTTTGTGCAAATAACTTATCTGTAATTTAGATAGGAGATAGACAGGTGAATGGATAGATAGACAGATGGTAGATACCAATTCCTTTGAAAAATAAAAAGAATAGTCTTGGATTATTGTCCAATTTAATCTAGTAATTACTTCTCCTTTACGGAACTACATCTGCCAGGACCTGATTTTCAGATAAGATCCCTTTCAATGTACAGAGAACACATTGTACATTGTACATTTACTGTGTCAATGTATCTTAAAATTACAAACTACATGAATGCACCAGAGCCCTCTTCCTTATGGAAATGAATAACAAGCACGTGTTTCTGCAGTTTGTTGAAAGGAAGAGCATATTTTCTCAATGATCTCAAATCCAGTTCACCTTGAGCATTGACTGAACAGAAAATAGTACATAACTCTAAAGTATTCCACTCCTAGAAAATATGGTCACTCTCAATATCAACAATGTTAGATTTGTAGTTTGCTTGGCTAATATGTTTTAACAATATTCAATTTACAGCAAATATTTAGAGGCAGTAGCTTAATGCCAAACAAACACCTTGTTTAAGCTTTTGTTCGTCTTTATATAACTTTATTGTTCATTCAATATTTAATAACTGCATTAAGTTAATAGTCTTAATAACTTTGAAAAGGACCATTTGGACATTACTTAATTAATTATAACACATATCATATGCCTTATTTCATCATTTATTTGATAAAACTTGATGATAAATTACTGCTCTTTCAATAAGCTTGGAGCGTTAATAGGAGCCATAGAAGAGACTTCACTTTAGGTCACAAAGAACACAGACAAGCCAAATGTAAAATAGGAATTTAGTAAATACTTTATAATTATTATATTCAGTTCTCCAAAACTGTCTCACAGAGTCACTTACTTAGAGGCAGAACTCTCTGTGACACTCCCTGTCTAGTAACAGATACAAAATGTCATTTAATTCTGCTATTGCACTATTTGTAAAAATAAAGGAAAGATAAATTGAACTAAGTTCTTCTCTTTAGATGAAAAGATAAACAGAAAATGGCAGCATTAAAAAACTATATTCATTAAAATTTATGATTTCTGTTCACACACACTCATTTGAATGTAAAAGCAAGAGAGGTGGCCTTTTTTTCAACGGTTGGTTAATGTACAGATATTTTGCAAACAGGATCTTCTGTCTTTAAACTATGATCTCTGTTACCAGAAAGATTCAGTCTTTAGAAAATACTGATTAGTTTTGAATTTAAGAGAGGCCCTTAAGCATATTCAACATAAGTAATAGAGAACTATACTTTCATAACATCCACAAATGAACAATAAATTAGCTAGTGTTTACCCTAAGGCATACAATCACTGCGAACCCTTCACAGATAGGGGAAGAAATGTGTAAATTGCTTCATAAAAACTGCTAATTTCGGGAATGTTCTTGAATACAGAAGAAAAAGATTTAACCCTGTTATTAGTAGCAATTGAGATCCATCAGGAGCTGAAGCTGTGCTTCAGAGTCTTGGCTATTGTTATATTATTGCAGAGTCCCATAGGCAATCTTCACATGTACAGTACATCCTGCATCTTTTGATTCTTTTGTCTGCCCTCCAACCTGCTCAGCCAGAAACCTCCAGCCAACAAAGATTTATGGAGCTCCCAGTAACAGGGTCAGCCCTGTTTTATCATCAGAGGGCTTCTTCATAAAAATAATAACATCCATCTACTGCTCGGTTGGACCGATTCTCTTGGCGTCAACATTTTGTGTTTATCTTAACAACCAGTCCATACTCAAAGCCCCCAGATGAAACGAATGCCCCCACCAATTCTAAAAGGCACAGTAGCCCAGACTTCTATGACTTGTCAATCCCATGTCATCTAAGCTAATTGATAGGTTTTATGTTTTCACACTTGAAAAGATCAATAGAGTTTATATATTGAGATAATAATGAGTTTTCCAAGCAGAAGAGTTTACAACAGAAAGCAAAACTATTTTAATAGAAAAATCATGAGTTAAGATGTTATAAACATATACACTTTAAAAGGTAAAAATATTTTTAAATGAATACATTTTAGAACTTATTGCTCTCCTAAAAGTATGAGTCTGACTGAAAGATTTAATTTGAGGAAACTTATCAGCATGTTGCAAAAGCAAAATCTTCTATAAGCTACTTTTATACATTAGGATTCTACAGAAACAGACTTCTGAGCTGTAATCATTGCAGAGTTTTTCCAATGGGCAAAGTCCACTCATTTTAAAATTTAGCATTTAGAATATCTCATAAATCAATTAAATCATTGTTTCTGAAAATTTGATCATTTGTTTAAATCATTCATTTAACTCTCTGGTTATATAAATTTATAAGACTTTTACAAAATGTTTTGGGATTTCCTTTTGGAATGGAATGTGCATAAAAATCCAAAGCAATGCTCACTATTTTATTGTAATTGTATGAAGTCGTTCTTTCACAGAAATTGTTCTAAACAAGCCTGTTCCCCTGTGCTGTGATGAGAGAGCCTTTTCATGGGTCTGTGGCCAAAAGTTTTTTTCCTAGAGTTAATACTCCCACTCTTCTCCCTTAAGTGTCTTGGGATTTTTAACATCCGCAACACAGACAGGAACTTGGTTTTATGCCTCAAGTGCCTCAAGAAAAGAATGGATCTTTTTTCATATAATGATCTGCAGTGCAATTACTAATGAAAAAGTAATATTGTGCACCATAAACTGCAATCTGCAAGGAACATTTTAGGAACAGACAATTCTAAATGCACGGAGCAGAAGGAATTTGAATCAAGTAAGGAAGAAAATCAATACAAGAAAAGAAAAAGTAATCCCACTATTTCATATACAAAAGGTATTTAGGAAAATAAATGAAATGCCTATTGTCTGCCCTAGAAACTGTGTCTCTCAGGAGCCCATGTTTTAAAGCAATCTTACATTAAATAGTCAAATGTTACAGACTGCCACTTCAGTTAGTAGTCACCTATGCTGGTGACACTACATATGAATTCACGTGAGAATGAACATTTTAATAAGAATGACTCCAACATCAGGTTGTTAGGCTAAGGGAAAGCATGGCGGTGAATCTGAGGAACTGAGTCTCTAAATACAAGCACTCTAATCTACCATACTTGAGTGAATGAGATTAAATTCATATACTGCTTCATTCTTTCCTTAGTCTTTGACTCAAGAAAGATGTAGTATACATTTACTGTCTGTTCAGTCCCTAAAGAAGCAGTGATAATGTAGGATATAGCCCAGTGAGACCTCAGGGATAGGAAGAACAAAATGGGGAGCAGACAAGCAAGTATCCAGGCGAATATGTGTGAAACTGTATAAATCATACCTGATGCTAAGGCATAGCAGTCCCTCTCAAATCCTTGACTCTCGGTGATCTCAAGATGCTTGTTCAACGGCTCGCACAGTGATAATTATTCTATTTGTTCTCCATTAGGTATGAGACTGGAAATAATTGACTTTATTAAAGTTTCTTTCACTACACACTTAAATTGAGATACAGCCCTGATTATGTGACAGAATGAAGTGCAGAATGTTTTGCGGACTTTAACGTATTAACTCACTCAATTCACTTCATCTTCATAGTGACAGATGATGAATGACCGTATCCTACGCAAGCTTAACAACCCAGCCCCAGATGAAACCCCCAAAGGCAGCGAGAGTTATCATATGGGACATTTTAAGGAAATAGTTTAACTAGCTGATGGAAAGTTCACACTTTTGCATCTGTGAGGACCAGAGAACATATCAAAGGAAGAAAAGAGAGGAGACAATAATTATCAGGGGCATTTAAATCCTCCATGGATAAGCACTATGCAGATCTTCATAGAGGAAGTAAAGTGTCACTTTACTAACTATAAGAAAAAGAACTAAAGTCTAACTGGATGCGGGGCAGAGGAGGAATCGAAATAAATTCATATCAATTAGTTTTCTATATCATGTGTTGTGAGATATTTTGAAAGCCATTTGACCCTCCCGAGATGGACAATAAAGTTAATTCTTGAACTACAGGGCAAAGCCAGCAACTAACTGACCAGAATTAAACATAGAGAAGCCAGGAAATTAGATAGAGAAGACAGAGGAGGAAAGGGCAGGACTGCAGTTTGGGGTGATCTTTATTTTTCAGGAGGAGGGAAAGATTCATCTCTTGCTGTGTCTCCTGCCAAACAGCAAGGTCAGCTGTTTTGTTTTGTTTTTTTTGTTTTTTTTTTTTCTTTTTTTTTTCCCTCCTGGCTTCTCTGGTCCAGCAGGTTTTCACCCTTACATTTGACTTCTGAATCTTTGCTGGTGAATAGAATGGTAGAGAGGTAGTTTAAACCTACATATTGCTGCTACCAGGCTGCTAAACTGAAAATCCCTCAACACTCCAGGCCATGGGGCCACAGACTGTCATTAAAATATCAGTAGATTCACATGCAGCTGCTAAGGTGACAAAAGCCTACAATAATGTGAAGGTTGCTTGCTTGTTTTTTGCTTTTGTTTTGTTTGGCTTGGTTATGAGGATGGATTTCAGGGCTTCACATGTGCCAGGCAAGTATTCTACCACTGAGCTGCATCTACTAGCCACAGTTACTTGCTTTTAATGAAGAGTGGAAATATCTGCAATCCAATTCTAGAATAAAGAATACCCACTATGAACTTGTATAAGGACAATGTCAACAGGATTTTTAGAATCAGAAGGTTATAAATGTAGATAGTTTCCAGTGTTCCAAGTAACTTCCCATACCAACATTTGCTTGAAACTCATTCTCATTCTGTAAATACAGTAACATACATGTTTATTTGTAAAGTTAACTTATCCATTTGATATAACACAGCTAAAAGTGGTTGTCAAAGCTGTTCCATTTTATATTTATAACCCTACATGAGATCAGAAATTTTTAGTCTTGGATGGACATAACATTATATTGTGTTGACTATGAAGATGCATTAATTGAAAATTATGGCAAAACATTGACAGGTCTTTTTCATACCCTGACTTAAAGCAATGATAATACATTTTCATGAGCTATGAAAAAGCTCTGGCTTTCAAGAGAATTCTGGAATTAGGGAGTAGAAAGCAGTGGAATTGACATTCCTGACGTTTGTCATAAGGTGCCTCAGGATGTCCTCGATATGCATGACATGTGCCAGTGAGATTATGAACTCATTGAGCTCTATTTCTCTGACTGTTGTGAAACTATATGACCAAAGCAGCATAAAGGAGGAGGGCTTGGTGTTGGCGCCCAGTTTACAGAACCCAGTGGAGAAATCAGGATGGAGAAACTATGGCTGCCTAAAAAGTAATGAGAAATTGCTTGGATGGCATCCTCGGTCAGAATGCAAGATCAGACAGGAAGTGTGGCAAGGATAGAAAACTTCCAGGACTGTCTCCAGTGACCTCTTCATTCCGTGTTCTTCCTCTTCCTCTAAGTGCAGCATACACAAAACTAGCTGTGTGACTTGGTAAGCAGCTGCTTAAAGACATAAGTTATAGGGGACTATAGTGTTTCCAATGAAAATGCCACCAAAGGCTCATATAGTTGCATGCTCAGTCCCCAGTAGAATTGATTGGAAGGATGAGGAGGCATGGCTTTGCTGGGGTAGTTGGGGCCTATTGGAAAAGGTCTGTCAGTGGGAGTGGGCTTCCAGTTTTAAAAAGCCCACACCAGGCCCGATCTCAGTCTATCTGTCTGTGTGTCTCTGGCTCTGTCTTTTTTCTTTCTGTCTTTGTCTTTGTCTCTGTCTCTCTCTGTCTCTCTGTCTCTGTCTCTGTCTCTCTCTCTCTCTCTGTGTGTGTGTGTGTGTGTGTGTGTGTGTACGTGTGTCTCCTCTTGCCTCTTGTGGAGCAGGATGTAGCTCTCAGTTCTTTCTCTGGAACCATGCCTGCTTATGTACCACCATGTTTCCCACCATGATGATAAATTCTAAAACTGTAAATAAGCCCTGATAAATGCTTTCCTTTAAATGAGTTGACTTACATTTATATAGAATATATATATTCTACCATTTTGCAAATATTTTAAAGATAATTCTCATGAAATTTATTTTGACCATATTCTACCCACCTTCCCAACTTCTCTCAGATTCTCCCTCTGTGCCTACCCAACATTATGTTCTTTCTTACCTTAAAAATATTAACAAAGTAAAACAAAACTAACAAACAAAAATCACACTTACAAAACCATGGCATCTGTTTACACATCCCTATAAGTATATATGTGTATCAGTACTATTGTGCCTGACAAATAAGGCTTTGTTGACATCATTCCCTCCTTTTGGCCCAATCTTTTTGCTTCCTCTTCTGCATAGATTCCAGAGCCTTATTCAGCCTCACCTACTTATTCACGACACAGTTGCATCTGGATTGCTGCCAGAATATAACATGAATGTACTCTAACTCACTTTAAAAATAGAGTCCTTGTTCCCTTATGAAAACATATGAGTTGGGCCTCCATTTTCTAATTCTGGTCTTCCAAGTGTCTACCAGACGACAATCAAGGAGTTTTGGATCTTCTAACTCCAACCTCTTCCATATTCTGTATGTAAATCTATTTCAAAAGCCTAGCAGCAATATGGCCATATTGAGAACAATAGCAATTCTACTACTGATACAAATATTTGTGTTTGTTGCTTAGTGAAGGAAGAATTTATTTGGGTTTACACACTCACACACACACACACACACACACACACACCATGATGGTAGGGAAAAGAATGTGGCAGCATAGGCAGCTTGGTATGTTGTATCCACAGTAAAGAAGCAGGATAGACAAGAAGTAAGGCATGCTATCTAGCCTCGAAGCCCATTGCTGTAAGTGCATTCAGTGATTCTCATCCTCCTGAGAGGTTCTTTTTCTTATCATGACTTATCAACAAAGTGTCACCAAATGGAAACCAAATGCTCAAAGCACATGGCCTATGGGGACATTTCAAGTCACTTCTCAGCAGAAAGCCTCCACAACCTCAACATGACAGTACAGGCACTTCCTTCTGATGCATTCTGTTATCAGGAGCTGCTCTGAAATAGATGGAATGCATCTCAACCAGGGACCATGGAAAATATGTGTGCAGTCTACTTTCAAAGCTCAAGAAACTATTTGATACCTGATATGTGCATACAGACCATCAGGGATAATTCTGCACCAGAATGAAATATTTTTCACAATATACTATTTGTTTCGGTTACTAAAATTTCTAGGACCTAGTAATTTTCAAGTTGTTTGAGCCTGTTTAATAAAAAGAACTAATGGAACTTCCTTGAGAAAAAATGCAATATATCTGTGTCATCTGCAAAGAGAGTCAGGTGGTTTCTATTCTAGAAAGAATAACTAGTAGTCCCAGGACATGTTTTCATAAGTTTCCTGTATATAGAATATCTTTATAGCACAAGTGTTTGCCATATAATGTCACATTTCGAGTAAGTACTGGATACAGAAATTATGAAAATGTGGATTTTAATAAAAATGCACATGCTCGTATATTTAAGGTTCAAAGAGTTAAGACATACACATAAAGAAGAGACCTTCCTTCAGTCTTCTGGGATCTTGATTGGGCTTGAACCTCCTCATTTCTAACTAACTGTTGGTTCTATCTTGCTTAAAGTTTTATATTATTAATTACTTCTTATCATTTCCTTCTTGTTATCTCTTTAATCATCTGTGGGGACCCATAGATGTGAGACTGTTCCACTTTGACTGGAGTGTAGGGATAAGTCCCGCCCCTTAGGGGGCGTGTTTGCCTCGGGCTAATGTTTACCTATAAATCTGGCGAGTGTGCTCCCCATGCT
>NC_022009.1:78097493-78105957 GCF_000317375.1 Microtus ochrogaster
ATTTGGTGTATAGAGGTGGATGGGCTCCTCCTGGATTGAAGGTCAGAGAATTCAAGTGTGTCCCGTCTGTCATGTTAATGAAGTCTGTTGTATCCCTCTTGCCTTTTGGATTGAAGTGTATAAGCTTGTGAAAAAATCAATGAGGAGGATTCAGTATTCACCGAATAGTCTCCTGATGCTTTTTTTGTATTTCTGTCTCTTTTTCTCTTATATCTCTGTGTGTGTTGATTAATAATTTCTAATCTTTATGCTTCTACCCTGGAACATACATATGAGTTATGTTGAAGCTGGTCTTCTAAACTTAATCATAAACTCAATGAGGGCATGGATCTTTAGCAGAGATTATCACTGTGTAACCAACATCAGTTGAAAGGCAATATATAAATTTGTATTAAATGAAGGGATGGAAGGCTAGAGGAAAAAAAAAGGGAATGAAAAGGGGAAATAAGGAAGAGAAGGAGGAGTAAGAATGAAGGAGAGAAGAAAGGAAGGGAGGGGAGAGAGGGAAGGAGCGGCAGGAAAGAGCAGGAGGGGAAAGGAAAGAAAGAAGGGAAGGAGGTGGCTATATCAACAAAAATACAGACAATTGATGATCTCACAGCAGCAAATCCCAAAGAATGAAAAAACACACAAAATAACATCAACAATGAAAACAAAATTAATAGGAGATAGCAATCACTGGTCATTAATATCCCTAAATATAAATGGACTTAATTCACCAATAAAAATACTCAGGCTTAAATTGGATACGAAAACAGAATCCTTCCTTCTGATACATATAAAAAACACATTTGATGCAAAAATACTAAATAAAAATACTGGCAAATAGAATCCAAGAACACATCAAAACCATTATCCATCATGACCAAGTCAGGTTCATCCCAGAGATGCAGAGATGGTTTAACATATGAAAACCTGTCAATGTAATCCCCCATATACACAAACATAAAAATAAAACCACATGATCATCTCATTAGATATGAAAAAGCTTTCAACAAAATTCAACATCCCTTTATTATGGTCTTGGAGAGAGCAGGGATACAAGGAACATGAGTAAACATAATAAAGGCAATATATAGCAAGTCAACAGCCAACATTAAACTAAATGAAGAGAAATTCACAGAGATCCCACTGAAATCAGGAACAAGACAAGGTTGTCCACTCTTTATCTGTTCAATATAGTTCTTAAGGTCCTAGCTAAAGCATTAAGACAACAAAAGGAGATCAAGGGGATACAAATCAGAAAAGAAGTCAAACTCTCACTATTTGTTGATGATATCATTGTTTATATAAGCAACCCCAAAAATTCTACCAAGGAACTTCTACAACTCATAAATACTTTGAGTAATGTAGCAGGATATAAGATTAACTTAAAAAAAAAAAAAACAGTAGCCCTCCTTTCACAGATGAGAAATGGGATGAGAAAGAAATCAGAGAAACATCAGCCTTCACAATAGCCACAAATAACATAAAATAACGGAGAGTAACTCTAACCAAACAAGTGAAAGACCTGTATGACAAGAGCTTTAAATCTTTGAAGAAAGAAATTGAAGAAGACACAAAGAAAGTGGAAAGATCTCCCATGCTCTTGGGTAGGTAGAAATAACATAGTAAACATGGCAATGATACAAAAAGCAATCTACACATTCAATGCAAAGCCCATGAAAATCCCAGCAAAATTCTTCACAGACCTCAAAAGAATGGTACTTAGCTTCATATGGAAAAACAAAAAAATTCAGGATAGCCAAAACAATCTTGTACAATAAAGGAACTTCTAGAGGCATCGCAAGCCCTGACTTCAAACTCTACTGCAAAGCTACAGTACTGAAAACAGCCTGGTATGGCATAAGAACAGACAGGAGGGCCAATGGAACTGAATCCAAGACTCAGATATTAATCCACACACCTTCAAAACACCTGATGTTTGACAAAGAAACAAAAATCATCAAATGGAAAAAAGAAAGCATATTTAACAAATGGTGCTCAGTAAAATCAATAAAGAAAGAACATTAAAAAAAGAAGAAGAAGGGAGGGGGGGAAAATGTTCCACAATCTTATCTTTACCCTGACGCTCTCTTATCCTTCTTCTCTTGCCTGGTACTTTTACATCAGTGACTTTTCCTTCTTCATCATTAGTTTTCCCTACTGCAGAGCTCATCACTGCTCTTGTATTGTGAAACACTCCGGGATAATAAGCATTTTCCAGTTATTTTTATAAAATAGATCTCTAAAACATGTTTTTGAACCTTCATGTATAAACTTTCTAAAATATTATACTAAGAAGTTGCTAGATTATTACAATAAAGTTTTTATTAGTCTGGTTTATTTTTGTTTTATATAATATAAAATGTATTTAAATGTTGAAGAAAAACATAGGAATCAATATATAATTTTTACTCATATGGTGCCTTTACTTTCTCCTTATTTCAGTGTTTTAGTATTCAGCTGTCTCTGTCTCTTTCTCTCTGTCTCTGTCTGCCTGTCTGTCTGTCTGTCTGTCTCTCTCTCTCTCTCTCTCTCTCACACACACACACACACACACATACACACATATTCCAATATTTCCTTCTCGTTGATCATCTGATTATAACATGGATATATTATGTCTTCTTTACCCCTGAACCTTTAGAATTTGTTTCCTAAACAGAAGATATTTAGTTACACAATCCCAGTACAATTTTCAAAATTAGGACGTAGTTTAGCAATCATTTATACATAATGCATGTTTTATATTTCCTCTTCAACACTAAACTGAAGCTTCAAAATGTGCATTTGTGGTGTTACACATTTTTTAGATATGGCACAGTATGCCATGCCTCATGGGAGTTATTCATCTCCTAATAGCATTATTGAGACACACAACAATAGCTTTTATTAATTGTCCTCAACCACAATAGGCCTCACAGAGAAGGCTCATCAAGGAAAGGCATGAGGATTTCTGGGTATTTGAGAACAGGTATTCATAGGCTCTGGCATATATTAAAACAGAATTCAGTCCCAGATCTACTACATTAGAGTTGATTATAGTCATGCTACAATTAAAGTAATTACTTCACTTTAAAATTAATGCATTATAAATATGTTTAATGACTAAAATTAAAAAGAGCAATTATGGTATAAATGCATGAAATTATGTTGTAGTGTGTTTATACTAATTATCACTTGTCAGCTAGAACAGTTGAACACTTTGATGTCTGGCAAAGTGGTTTCACTACATAGCAATGGTTCTCAACCTGTATGGTATAATGTCTTTGGGGGTTGAATGACCCTTTCCCAGGTGTCACATTTCAGATATCCTGCATATTAGATATTAACATTACGATTAATAACTGTAACAAAATTACAGCTATGAAAGAGCAACAAGAATAATTTTATAGTCACGGATCACCACTACATGAGGAACTGTACTAAAGAGTTACAGCATTAGGAAGGTTGAGAGCCACTGCCTTATAGCAAAGGTGTTACTGATCCAAGAATCCATAGAAGAAGCACATTATGCTTGAGAGATTATGGCTTGTGCAAAGAAAAGATGTCTTTATCCTCATTCATGAAGTGATTTTACAAGTTGTAGTATCAGAAAGCATATAATTCATACTAATCCTATTTTCCAGCACTTGCTAAGTCTAGGACCTAGGGAGTTTTACCGTGTCAGTGACTTCAGGTTCACGTGTTTGAGACTGTTACCCTGGTTACAATGTGCTATCTTTTAAGCAAAAATAAAGATCTCCATGTCTGGTGTTTGCTGATCCATTATTAGTTTACAGAGTTTTGCCTGATGATTCAATTGTTAAAATCTCCTTAAATCCCAGGCCCTAGAAATGCTGGATGCTACCCTGGAGTTAAAAAATTCCCTCTCCTTTATTTGAATTTACTTAGAATTTGGCATGCTTCCACATGCCACCCTATACCTTGATGTTTCTGCTGCAGTGTATTTCAAAGATAACTCAATCCATGTGTTTATGATTCATTTATTCTCATGTCATCAAAACATTGTTTCCTTAGAACTGTTTGATGCCCAAGCAGTCTTACCAAACTCCTTCATACACCATTTCCCTTTAACAGAGAGGAAGAAGGGGGTTGTAAGCCCTACAAAGTGGTAGAAAAGTGGTTTTAATTTTAAATTCCTACAGGTCATTGCATTCCATGTCCCTGTTTTTGAGAAAGTCTGTTCAAGTTGTCATAATAAAATATCACAATTTTGAAGTATTTAAACAGCAATTATTTTCTTCTTACTGCTCTATGACTAAGCAGTCAATGGAAAGGGATAGACTGAACCTGCTTGTTGATTACACGTTTTGCTCAACTTGTCGACGGCCCCTTTTTCATTATTTGACTTTTTTTGATGGACTGGGATGTAGAAGAGATATCTTTTCTCTGACTTCCTTTTAATACAAAGGCACTAATGACATTACAAAAATCTGACCATCAATATTCTCTCCAAGATTGCAACACAGATATCACCTTGCTGGAGATCATAAATTTGACATTTCAATTTTTTTGGGGGGGAGGCATAAACAAATATAGCAAATAAAAATCATTGAAATTATATCGAATAGGCTACATAATTGTATATAGCATTACATGGTAGTGAAGGTATCACAAATAACATCTCCTGGTTACAGTTATGGGAAAACTTTAAATCCTATTTGATTGACTAGACTATCAATGTGAGTTGTAACAACAGAAAAAAAGAAGCAAATGACAAAGCAGAATTGAGATGCTACTGGTAAACCAGTCACAAACTAATCTACTAAATAAATGATTGCCTCTATACATTACCCTAGAAGGGAATGCTCAAAACAAGTTAGTGTTACACTTCAACAAAAAGACAAATCACTACATCAACAACCAATATTTCCTCTAGAGCAAAGGGCAGGGATGACTAAGGTCTTTCATAAAGAATATGGATTCACGGGCTGGAGAGATACCTTAGAGGTTAAGAGCATTGGCTTTTTCTTCCAGAATAAAGGAGTTCAAGTCCCAGTACCTACATGGCAGTTCACAACCTTCTGTAAATCCAATCTAAGTATATCTGACACCCCCTTCTAACCACTGCTGATACTAGGCACAGAGAAACAGGAAAAAAAAAGAACAATTCACTTTCTTTTTTTATTTATTTTTTTAAAATTTACTTATTTATTAAAGATTTCTGTCTCTTCCCCGCCCCCGCCTCCCATTTCCTTCCCCCTCCCTCCTCAGCCCGAAGAGCAATCAGGGTTCCCTGCCCTGTGGGAAGTCCAAGGAACCCCCCTCCTCCATCCATTTCTAGTAAGGTGAGCATCCAAACTGCCTAGGCTCCTACAAAGCCAGTACGTGCAGTAGGATCAGAGACCCATTGCCATTGTTCTTGAGTTCTCAGTAGTCCTCATTGTCCGCTATGTTCAGAGAGTCCGGTTTTATCCCAGGCTTTTTCAGACCCAGGCCAGCTGGCCTTGGTGAGTTCCCAATAGAAAATCCCCATTGTCTCAGTGTGTGGGTGCACCCCTTGCGGTCCTGAGTTCCTTGCTCGTGTTTTCTCTCGTTCTGCTCCTGATTTGGACCTTGAGCACGTATGGAATATATACATATTAGAGTACTACTCAGCAGTAAAAAACCAAGGGCTTTTGAATTTTGCATGCAAATGGATGGAAATAGAAAACACTATCCTGAGTGACGTAAGCCAGACCCAAAAAGAGGAGCATGGGATGTACTCACTCATATTTGGTTTCTAGCCATAAACAAAGGACTTTGAGCCTATAGTTAGTGATCCTAGAGAAGCTAAATAAGGAGAACCCAAAGAAAAACATATAGGCATCCTCCTGAATATTAACCTTCATCAGGCGACGAAAGGAGACAGAGACCCACATTGGAGCACCGGACAGAATAATTCACTTTCAAAATAAAAAGGATTAAAAACTCAACAGTAACAAAAATTCTTGGTTCCATTTCAACAGATTTCTTAGAGTAGAGCTGGGATGGAGCTAAGAACCTGAAAGTTAAGGCTCAGGAAGTCACACTCTAAGCATATTTGGAGACCAGAGCATTAACTGAGTGAAATATATTTAAAAAGCTGTTTTGAAGTATTATATTTTGTTTGATGAGAGAATAAGCCAAGGGTAAGAAGGCTCATCATCCCAAAGTGTTGGGCTCTCTGCTGAATGTCCATGAAAACTTCGGTGATCATCTAGATGATGAGAACACGGATTCCATGGGCAATCAATGTGTACAAAAGTTTATATACTATTTGTAAGGCCTTCAAATATGCAACATGTTTACCATGACTGGAAAGAAGCAAACAACTTTCTCAAAGGGAATATTTGAGATATCTTTGTATTCCTTGAAAAAGATTTCCATGAAGAAACAAGTATGGTAGAGTCCATACAGTTCAGAAGTTATATCAAACGATCGTTTATGGGATGTCTCACTTTTTTTTATTCTAATGTTTGATTCTGAAAACTGATGAATGACTTTTGGAGACTCTGTTCTGTCAATTTATACTGTTTACTTCATTTGTATACATAAAGCAAAGAATGACTTTTCCATGCTTATGTTTCTACAGTTTGTTATAGATGAAAAATAGTTTTGTTTGTATGCACAGAATAAAGGAGGTAAGACGGATGCAAATCATGTTTGTATAAGGTATTACAGCATCTCTCCAGTCAACTGCAAAATTAAACTCACCGATGCGCTGACCAAATCAAAACAATGTGCTTTATTTTTCTCAAGAAAATCTCCAGCCCAAATAGCAATTTGGCTTCCTATTCCTTTGCTTAGAAAGTACATTTTCATTTACCACAAGTGTCTAACTTAATCAAAGATACAAACATAGGAAGGGTGTCTGGTTCTTGTTTCATTGTGTTTCAGAATGTAAATGAGAAGCAGTGAGAATGTGCTTTCTGAAGGCATCTATTGTATATATTCCCAGCAGTGTTTATGAATTTCAAACATTTTAGCTGACTGTAGCCAGGATAAAAGAAATTTTTATTATTTAAAGATGAAAAATGTCTGGAGAATTTTTTTTAAAAAAATCATTCATTCTTTAAAGGTATGAAGTTGCATAGGTCAGGAGTCTATAGAGTAGAAAATATAAGAATGTATGGAGTAACAAAAATCTCCTATTCCTATGCTTAAAAATAAATCACCCTTAAATTTATATAAATCGCAATCATTACAAAGTGACCACCTAAGAAAAAAGAGATAAAAACTATATGGTAATATTCATGAATTTTTCTGACTGGAGATAACTTTGAATTTCATATGGTTAAAGCTGTTATCACAACACAGCTTGTCTAAGAATTAATATGACAATGACAGCAAAGGTTTAAGGTGTTTCTTAAGCTGCCACTTCATGCGGTTTCTCTTTATCATGTATGATTAAATATAGCTTTGAAAAAAACTCTTACACCAACTTGCATATTAAAAAAAATGTAAACTGTGGGATCCTAGTCTGATCAGGCAGAGATGTCACAATGGTGTTTTCACACGGAGAAAATACTCTAGAGTCTGTCGTCACTCACCAGGTTGGCAAATATTGAAGGTTAGTGATGTTCTTTTTTGGAGAGTTGTTAAGAAAATGGCATCCCTAGCTTAGCCATATGTGGTACATCTGTCTCATGCTCTCTCCTCCAAAGGCTTAGGACTCATAGAGAGAAAAGGTTTTCAGAGTCAGAGGCAGTGGACAACGACAACAAAGTTGTGTGTTTTAGATATAACAATCCAGGACAAGACCTGTGAAAACTCAACCCAGACGAAATCCCATCATACAGGGAGGAGATAACCATGATCATCCCCACCTAACTGAGAGGTTATTGGTAACTGAGAGCTGATGGAAGAGGCATATTGAGTTTTCATTAAGGGTATGGCCACTTGTTGGTTGATGATGCTCACCAGTGGGTAGCCACACATACTAACGAATATATGGGCAGCACAAACTGGACTGAGTAGGTTTAAGAAAAAAAAAACAAGGTCACAAATTTGGTTGTTTAGGGAGGAGTGAGAGAAGATAAGATCAAACTACAATATATAAAATTCTCAAAGAATAAATAAAAGTATTTTAAGAGAAATTGACCATCTTATACACTGCTGAATTATACACAATATGACCTGCCTACTATAGAATATTTTTCCGATAAATATCAGAAACTCACATGCATTTCCCCTTTTCAGCTACATTCTACAACTGATCTTAGAAATACAGTGTCAACATAGAATAAAGTGCATGAAATAAAGCTATATAACCATACTAGATATTGAGATAATTCATCTAGCAATGGAGAATTGTCTGAAGTGGTTACATTGTTCTCTGCAGTGTACCACAGAGCTGAAAAAATGAAATAAGGCAGGCTTCTGATAAGCAGCTTGGAAATGATCCTCAGTGTATAGTCTTCAGTAAAAAATCAAGGCACTAGGGTCAAAACTCAGTGCCATTGTCTTTGGCTTCTCAGCAGCCCTCATTGTCCACCATATTCAGTGAGTTTTGATCCTA
>NC_022009.1:78106382-78128921 GCF_000317375.1 Microtus ochrogaster
ACTGTTAAAAAAAAAAATCAAGGCACTAAAACATACCTCTCTTATGGAATTTTGGTAGAGTGAGAATTTGGTTCCTGATACATTTGAACACATTTTATTGGAGAAACACCATTGGCTTTTAAAATAAACAGGAAGAAGGCTGCTCCTGCAGATGAGGACAGACAGACACACATGTGAGTGTGTTGAGGGTGATGAAATCGAATTCTGAGTACACCCTGTCTTATAGCAATACATGCAACCAACATGAAAACTCTAAGAATTAAAAAACTCTTACTTTGTTTCAGTCCTTAGAAATCATAAATAAAACCTGCTGAACTGAGTCACATCTCAACTGAATAGCAGTGGAGTCTTAATTCTGGTGATTTTTATGTAAATCTCTCTGAATGTCTACCCTAACTTGGGCATATTCAAATCACAAAACAAACAAATCACCTAAAATTGCCTTAAGTTCCCCTGCTCTGTGAGTTTCCTAAATTGTGTAAGCAACCACACTGAAGCTGTCAGGGACACAGTCCTCACCATGACAGAAGAGAGCCTTGAAATGTGGCCCTAGAAATACAATGTTACAATGCTTATTTTAATTTGAAAAGATTAATATAAGATTATGTTGTGTATATGGGCTTATGGTCTTGTTTTTACATGATACCGATTAACAGGTGTACAGATATGTTACAGTAGTTATAAAAGGAAAATTTAGTTAACTTTATGTACTTATCAAAGTTCTTTCTCAGCAAGAGGAAAGGTATTTAGCAGGTTAAATGTCACCATGGTTAATCATAGTCCCCTTATGTTTAACATTTTATAAACTAGAGGTGTTTCTTACACAGCATTTCATATAAATGAAGCCATGATTTCTGACAAAGCAGGTGACTCTTGGGTTCAGATACCAAATGTATATTATGAAATAAGATGCCTTGTGCCAGATGAAATTGAAAAGCTTATCAAGCCCTCCTTGTATCGTATCAACAAAAGAATGTCTGAATATAAATCCATGAAATGTCTTTAAATATTCAATAAAATTGCATTTCCAAAGCAAAATAGATTCATAAACTATCTTGTATAAAACAAATTCTTTGTTCTGAAAGTTAATGCATGAACCCAAAAGGATATAAAGCTTTTGTTCCATTTTTCAGACATTAACTAATGATAAATTCTTTATCTGGTATATGCATGCTAAACAACAGACTCAGAAAACAATCATTTTGCACATTCAAAGATAGTGCGAATTAGGAACTATTTGCTGCTAGGTGCTGCAATCTTTACACAGATAGTAGTAAATGGATGCACTAATAAAGTAGGAATCCTCTTGATACCTGGCATGGTACGGTGCTATATGAGTTGGTAGCACCGGATTGCCAGCATTTTTGTCTTTACTGAACTTGCTGGCTAGTTTCTCATTAGCTTAAGGCAAACTAGAGTCTTCGGGGAGGGAAACTTCAATTGAGAAAATGTGCCACCAAATTGGACTGTGGCAAAGCCTGCCATGAATCTTTTAAGTTCTTGATAGCTATGGAAAGGCCAAGTCCCGGGCAGGTGGTTCTGGGTGCTGTGAAAACCTGGCTGAAGAATCCGAGGGAGCAGTCTAACAAGCATCATCTTTCCATGGCCTCTGTTTCAGTTTCTGTTGCCAGCTTTCTGCCCTGCTCGAGTTCCTGCTTTAACTTCCCTTGGGGATGATTGGTTACCTGAAGTGTGAGTTGAAATCAATGCATTCCTCCCCAAGCTGCTTTTGGTCATGGTACTTTATTGCATCCATAGAAACCCCAACTAAGATACTATTCCTCAAAATTCAATTTGAACTCAGTCAGTTCACTCAATACAATTATAACTTTGCTGAAATAGCATGTGATAACTAAGTTAACCAAATGTAAACATGAATAGGTCTTCAACTGAATCATGGAAAAAATATCTTAACAGATAAATGGCTGAAAGGACTTAAAGATTTTCTAAGTGTTATTTATAATTAAATATAAATACATTATATACATATAAAAGGTCATAATATATGAATGCTTTATGTTGGCCTTGTTTTGACTCTTCTTTGCAACTGTCAGCAAAAGCACAGCTTATAAAATGCAACAAAGAGTTATTATAAATTTTTCTATATGCAATGTGGAAATAGTATTAAAACAAAATGTTATAGCTACAGTTTTAGTAATCATAAGTGAAATATGAAATTTTGAATTTGCCTTGAAATATTTTAAGCACAAAAAGTTAGTGTCTTATATAGATGAAATAACAGTGGTAAAGTTCTGATTATCCCGAATCTGGGTAGTTAACTGGAGTTTTTAATAAAGGACTCCCCACCTCTGCCTATATTTGAATTTCCCATAAAATTATGAGAAGAATAGCATGGATGATTAACAAGTCTTTTGATACAATGTCTGAATTTAAGTGAGATCAAATTAACATGCAAGTAGTTTATTATTCCATATGCCAGAGGGAGAAGTGACCTCAAGTACTAGAAAGTAAGAACACGAGAGTTGTCCACCAGTAAAAATAATATCAATAACATAGGATTAAAAAATCAGCACAGGCCCTGGATACCGATCTAAATCCTGAATCTAGAAGGAAAATAAGTGTAATTGAGCTATAAATTAGAAAGTTACACAACCCAGGACAGGCAGGAAATCTAAAGTTGTATCTGTAATGATATAATATCATTGGAATATTCCAAGAAAATAGAATCTTTATATTTCATGGAGATTTCCCTATCAGAATAGTTACATGAATCCTATACTTGATAAACATTAACACACTATTTTGAACCTACAAAAAAGTTTCAACAAAGCATGAGTTTTTATGTGGGTGCAAACTGAGAAGATAATTTGGCAGTAGATGGAATTTAATTCTTTTTGTCTGCTACCCATGCATTATTTTTCTCTTTGTTGAGACACGTATATTATCCACTCATCCTCTCTGAGTATACATTTTCCCATCAGCAAGATAACAGATTCAAACCGTATTATCCCTTAGGGGTCTATGGCTGACATTCTATAATTCTATGATTCAAGTTTATTTTCTTTTCTCTTTAAAATAGCCAAATCATTTGCATTATTTCAATGGTTCAATGGTATATCGATGGTTATTATTTCTTTATCTCTAAATGTGCTTTCTCTTTTTTCCAGTTCACCTCACTCCACTCCAATCAGAAACACACACACACACACACACACACACACACACACACACACACACGTTCTGAAAACCTGTAAGAATACAAAGCCGTAAGTCTAGGAAGTAATTCATAATCATACAAAAAAAAAAAAACCCTGTCACTTTAGAAAGAAAGAGAATTTATAATAAACAAATACTTCTTAAAACTCTCCAAGCAGTGCTCCTCAGAACTCAAGGTCAGTTCCCTAGAGAGTCTCTGAGGATTTTGAGGGTCTGGCTAACATTTACCCCCTGTGTTGCCTCTGCACACAGTTGATTCTGCTCTCCTCCTGCATTCTATAAAGGTCTTCCCCGCGTACTCCACAGAATGTAAGGGTGCAGAATGACAGTAACAGTTTACAATCCCTTTATTAGTCTGTCAAGGTTAAGGCGTGAGGCCTGTGACCGTCCATGCCTTCATTGGAGTTCCATTCATCAGGCTGACAAACATGTCCCAGCTAGATGCTTTGAGCAATTGTAAGCTGTTCATTCTTCTCAATGTTTTTAATTCACTCACTTCTTTTGATGTCAGTACTCAGCGTGGCGGGTCCAAGTATCCATCTGCAGGACTGACAACAATGTCGAGAAACATTGTGGAACCAAACGCTGTTATTATACCTCAAGTCACAGAATGTTCACAGCTCCATCAGTGAAGACATCTTCCAGATAAAAGTAGTAAGAGCAAAGATGATGAATTATCCTTGTATTTGTTTCTTTTCTTTTCTTTTTTTCTTTGAGACACAGTCATGTATCTCAGGCTGGTCTAAAGCTCCCTATAAAGCTAAGGATGACTCTGCTTGCCCTACTTCTTGCCAGAGTTATAGGTGTGCATCATCATACTGTACAATTCAATTATAAATAAATGTCTTTAGTGATGGTGTATCCCAAATACATTTGAATGTCATGAAAAAATTTAAAATGACAATGGGAGCTTGTTTTAATTATATACTATGAATCAAACACAGAGGAAGTGAAATATTTGTTTCAATTTTAAATAATCAGTATTGATAAAAATATTGCTTTTTTTCTTTATGAAAATTAAACATATAAATTTACATTTTTCCAATTTTGGAGATTAAATCTGTGCTTGAAACCCTTTCTTTATTTGTCCCCAAAGAGACTATGGAAGTCATTCTCTTGTGTATATTAAAGCCCTCTAGTCATTTAAGGCAAAATGCACACCTTTGTTTAACCAGTAGGTAGACTGGAAGTCTATCAAAAGACACATTTCTAAAGGCAACTCTGATTTTCTGACCCAGCACTAGACAAACCACGATTTCAATAAAATAAATACTAATGTAAGCACCATATCGTCTCTTTCTGTCTCCATCTGGATGCATTAGGATTTATAGCTGGAATGTTTGTAAAGATTAATGCTCAGAAGGCAGTGAGTGCCATTACTCTCCAAAGTACATTTGATATGTGCTGCTCCTGTCTGCTCTGATAGCTTCCCCAGTACTGTGTGTGAAGGAAGCCGGCTTTAATCTGTAAAGATGGATCTCAGCCCCTAAACCCCCACTGCTTTTAATGGGGGTGACATAGCTAAATGTCACAACAGACTTTGGAAAGGGACCCCTGAGTGTCCAATTATTTTAAGTGCTTTTCCTATTCCCTGTCAGTCAACTGATCACGGTGGATTTATGTGGCAGTAACACTCCTCCGACACGAACTTCCGGAGGAATCATTCCATAATTCAACCTCAGTTAATGTCGTCTTACAAGTTAAGAGTTTCCTCAAGTTTTAAATAGATAACAGTACTTGCTAAAAACTGCATTCTGGGCTACAAGTTTATTACTTAGACAGGATTTAAAAAAAACTGGCAAGAAAGTCTTTTCCTTTTCTAGTAAAATGAAAAACAAGAGAAAAAGGCGGTGGGGGGAGAGGAGGTTAAGAGAAACATCCTGTCCAGAGTCCCAGAAGAATATCTTGACTCTGGAGCAGTGATCATTTTCCAATATTGTCTAAATAAACCAGGAATTGTCAATGCAATATTCATCAACTTCAGAAGGGAGTATTAGAGATTCTGTGTTTTCCGTAAACATTCTGCCTTCGGCCTCAAAGCCCTTTTCTATAATTCTTTTGTGCTCCAAATCCTCAATACTATAACCAGTCATAATTTCATAAGTATTTTCTATGAACGTGACAAAGTTCCCTAAGTTTCCTCAGGGTACCTGGGTGTATCCACAATTCCAATTAAATCACCTGGTACTAAATGACTGCATTTTTGTCATAAAATCACCAAGATACTCATACATGGTAGAGTGCCAACTTAAAATGTGAAAAATAGGAACCATTGTTTTCTTGTTCATTCCAACACTCAGGATTGGTGAGCAGTATAGACATAATAATGAGATATTATTATGTTAGGTATCACTTAACACAATGCAAAGCTGACATGTTCCGGCCTGGATGAATTGGGTCATCACTGCACCAGCGTATGTAAGCACTTTTATATGCCCAGGTCTGCAGCTAATACTACTCCTTATGTAGATGCTTTTCCTACATCGGTCTTCCTCACCCTTCCAATTAGTTTTATAAGCTATAAAACTAATTAAAATGGCATTAGCCACCATATTCTTCTAGAGAATAGTAGGATTGCTATTTGTTTTATTTCTCAGGACAAAGAAAAATGACAAGTAAATAATAAAAGTGACTGTGTCCGTAACCATGAGCTGATATTATATTTTCAAGCAGGTGTAACTTTGAAGCAACTTGGAGAATACCAATCTTTTTACAATGTTTGGAAATATTTTTCTCCTCTAAATTATGAATATCATAGACAATCCAGGAAGTCAAATAGACTATATTTCTCTTTTTAAGTGAAAAAGTAAAACAGAAATTGCAATCAGATGAGCCATTTGATTACTTTTTAAAGGTAATAGCTTCAACATGATCCAAAATTCAGTATTTTAAAATGAAACATCCACCTACACACTTGGCAAACTGCCCAAGTCTAGACTAGCACACTGACAAACTTAGGAGACAGGAAAATACAATTTGGGTATTATAAAGATCAGAAACTACTTAAAAAGACAATCCAATTATATTTGACCCATCATTTAGTTGATTAATATTAGAATTCAAATAAGAATTAACAAAATGTATTGGGAAACATACTTTGAGCTCAACAAATTGAATTTTCCTCAGAACATTCAAAGACAGGATGGCTGATGTGCTAGGAATTGAGTATGAACTGTGTTCCAGGAACTATGTGTAGATGATGTAAATTAGCTGCCTTTTGGCAAGTAGATACTTGCTGCTCTTTTTGCTTTTCTTTCATATATTGATTTGTTCTTTACCAAGGAAGCATAGACATGGAGGGTGATTGAGACACTCGTCTGAGCTGTTGTTTCTGAGGAAGGAGCTGCTGAACACACGCCACATCAGCAGGGTTTCGCCTTTCCTGCCTGACAGTAGTTTGCTGTTGACACTGTGATCTTCAGTGAACACTTTGAGTTTTATTCTCTGATAGAAAACCACATATGTCTGTAAGAAGATTGGTTTTCTGTCTGTTTTTATTCTAAGCATTAATTTGTTATTTATTTTTTCATATTTGTCTGTACAATAAAAACGACAGAAAAATCATGAAATAATCATTTGGCTCTTATATTTCTCCTGAAATGTCATTTCTACACACCTGCAAACTATATTATGATCTTGAACATATAAACTACTACAGAACACAGGAATCTGGTAAGTTTAGATAAAAGTGGGAGAAAAATGAAAACAGCCAGGAGATCTCCAAAAGGAAGAGGTACAAAGACACAAACACACACTTTCTAAAAGTGGCAGAGGAGATCTTCAGTGCCCTGCCATCAGGAGTGATTCTGCACACTAAACAGCATTTCTCTCCAAGTCAACAAAAACTAACTTCCCACCAAAGGGACAACTGGGGATGGTCTTGTTTACATACACTGAATAACTAGCTAAGTCAAATTAAAAATAATACAGTTTCTATTATATCTGTTAAACATGATGGTCAATAACAGGAGAGGAGAGAGAAGCACAGAGTCAGGAAATTTAACATTCACAAGGAAATGTGAATCAGGGATTATGTAGACAGCAAAACTAACTTCCAAGAATAGAAGCCAAGAATATTTTCACTGTCCAAGAAGAATCCAGACATCGTGTTTTCACTGGAATCAACTTGAAGCCAAGATTTGGCAAGCTCTAAACGGGAACCCATTAATGTTGACTATAGCCTGATCATCATTGTTAATCTCAAAAATGGGAAATGCATGCAAAAGCTGCCTCTCCTGAGCGGGGGAAACAAACAAAACAAAACCAACCACGATTAATGGAGGGACTTAAGGAATTTGGTCCCATAAGTCAAACTTGAATCTTAGCAAGTATGTAGATTCCACAAAAATTCATAAGAATAGCATAGAGCAGAGGAGAATGTCAAGTTACTCCACAGGGTGGAGTCTAGCAGTATAAACCAGAAGGCTATGTGTGTGAAAAGGAAAGCAATAGTTCCATCAATTAAAAATAAGTAAAAGGAAATAAAATTACATAAAAGTGAATTTGAATATATAATAACATTCGCAATGAAATGACTTTATTGCACATGTACGAAAAACTACAGTTCAGCAAATGCCATATACAACAAGGAGAAATTGGAACATTAAAGAGGTAGCGGATATTCGGCAACTATAAAATTTTTGTGATTCATTTGTTGGAACAATAACTTAGCTATAGCCATTACTGTAAGCTATTTGTGGACCAAACAAACATATTTTCAAATGTTTGGGCTTTTCTTCTCACTACCTACTCAGAAATAAATGTAGAATGAGAAGCGGGAGACAGACACTGGGATGATAACTGTTTGGATAGATGCTGATATCCAAGCACTGATTACTGGCATCATTAAATACTTAAAATGAAATTCAGAAAAAAATTTGAACAAAACCAGAGGAAAAATTACCTGCTGATTATGTTAAATTTGCAACAAATAGATATTTTCTAGAAAGACAATTATCAAATAAGCATAAAACAATGAAGGAAAGAAACTGCCTCTGAAAAATGAATATAAAAGGATAATTGAGATAAATATTAATGATTTAAAATAATTGCCTCTGAGACTAAAATTCATGTAAAATGAAAATAGCTAGCAAAGCTTCTGCAGAAATCAACCTTAAGAGAGCTGCCCTGTGATCTCTGTTCTGTTTGGGAATAGTGAAAGCTCAATTTAGATTCAGTTGCAATGAATCAGAAATCCAAGCTTTCAGCTAGAAGGCAACTTCCTTCTTTTTTGGAAGATTATAAACTAGTACCTGGGAGGTGCTTATTTCTTTGTTTTTATGAACAAAGAATCTATTGTAATGTATTTGGGGAGAGCAATTGTTCCTTGCAATAAAATGCCCTTCCATATTCTAGTAGGAAGTGGGTGATAAACACAGGCAGGAACCTAAAGAAGTGCACACAGAGATAAAAAGGCAGTAACAAGCTGAACTCAGCTCAGTCCACAAGGGAGAGATGCACATGCCAACCATATTACAAAGAATGGTGCAGAACAGAGGACTCCCTCACTCCCTTTCCAGACACATGGAAGCTGATCCAGAGAGTTCTTGTCCCTCACGATTTCTAGGACTGAGTTAGTCTGAGTCCTCTTCTTCTTCATTTCAGAGATTAAAAAATAAATAAATAAATATTTTGACAACTTTCTGTTATATGAGTAATAAAACATTAAAATACACCTTGATATACTCCATCCAGGTAAATAAAATTAAATCTAAATAATGCATTCTAAATAGCATAGCCTCTAGCATTCTGAATAATACTGGCTGCTCTTGCAGAGAACCTGAGTTCAAGTCCCAGCACCGATATGGCAATTTATGACTGTCTGTGACTCCAGTTCCAGGGAATCTGGTACACTCACAGAGACATACATGTAGGCAAAACACATTGCACATAAAGTAGAAATAAATAAGACTTTGTTTAAAAGAAATGTTTTAAAACCTTAGATTCTTTTAAAGATATTATAAGCAAAAGCTTTAGTCAGCTGCTAAACATTGTCGTGTCACGACTTTTGCATGAGAAGTTCGTGTGTATGCTTGCCGTTTATAACAGTAGAGTGTAGACATGTCTAGTACAAGTTATTTCTTTTGAAGATATGATCATTGCTTCTGATATTTATATATTGAAAGGAAGGCTCAGAAAGTTAAGTAACTGACCAAAGAATAAATAAATAAGTACTGCTGATAAAGAAAGGTAATGAAGCTAGCACAGTGCAAAATAAAATATTACATATGGATTGATGAACTAGAGTGCAGATCTCAAAAATGAGCCAAAGACTACATGCCCAGTCATGCCCAATTATTTTCCAGGCATCAAGAATATACTATGGGACATGGCTAGACTCATAGATAAAAAGTGTTGAGAAAAGCTAAATATTTAAAAGAAATAAAGAAAAGGAAATTTAGCTATCATCACCTTCCAGCCACAAAAATTACTTTGAAATGGATGAAAGACTTCAAACAGTAGGTCAGATACTGTCACAGAGGAAGCAGGGTGAAGCTCCGTAGCATTGGTCCTAGCAACGCTTAGTTTTGGATGTGGTGCTCAGGGCTCAGGTAACAATCCAAAAATGAGCCAATGGGGAAAAATCATGCTAAAAAGCCTTCTCCACAGCAAACTATTAACAAAAATAAAATGGAAGCCTTCATATTTAGAGGAGACATTTGTAATCCATATGTCTGATAAGATATTAACAGACAGGAATATACATCGTGCATATCCTATGTGCAATACATAGTGTAATTATGCATATAAATTACCCCACAGAGAAAAAAAAAAAGAAAAAAGCTAAACTAAAAAGTGATCCAGAAACGGTCAAAAGACATAACCAAATATGATTCCTAAGACACACAGATGACAAAATTCCTTCTGACGCAGTGCACAAACCATAGAGGAAATGAACGTGTAAAGAAATTGACTATCATCTCATACATTGGTGTGGTCGTCGTCGGGAGGACAGGAGACAGCGAATGTTGTCTAGGGTGTCTGAGAAAGGGAGGTGTCATTAGAAAACACAATAAGATAAAAGTTCATTGTGATCGATAATCCTTCCTTGTGACTTGTGCAAACAATTAATGAAGTCAGTACCTTGAAGAAGCATTGGCGTTGTCAAGTCTACTACAGCACGGTTCACCCCTAGCTATGACACATTAATACAGATTTGCAGACATGTGAATGGCTAAGGAAATTGTGATACCCAATTGTCTTTCAGTCTCCATGGTGGTGTCTAAGAAGCAGGGTAAATGTGAAAAACCTCTGATATTGAACTACCTTTATATGTAATGGTTTAGTATTTGCAATCTTCTTATTTTTCATATATTTTAATTAAATGATTATTTACTGTTCCATGTGAAAGAAAATAATAATAATAAAACCCCATCCACGTTCAATATTATCACATTTTCACTAATGTTTCAACTAATGGCTTGTTGAGTCCATGGATGGATGCTCATTTTTCAGTTTAAAGTCAGGGAGAAAAGAGAGGAGAAGAGAGGACAAGGGAAGAAACAGGAAAGAAAGAACTCCTGATACTTGCCACACATGGACAAAACAGAAAGAACTGGTTTTCAGTAAAATAAGCCAAAACAGAAATAAAAAATGTACTACATTCAGTGATTCCCAAAATTGGAGGATGACAGAAATGGGGAGATACATGAGGGTAGAGGTGAGGGTACAGGCTGGAGACCTAACATCGAGTCTAGTGACCTTTGGTAGAATAATTTACTGACTTGACCTTTGTAAACAGGGAAGATTTCAAATGTTACTGGTGCCCAGAAAGGAACTTTGTGAGATGGGTGAATATATTAAGTAGCTTGACTGTGCTAACATTGTTACAAGATCTATTTATCAATTTATAGAAAGGATAGAAAGGATTTTGGGGTTGAGTGTGGTATGATTCATAGGGCATATGAACCAATGAGCACTATTTCTTTGTGAGTTTGGGAATAGTCATTATCTACCTGCTTTATCCAAAGTACTAATTATTTCATAACTATCACCAAACATGTGATCATTACATTTAATATGGTAGCACCTGGAGAGCGCTATGATAATTTGCAAATAAAATTGAGATTCAGATAAATTAATTGACAGAATTGCTTAATTTTAGATGATGGATTCAGAAATTGAAATCTTGGCTATCTAACTTCAGGTTTTCCCCTTCTGCTCTTCCCCATCTAAAAGGCTCAGGAATGAAGCTAAGGTCTTCAATAAGGTGATATGACCATGGGAAAGTGCATTTATATCTTCATTGAAAGAACTATGATAATGTCAGAGATAAAAGAAAATTTCTGTAAAACTAGTGCTAATACTGTGTTTTGCATGAGTGCCTAAATGGTCCCTTCAATCAAACATCACTGACTATACCCTGGTGAGTGTTCCAGAGACTGGTCACCTTTAGGGCAGATTATACACCTTTTTTTTTTCCCTGCCCTGCTTTCTTTTTCAATACAGTTTAAGAGAATTATCTGTGAACAGTGGCACAGGTTTGTAATCTGGGGGTTTGGTTGTCATAAATTTCAGACCGACCAAGACTACACAGTCTGCGTTGCAGAGTGACCCTTGACCTGAAAATGAAAATGCAAACCTAAACAACAAAACTAACAAGGGAAAGAAAGAAGAGCCATCTATGGTAGGACTCGGAGAGGACCAGACAACGGATTGTTTATCCAGCGTTGGCATATTTCTCTGTAGCTTTTTGATGCCTTTGCTCCTTCTCCCGTCTTTATTAGTGATAGCAGTTAGCTGACGTAGTTCTTCTTCTTATGGGTGCATTTACAAAAAGCGAAGAGTCACTGGTGTAACTTGGAAAATCATTTTTTTTTTTTTTAGTATCTTTCCTTCTGCTTGTGCTTCTGAAACTTGAGGTATAGGGCCAGTACCTGAACTGGGACAGGCATAGTGACAATATTGTACCCTCTGTAATGAATTTTCAGTAACAACTCTCTCATTATTAAAGACTTCCTATAAAATTCACTTTGAATAAATTTCCAATTACTGAGTCAATTATATTTTTTACATTGGATGTCATTTTTCTCTCCAGGACTTCATGAACTTTAAAAAAGTACAAAACCCAATAGTTCTTTTCTTATCCCTAATGCAGTTGTGCTTTGGAGCTCAGCCAAGAAGTGTCAGCTTCAAATCCCAGAGCCCTTTCAAATCCCAAAGATTAGGATGTGCTTTTTTGTCAGGTCCATGGACCAATGTTTTAGCTTCCAAGAAGCAAGCAAGGCATGGTAACCAAGTAGAACATAAGAGAATGTTCTGCAGCACGTACATGAATTTCAGAACACTGACTCTATCTCGAGCTGGAATATGCTTTTGCCATGTTCAGTAACTTCCTCATGAAGGATTTTTGTTTGTTTGTTTGCTTGCTTGTTTCCTTTTTTGCATAGAGTCTTAGTATGTAGCCTCAACTGGCTTGGAATCCATGATCCTCTTGCCTCAACCTCCTGAATGGTAGGGTAATAAGTCTGTAGGACAATGTCCAGCCTTTGTCTTGTTTTGCATTTAAGAATTTTATTCTTATTCATTCTTAAAATAACTAACAAGTATACTTTGATACAATGATGCTGTTCTGAACAACTTCTAAACAATGGAGATATTTGTTATTTTTCTTCTATGCTGTTTTGAGCAATTTTTAAGAATTTCTGAAACTATCCAGCAAAGACTGTTCGTCTTGTGGGAAAAGCGGCTTGCACAGCACAGAGTAGAACGGTTATTACTAAGGCTGAGGTCAATTTCAGGAAAATTGATCAAATTACATAAAATTTCTGGTTACACAAAGAGAATAGGTTCAGCAATTATTATACAGAATGGCAAATACAGTTAATAACAATATTGTACTGTCTCCACTACAATAATTTTGAGTTTGTATGCTAATTAAATCAACTCAGACATTGCTACATACTTTTAAATAACATATTATAGAAAATGAATGTATATTCATAGTACATTTTATGGCAACCAGCAATATTTTTCAGAAATAAGACAAAATATTTTTATACTCTTTAAATTATAATAATAAATGTTACACATTTTTAAAGAAGAGCAACAATATGAAAGAAATCACTGGCTATAGATAATACGGTTTATCAGAAAGTATGGCAAAGAATGTTCATTCATTTGCTAAAGATAATACAGGAAGAGTTTCCAATGTCTAAGTTTCCGTTTAATTTAATTCAGTTTACAATCAACTTTAGAGCAATTTTTATAAATTTACTGATTTTTAATTCACAGTTAGTAGGCTGAGAGATTAAAAATTGTCTGTTACTTTGAAAAATCTTGTTAAGTCAGATTACATTTGATAGCTGAGTTCTGTATTTACTATTTACAACTTCCTGGCTACAGACGCAGGTACTGTAGGACATGTCTTTTTTAAAACATAACCCTACACATCTGTTGAGCATACATCTGGACATGTGGCCGAACTTATCATTTCCCTCTGTATATCCAGAAACTGTCAGCTATTTCAAAGGGCAGAACGGAAAAAGTTACATCCTTTTTCTGTCCAGATTTTATAAACTCTTTTTTTTTACCTTTGCCCCCAGGATATCATCAAATACAAAAATAAGCAGTCTGAATTCCTTAGCTGCAGAGAAAGCCAGCAGGGAGGATGAAGGGTATGGGGTGTAGGAATGTCAGTTTGGACAGGGTGAAGGGAAGCTTCACAGGAAGGCTCGTGCACAGACCCTCTGTGAACTTATAAAACAGGCATCATTTTTTAAACAGAAAAGAAATGCAATTTAAATACAGAAAGTAGGTAGATTGAACCAGAGAGACATGCAGTTTCAAATATAAAGATGTCACATTTTATAACATTTTCAACTCATTCAGAAAATGTAAAATAAAATACACACCTAAACTTACCTCAAAATGCATTAAGTCAGATAATGGAAGCAAGAATTTAGAACATTTTACTAACAAAGAAAATGGATCTTAGAACTACTACCTCATAAATATTTTAATGCATCAAAGCAAGAGATAATAATGAATCCAAGAATCAACTAAGTGGTGTTTATTTACATATATATTTGTTAGGAATAAGGAATCATTTAACATATATAATGTAATGGTGAATTAAATGCTTTTAATATATATATATATATATATATATATATATATATATATATCAATCAAGAGGAACAAGTGGATTTAGCTAGATAGGTGGTTGCTATTGTTACGGAACATAGCAGAGTTCATTTAACATTTGAACAATTCTGATTGTGTCTGGTGGATATGCTAAAACAGAAAAGCAAGACTGAAAAGGAATGCTAAACTTCTGTCATTATCCTTTCTGAGAGATACTATTATTTTAAAGTTTTTGGTTGTATATTATTATAATTGAATATGCCATTATCCTTTCTGAGAGATACTATTATTTTAAAAATTTTAGTTGTATATCATTATAATTGAATATGTTGATGTTAATGCAAGCTAAGACTTTCAGAGTTAGAGAGCAGATGTACAAATACAAAGAAACAAAAGGGAAATGCTAAATTGTCACACATAAGCTGTGCTATCAGATGAATTTCATGTGGGTATACACACACACACACACACACACACACATACACACACACACACTGCAATAAAAAACTTTTTTGCAGTAGGGTGACAGAATCAAGTGAAAGCCACAAATGAGCTTTTAAAACCCCATTGGGAGGGGCTGGAGAGATAGCTCAGCAGTTAAGAGTGCTTGCTACTCTTGCAGAGGATCTGATTTTGGTTCCCAGCCACACACAATGGCTCATAACCCCTGTGACTCACATTCTATAGGATCTGATGCCCATCTCTGGCCTCTGACTTTATCAGGTACACAGGTGGTGTAATATCTACATGCAGACACTTGTGGATAAACAAAATAAAAGTAACTCTTAATTTATAGAGTCCTATTGTTAAACATTGATTTGATCTAATTAAATTATTCATAAAATTATTGCTGAATTAGTTGAGGTAGTAAAAGAAAAAGCTGAGATTGGTTAATATATTAGATAGAAGATTTACTTTTTTTGCAAAAAGTTTTAATAGTGGAAAATCCTTTTGTAGGATCTGTGGATATAGTTACATTTTAACAAACTTTGAAGTTATTCAATTATAGAAAGATCTATCATCTAAAATTTATCTATCTCCCCATTACCTTTTTATGTTCTATCTATCATCTATTTACCCAACATCTATCTGTGTATCTATCTACTTGCTATCAGCCAAAAACCCAAGAAGCAAGTCTTCATGTATCTGTTAGTTATCTATAATCTTAGATATACACTCTTGTGAACTAAATCATAGAGCTAAAATGTTTCTTATCTGACCTGTCAAGAATTTCCAATGATTAGTATTAATTAGTTTTGTTTACACTTGAAAATAACTGGCTAGTTTGTAACAGCAAAAACTTTAACTAAGTAGAGCTCCTACATGTAGAAGCCTCCATCTAAGTGGTTCTGCTTATAGACCATAAATTATAATTTTAAAATTCTCATAAGCAATTATATCACACAGCTAGTGCATAAGCAATCAGCTAGCAAGTGTCATAGTCTAACTTTTATCTGACTACACTCTGACTACAGGATAGTGTGGAGACAACAGTCTGTTTTATCTATTGCTTAATCATAAGTCGTCAAATAATTTTGTCTTAACTAAATCAACAAATTTTTGTTTTGTAGCCTACCAAAATAATTGGGAACTTAAATAAATGTAGCCACATTATCAAAGTCAACTAAAAAGATGTTGAAATGGTATAAGTTGCATTTGGAGAAGATTTTACTATTTTTTTATTGAGCCTAAGGAAATGGTCATGCTCCACAGGCCTGGGACGAGCAGCGTAAGGTCTTTTCCCAGGCATGTGTGCCTACAATCACATCTTCCTTTTAGTTCACACTTTAAAGTTTATTTATTCTCCATCATTTTTACTTTCTTATAAAAAAAACTTGGAAGTAAATAAATGACATGCGACATATGGTTGAATAAGTTCTCAACTTACGTTGATTTTAGTGTTATCGCTTTTCTGACAAGCAATGGGGATGCCTAGCATCCATATTTCTCTAAATTCCTTCTGGTGAGACTGTCTAGATTCTATACACTCTGAAATACCGCAGAGACTCTAGAGTATGCCAGATGTTTAATATCAAAGTTGCTCCGTTGCCCAAGGCACTCCTGATTCTTCTGTGTACATGAACTTACTTACATCAAGCCTACCTTTATCTATCTCCATTCTCATTACCTATTCACCCATCTCTCTTCTTCATCAAATTGCATGTATCCCTTTTCTCAGTTTTCCTTACAGCACTTTTTTAGTCAAAGGGCCAACTGTGATTGGTTGGCCAAAATAGCCCTTTCTGTTTTAAGTTCAATTAAATGCCAGCCCATTTAATTTTAATTTTAATTTTTTTTAAAATTTGGAATCTTTGCCGTCAATATGATTGAGTCATCGCTCCCTCCACACAAACACCTCACAGACCTCTGTGATCTTCTTTGTTGTCTCCTTCCTAGTCACTCAGCTGTGTGCTGTCTGTGAGATTCTTTGCGTCAGTTCCTATGCAACGTCATCACTATGGTAGAGATCACCAACGTCTGCCTAAGACTGGTTCCCCAACTATATCTCTAAAGAAAAAGAATGTTCCCTCCTAGTGAACTGGAGTACTGCTGGAGTGGGATTCCCTGTGTCTTTAACTCCACTTCTACACTGGCTGCTCATCTGTGGGCTGCTCTCTGTGTTTCCCTTGTAGCTTAAGGCATATCACAGAGCGTGTGTCTTTTGAGATGTGTCAAACAGCTAAAAGCTTGGAGCTAGCATTTAAGATCAGCTTCTGGAATTTTTCTTATCAATACCTGAGACTATAAAGAAAGCAAGAGTCTATATGCCTGCTACAAATGCCTACCACACAACTCTGAGTTTTTGAAGAAATACTAATATGTGTGAGATGAAAAAGATAGTCAAATTACCCTTTACTGTGAGAAAAGGAAGAATAAATTCATTTTTCAGCACGTTTTTCAAGTAATTTTCTTGATTCTGGAAAGGAATTCTAATCTCTAAATTAGAAGTGCATTTGGACAAATTAATAATTAAGTTGAAAAGGAAGCAGAAGAAACCCGGAAAGCAGTCAAAATAAACAAATACCAATACACTTAACCCCAAAATCTTTCAATATTTTTAAATTACTGATTTCTAAACACAACATATTTTAAGAGAAAAGAGCATGGATGAGTTTGAGCAAATAAAGAAAATTTTAAATTATATAAATTGAATTGAGACTCTCTACACAAAGCAAACATATTATAATTGCATCCACTCCTGTTCACAGCTTTTCATCTGAAATGCAATTGGCGTTTTCATACCAGACAAGTGTAAACCTACGGTACCCTCTGAGAACAGGTTCTGCTGCCCATGTGTTTATGGTGAGATCAGAAAGACTCATTTTTTTCTGTGGATATATTGAGTTTAAGACATAGATATGAAAGAAAAATAAAACCTACTAAAATAAAAAAAAAGAAATGTAAGTGTATCATGTAGGCACAAGAAGCATAGATTCATGAAATTGTGTGTACAATGTTGGTAACATAGATTTTAAATTCATTGCAAATTGATGTCAAAAGTTTCCAATCCACTAAGCCACACACCATATTTTATATATTCACTCTAAAAATAAATCTACAATTGTAATAATGTACCCTGTGCCACTCTGTAACGTCCCACATCTCTTGAAAGTGATGTCACTGTGGGTCTTGACAATATTTATACAGTGATCAGGAAGGCTTCTCTTACAAGGTGACATTTGCTCACGTAACAAATCCTTTCTGAGAGTGTGAATCCTAGGATGTTGGGGAAATGGAGGCTTTGTAGACCCTTTTCTGCCATCACCATGCCTCTGGTGATGGGCTGACTGAACAAGGTCAAGACCTATAACAGTTGGGGCTTGTCAATAAACTTTACTGTCTTCCTCCAAACTGGCCAACCCTAATTTAGGCAAGCAACACCAGGCAGAGACTTTCAGTGCTGCAGACCCAGAGAAGACTGGATTTGGGGATTGCTGAGGACCCTCTCTGCTTTGCACTGGGCCTTTTTCTCTGTGTGCCTTCTTCAGGCCTGCCTTTCTCCAACTGCTGAATGCCAAGGTCTGTTTGCATTCTTTGGGATTCTCCACTGCTACCTAAAGCACTAGCAAATTTTCCTTTTAGTTCTTGAACAGGCAGAAAAAAAAAAAAAAAAAAAAACTCCTAGGCTGTATCACTGAGATCATAGGGCCCTGGCCAGCACTCCAGAGAAATCTTGTTTCTTCACTAGTAGTGTGGTGCAGAGAGTGCAAAGCACAAACACGGTGCCGTTACCTAACGGAGTACAGACGCAGAGAGCTATTTTTAATTTAAGAATTATTTAATTTTAACATTCTGAATTCCTTTCTAAAATCATCAAGAAATCTATGGGGGTGGTTTGGCAACATTCATTTTATACTAGATGTGAACAATTATTCTTGTTGGTGTTGCTACGTAGAGAAAGAAAATGTAAAACCCGGTAGAGTGTCAAATAAGTTCTGACACAGAGAGAGAAAGTCAACGCTTTGAGAATAAAACAGCTCTGTCCTCTAAATAACAAAACACTACCCACAAATGAGACAAGAAAATGGCAATCACAGTGAGTCGAACATCAGCAATGATTTGGCTTAGTAAAGAAATAATCTAAATGATATGACAACAAAATGTCACTTATATAATTTTTGTTGTTTCATACTTAGCATATTATACACATGAAATATATTGTTATCAAAAATACTGAAAGGATACTAACTACATAGTAACCAGAAAAAAAAAATCAGCTTTTTTTCATTTGCTTTCTGTATTTTAAAATGGCATTTGATTTTTGAAATTATTGAAATTTTTTTCACTTAAATTAGTTTGAATAACTAACTATTCAGTTTGGAATTACAGTTTTTATATTGTAAGATTTTCTTATTCATGTATATTTCTAGATCCCTAAAGCTATTTAAATATTTTTATTAATATTTGTGTATAAATTCTAAAATCAGCTATCACATTGATGGTTGGCACATTTAACTACATAATTTATTTTTTCCTACTAGCTTTCCATTATAAACCACAAGTCTTTGAACTTGTGATTAGGTTCCATAGCCTGAGGGTTTTGAATGCTTTTCCAGAAGCCTTTCAGTTTCTTTAATGCCTTCCTCTTCCAGTAGAATCAGCTAAAGTTTTTGTAATAGGAAGCATACTTTCAAGGTGCCTTGATTCCACATTTTAATAACTTTTTAAAAATGTTGTCAGTCTTAACTAAAGGTATTCACAATAAACATATTTAAAATGTTTTATATTTGGTAATGTTTTGCTTCTTTTGTTCAGCTTCAAAGGTTAAGCCATTTCACAGATTTCTCAATTAAGAACATCTGTATAGAACAGTGTGATACCAGAAGGTTTCTGAAAATGGATGACTCCAAGTCTTTTTACAATAGTGTTTATTACACAGACTAGGAGAGAAATGATCAATATGCTTGCTCTATCAGGAAAACTATTAAATTGTTATTATTAAATTATAACTATTGCATTAAAATACAAACATTTTACTGCATTTTTATTCTTGACCATGTTTGATTTGAGGGTATCCTTTTACATTTGTATGTCAGGAGCTGACTATTTTTAAAGACCTTGGTTATTCCTCATAATACATATTTTTAACTTGCATACTTTCTTAAAATGTTCCAATTAATGTATACTCATAGTTTGGTTAATACATGAATTTAGAATGCTAATATTTACGTCACATACATACATACTTGACATATATATAGTTCAGTACACATGCGCACACACACACACACACACACACACACACACACACACACACACACGGCTCAGGAGCCTTAGGGACAGCACTAAGCCGTCCATGTTCCTCCTACTCCCATCATGTAGGTTGAGGAAGGATGTTTGGTCTACTGCACTGCTCCGCATTACGCAATTATTCACCCTGCTCTCAAGTCTCTTATTTCCATTTCCCACCTACTTAGTATTATTATTATCCCAGGTTCTTCCTTTTCCTTGCTTTCTTCCTTCCTGCCCCCTCAGCCCAAACAGCCCCTGGAAGCTTCAGGGTACGTCACTTGCTTTTCTAAAACATTAGCGCCTTCGGAACTTTGCCATGTCTTATCGCTCCCCGGAACCCACAGGCTCTGCGTTTCTCTGCAATCCTTCACGCTCACCTATCCCGATAGAAGCACAGACACAACCCTTTCCCGCTTTTTCCATTTTGTTTTTTCCATAACAAAACATTTTTTTGGAAGGGTGCAGTTATAAAACCCCAATGCAAATTCAGTGAACCAACGCGGAGAGAAGGCTTTGCATGAGATGAGAAATTCTGTGAAACTATGGCAACGTTGAAGTGCGGTATGGTCAGTGCTTAGCTGATTGCATTTTCATTTGTAATGTGGAAGCATTGCCAAGAAATTGAATCCTGCTGGCTCTGATGGCAGATGTTCCCTAGAATTTTAAGCTGTCTTAGAACTCTCCAGAATGACCCGTGATGATTGGGATGCGAAGTCTGATACTGTGCGTAATTGCCTGCAGTTTAACAATGGATGGAACCCCATTAAAAAGCAATGCTTAAGCTATCATTTTCTAAAGGTATTATAATTATAATCATAAGGAAAATGTATCTGCAATAATTTTATTTTTAATGGCTTCAGACTGCATATGCTGAAATTTCAAAGTTTAAGCCATTAGCAGCAATCTTTACATGTTACAAGAAATATTTTTCTATTGATTTGTTTATTCATCAAGCAAATATTTATCAAATGCCTCTTATGTACTAAACACGCTTCATCATCACTGACAAAATGCATCATTTGTAACTTACCGTGGGCCATGCGGTGGAACCAGTAGTAGCCAAAGTCAACTGCTAGGAAGGTTAAATACCATGTCCACTGAGAATCCCAAGGCAAATCGAAAAGTCTGTAGTTCTCCCAGATATAAATATAGCTGGTCACTTCAAGGCTTTTGAAGAACAGACTGGAAAATAAAATCCACAGCGATGGCTATAACATATTCTATATCTGTGATCATGCTAATATGGTCTAGACGAGGTTGAGTATGAATATATGCCTATGTAAAAACGGTGTCTGTCACCATCCCGCTGTGCCTCTTCTTGCTGTGTCTGGGCTCCCTACCCTTGAGATATATATATATTTGGTTCCTAGGATGTGGGCACCAGTTATTTGCACTCTTGCATTTTGCATTTCAAGAAAATTGGGAGACTCTTCTCTTTCTGTGTCTCTTAAAATGCTTTTTATGGAACATTTCATACACAATAAATCTTACTAAAGTGCACCTTAGGCCCTGTTATTGTCATTGCTAAGATTTAATGACGAACACAGCAAGGATGGCTAACAACAGGAGACTGAGAACTTGAAAACTATACACGGAATGTTTCCTAAGGAGCCAGAAAGCCGCTTACTGCCATTACATATGACCATCCGTAAAATCTGCAGTAGTCGAGTGACCCCTACTCTTTTCTGTCTTCTCCTTTCTTCTCCCTCCTGCACAAATCCAACTGTTACTGTGGTGTTTACACCTTACACATCTTTGGTAAGTCAAATGGGGAGGGACTTTCAGAATATAAGGAAATCATTTCTTACCAGAAATGAGGCATATAAATCTATTCAAAGTAAACAAATTAAATAAGTAAAAACAGCCAGAGAGATGGTTAAGTCGGTGAGAACACTTGCTGATCTTGCAAAGAACCTAAATTCAGTTCATAGCACTGACATCAGGTGGCGTACAACCTTCTGTAATATTCCCGCTTGAGGGAACCTGAAACCCTCTTCTGGCCTCTGGAGGTACCATGCACACATTTATGTTATAATAAGCTTGCAAGCACACACACATACATGTAAATAAAAATGCAAACGGAATAAAATCTTCTTAAAGTCTAGAAAATAAAATCTGTATTTCTGTATATTTTATCAAGTTTCTGTAAATTTTTGTTTCAACCCTTTCAAAACCTTATTTAATTTACTATAATATATTTAACTTTTAATTATCTCTGACAAAACTTAAGATCATATTCAAGAAAATTATTTAACATTCTCATAAACTTGAATATAAATATAGAACAAATTTATTCTATAACTGTTATTAAAATATGAAAAGAGTTAATCATTCCAAATATGTAGTTATGAGCAAGCAGCAAGCCTGTTTCACAAAATTATGAGAAATATTTAAATACTGTGATGTGAGGTGAAATTTAAATAAGCGTGAAAGATTTTTTATTTTATTTTTGGGTAATCGCATATTTAATTATGAATCACATATTTAAAATTTTCTCATTTTCTTGAATATGCCAACATTATTAATATAATTACTATAATATAT
>NC_022009.1:78129021-78131395 GCF_000317375.1 Microtus ochrogaster
CTAATTCAATGCAGCATTATTATACACAGCTCATAAAATCCTTTGCTTGTCACTTTGGGAAGGGCAACAGTCAGCACATCTTAAGAATCAGTTTCCAATTTGGCATGACATGGCTGGAAGCTTTGCTGCTGAGACGGAGACTTTAATCCTAACACAGTCACAGCTTTGATTCTCATACCAGTACCAACCTGCGGTGTGTTCTAGATTCATTAGAACCTCTGGCCTGGCTGCCTGGCAGGCCTTCCGTACTTCCTGTTCTTAGGGCAATGCTCCTGAGGTCAGGCCTTTGCAGGTGAGCAGCCTCCTAGGGCTGCCCAGATGCCCAAGAGTGGCTGATTTGAGACAAGTAAAAACCTACTGCTCTCTATCAGTCTGGGATATCTAAACATATCCATATGCAGCTCCACATTGGGTAAGACAGGCCATGGGCCATGGTTCATGGATTCCTACAGCACTTCAGAGGCATGAAGAATTGGAAGTATACAACCTATTTTCTAAATGTCACCAATCATATTTACCAAGAGAGGGTTTAAAACAGGTTTTAATTTAAAGGTGCTCAGCTTGGACAGTAGCTTACATGTTTAGACTGGGACATTCCAATAGTGACACTCCTTTTTATTTGTTTGTTTGTTTGTTTGTTTGTTTGATTTTAGAGACAGGGTTCTCTGTGTCGCTTTGGAGCCAGTCCTGGAACTCACTCTGTAGACCAGGCTGGCCTCAGACTCACAGAGATCTACCTGTCTCTGCCTCCAGGGTACTAGGATTAAAAGGCGTGTGCCACCACTGCCCTGCTAATAGTACCACTCTTGAAATGTAGGCAGGGGTGATCTTTTTATTGGAGGCCGTTCAGAACAAAGCTTAAATTAAGATATAAAACTTTAAAAATCTGTCTCTAGTTTCTGATGATAGGGTATCAATTGTATAAAGTTCCCTTTTAGGTTAAAGTGTTGAACAAAGTCAGGATTTTTTACGGTCCAAGTTATTGACTTCTCTAACTGAGAGAGTTTAACCATGACACTGCTGCTACTTTGGGCCAGATGACTCTGTTAGGAAAGATGTCCAAGTTCCAATTAAACTGTAGAAAACACCCTGCTGTCTCTTCAGATTTATCAGTACCACCACTCCCACTCCTCTGACAACCAAATATGTGTCCAGGCATTGCCAACATTTCCTGATGAGAGAATGATTGTGTCCCAAGCTGCTAACCACTGCCTTAAAGCAACTAGAGAGAAACACTAAAGCAAACACAATTCAACAGACATTTACCATATTCTCATGATTGTTAGACAAGCTTTGTTACAAGGTATCAAATTGGATTTAACTACATATTTATCAGTCATGTGTTAACTCCATACTGGGTGCTCTCTCAGTCTCTGGTGTAGCACAGGGCCCAAGGGCGTATTGTTGAACAAGGACTATTATAACAAGGGTTTCATTAGTTCGGTATGTTCTTAAAATTTATGCTAGCTTCTTTGTCATGGGCAAATGAAACAAGATTAAGACACTGTCTGGATCTCAAGCAATGTGGTGCTGTAAAACTTTGATTTCTAAAGCCGAGAGAGCTGGCTGCCTGAATTCAAGCGCTTCTTATTTCCAGCATGGGTGTTGGGGATTGAACAGACATCTTGTCTCTTCCTCTGCCATGTGGATTATTAGGGTTGACACAAATGGAGAGAAAATGTGCTTTGTACACTGTGTTAGACCTTTCCCCTCTTCTCACTTTAGCAAGAGGCTAACCTCTCTTCAAGGTAAGCAGACAGAGTGGTGTGGAGTGGTATTTCTGCTTTCTCTCAGCAAGAGGATCATGACCCTGCTCCACAATACACGTGAAAGAATTCAGTGCCCACAACTAAAATGATTTGTTCAGGCGATACAGCTGGGAAAAGATTATCAAATTCTGGAAAACCCTTGATGGCAGGAAATAGCACCTACGTTTGCAAACCTGTTCCCACCAGATCCGGAATCATAAACCAGAGCTCCTTCCTTTATCTGTTCCCAGTTCCTCCACCCCCATCCACAAAGCCCTGGAGTATGACTCTGCATTCTGGAATTTTAACTTGAACTCTATAAATCCCTTTCGGTGGGAAGAGACATACATAATTTAGAGGCATAGATGTAGGGGCCTCGCTTGATCAGGTGGAGATGGAGTGGTAAGAAACACCGGGTCTTACATGGAATGCGGATGTGAGATCAAGGAAATGACCTAAGTATCAAGAGACAAGAGTACCTGCTGTGCAGAGGTCTGCACAATGGCTTTCTTTTACTGCTCAAGACTTTTTTGTGCACTCTCTTCAAACGGTGACATTTTAAGGTTAGGAACACATGACAAAATTTGGGTCAGTGTGTAAAGAGTGAAGTGATTTACACAGCTTGT
>NC_022009.1:78132006-78133543 GCF_000317375.1 Microtus ochrogaster
TTTTTTTTCTGAGAAATTTATTTTTTTCAGAGAATTTGACTCTATGTTTATCTCAAAACCTCTCATAACTGACCTCAGAACTCGACTGTCTGTCTGAGAGCTCCTGCCACTTTTGCTCCATCTAGTGGAACACTGACTTTTCAGTATCTCAGTAACAAGATAAAGGAAAGAACTTCTGCTTTCTATAAACGGTCATAGCGTTTCCTGCCACTTCTCACTGCAAAAGTGCACGACATTTATAAAACCATCACCTCACTTCTCTAAAGCACCCTTTAAACCATGAATGTATTTGCTACATTTGTTAGGAATGCCGCTGTATTAAGAAGTGTGTGAGTTCTGCCTGGGAACCCATGGAACTATATTCACAGAAGAAGGTAATGTCATTGAAGTCACAGATTTTTCTTTATTTCCTAACCCCACCCTAAAGACTTGAAAATATTTCAAAAAAAATTTAATTTCCTCCTTTTAATTTTTTTATGAACTGACCTACTTTTTTATTTCCATCAGAAATGGAAAATTCTGTTGCAGGCATAGCTTCCATGTACCTATGGCTGAATATTACAGAACTAGCACCATAGTCAAAGCTAGCCATGCCCCGTAAATAATAATAGTGGAGTGTTCTGAACTTATTTGAAATTTTACTTTTTTAAATTATCTCTTGAACCTACTGCAATTTGATTTATCATCTGCCGTTTCAACAGAATAAATGAACCTCTTCAGAACGAATATACTATGGATATTTCTATCAGCAGTGAAGCCTCTCTTGGGAGGGTGCAGTTTATGGAAACAGTAACTTGGGTAGGATGGAAAAAATCGAGGTCCTGGACTTCTACTGAAGGAGTGGAATTCAAGTTCTGCTTAAGCGAGCAGGGGAAATGTGATTATTTTTCACTCATTAATGTATAAGTCAGTAGTACAGTGTTTTGAAAATTATACTTTGAAAAAATAGACATGGCACACATTTCATTCAGTCAAGTTTAATTTTATAGTTACATACTCAAATAATTGACAGAAAAATAACTGCTTCTTGTTAGTGACTGTGGATACAGTCAGCAATGTATTACTTTTAAAGAGATTTAAAATTGTATGTAATTATATTACCAGGATCGTCAAATAAAATTGTTTTTCCTCCAAGTCTCCAGACACCGTTTCTATTGCAAGAATGCAGAACTGGAAAGGGGGCTCATTACTTTCTCTATTTTGTTAGGCGCCATCTAGAAGTATTATCTGAAGCGCAGTTCTCTGCTGGCAGAGTAACTAATGGTATAGCATTCTCTTCCTTGCAATTACATCTTTTAAGGATTGGGCAAATCCCTGTTGCTAGTACTGAAAATGAACTGGATTCCTTGGAGAGCCAAGGACCCACCGCGTTAAGTCTAACCCTCAGCTGCTAATGCTATCGCTTCAAGTGAGATACTGGTTGAGCTTAATGTCAAGTTGCTCTTCAAAAATTTTCTTTCTCCCTTCCTTTTCTCTCTCTCTCTCTCTCTCTCTCTCTCTCTCTCTCTCTCTCTCTCTTTCTGTCTCTCTTTCTTCT
>NC_022009.1:78134166-78135588 GCF_000317375.1 Microtus ochrogaster
GCTTTTTGAGACATGATTTTATAAAAGGTTATAGTGGGAATCTTGGTTTGTTGTTCTAACTTGGTAGCATCATGAGTCATATTGCTAGAAGAAATGCTGCCGTGAGAATAAAGTGTGTGTTTCTGGGCGTTAGTGTTAGAAGTGGACAGTGTTTCTTTATGTGAAACCAAAATCAAACTTTAAAAAGGAAAACAGAAAAAGCCAAAGGATTGATTCAATGCGATGTCCCTTGAAATTCTTGAATAACAAGACAAAACAATAAGTACAGAAGTGCTCTTTCTCAGGCAGCACAATACACGACCTGGATTTGCAGCTCCACGGGCTATACTTCTCAGTTATTAGGTGATTTTCACAGTCGAAAGATCAACTGATTTCCAAGAACTCTTAGTGCAGTATATTCTCAAAGTGAGCTATGGAAACCAACTGAATTATCTTCAATAAAGAAATCTATACCTAAATCTATGTATGTGAGAGTATACATATGGAAGGGACTCGTGCTCATTTCTGATACAAAAACACACACAATAAAGAAATTCATCAATAATTTGAATTGGTATTTGGGCAATCTGAGGCTTCCTCAGAGGAATAATCTTCTATTATGTCTGACATCAGTGTGTTACCACATCTGCAGTTACTCAACTCATTATTTTATGACTGTAAACCTAAGACCCAGTTTACTCAGAGTAACACATTGACGTGTATTTTTAACGTTTACCTTTTACCTAAACCTATTATGAAATTATATCAAGTTATTGCACCTTTTCTCAGACGTATCTCAGTTTTAATGTCATTTTTTAAAAATCCACCTTGATTTCCCACTGTGTGGTTCCAAGAAACATTCCAAAGCGATGAGCTCTGATCAGGAGGGAAGCTCCACAAACATTCATCGAAGCAGGGGTGGGAGACTGTCCTAAACACACTCTTCCCCAGTTCAAAGCTAATCTTCCTAGGGAACTTTTCTCATGGTCCCTGCTTCTTCAGCACCTTCTTTACTCCTCATACCCAGGAGGTACTTTTGTCTATCTGCTGGGTTTTCCTCCTATACCTCATAATTCACTATATAATGTAGGTAATTTATTGATTGTTGGTTGTATTATTTGTCCAGTTTTATCATTAGCATGGCACTAAAAACATATTATTTTAGAGTACTTGATATGTGCCAGACATGATTCGACAAGTATGAACTAAAACTCTGATATGACATAAACTCTTGATTTCAAAGTGCATAAAGGTGAAGGGGTGCAAACAGGAGGAGATCCTCCAACCCTGGGATTACTGTGTCTGGAGCGATTGCAAGAGTCAACACATGGAGCAGAGGTGCCCAAATCAGGGCTGGGAAATAGATTATCCTAACAAAGTGCATCAGAGATGTGTCATGAAAAGATAAAGATGACAAGAAGGAGAGACAAAAAAAAAAAAAAA
>NC_022009.1:78136808-78149017 GCF_000317375.1 Microtus ochrogaster
CATAGCTTCCCACTCTGAACAAGAGGGCAGAAGAGAACACAGTCTCAAAAGGGACCCTTAGGAGAGATACTCAGAAAGGAATGTGGGGGGGGTGGCGGGGAGGAGGCAGAAATCCTCAATAAATAAATAAATAAATAAATAAAAATAAAATAAAAATATCACAAAAAAAATTAATGTGGGCAAATTCAGTATTCAGCATGCATTGACTTCCCCGCCTTGTACTGTCCTGTATCTATGTTTCTTTCATGTCTCTGTTCCTCCTACCTGACATTTCTAACGCTCACGTTCTTACCCTGGAAAGTACAAACCTGTCATAGGTGGACAGCAACATTAGTCACCTCAAAATGTGGCTTATGACAGGACAGAATGGGGAGAGATCTGTGGAAAATGTGGCTGGGACAAAAAATAATTCTAGCAGTGACCTGGATAAAAATGCAGAGCAAGGTCTATAGTAAGGCAGGTGAAGGAGTCACTTTGGGTACAAACTATAAGACGGTATCAGAGAAATGGAGTAATTAAGAATAGCAATGGTTGGGCTGGAGAGATGGCTCAGAGGTTAAGAGCATTGCCTGTTCTTCCAAAGGTCCTGAGTTCAATTCCCAGCAACCACATGGTGGCTCACAACCATCTGTAATGAGGTCTGGTGCCCTCTTCTGGCCTGCAGACATACACACAGACAGAATATTGTATACATAATAAATAAATATTTTAAAAAAAAGAATAGCAATGGTTAGCATTCTCTATTAAAATTAAACGTGAAATGTCAGTGCTGCAAAAAAAAATAGAAAATTTTCAAGAATGCCAGATCCTGAATTGTTTAAGTATTTATAGAGAAATGTGCAGTGTCCACATGATGTCCCCTCTACTGTACACTAGCAGAATGGTGGATTGTCTTTCATTGTTCTAAACCGCGACTCACCTTGGAAGTCGAGAGACAACACCAGCTGACATGGATGTCAAAAAATCATCCAGGCGACCCGGTGGCTTCCCCTTGAGAAACCAGCTGAAGATTAGTTCAAGCAGAATCAAGGAGATGAAAAATGGAGTTGCCTAGAATGGAGATTCAAGGGAAGAGATGCTATTCTGTTTTCTTTGAAATTTTCGACATTTTCTGATCAGTCCTGTGATATTTTGTAAAGAAGGGGTACAACAGCAGGAGATGATCTAAATTTATACTACAGGTTATTTCCAAACCAATGAGCTGGGAAATTTACTTATTTTAGATATACACTAAACATATGTTAAAAACATACCATGCAATTTGCAAATGAAATAAAAACATAAATATGCTCCGAGTTAAAGGAATTACATTTAAAATTAGATAAACCTGTAAGAGTCTATTTTCTGCCCATGAACAAGCCAGACGCACTCTAAGAGAACTCCTGAAAAATACCCTCAATTAGAGATTTTAAAAATTGGACTTTCTAGAACTACTTTTGAAGGTAACATGAAAGTAGTAGGGAGAAAAACCAAGACTCTTAGCAAACAAGCTAATCTCCTGTGATTGCATCACCATCAAAATTTCAGTCATTCAAAACCAGCCTACAATTCACATTCCCAGAAAACCTAGACAATAATCAGTATCCTAAAAGAGACATACATAAATCTAATCTACATGGGAAGTAGAAAAAGACAAGATCTCCTGAGTAAATTTGGGGCATGGGGACCATGGGAGATGGTAGAAAGGGAGAGAGAGGATGGGAAGGGAGCAGAAGAAAATGTATACCTCAGTAAAATCAATAAAAGAAAGTTTTAGTCATTCAGCTTTGATTCTGTGCTTTGAAATAATGAGTATTCAACTACTGATCAATGTATATGGGACTATATATAATTTGCACAGTAATAATTGTTGAAGACAGGAGTGGCACATTTTTCTTCACTGGATAAACATGGTGATATCAAATCTCAAAAGCAATATGGACTTCAGTCATTTGAAAACAGATAATGAGTCTGAAGTTTGAACTCCCAGGAGCACGCTCTGTGATGTCATGTTTTCCTTGATTCTGCACTAGGCCTTGTTGTAGAAACAACTTTCACAGGGTTGGGAACATCAATGCTCAGACTCTAATTCTGAATATTTCCACTTCCAATCATAGCCAAGCAACAGGAGTGAAAAATGCCACAAAGGCTTGAAATGTTTTTTTTTTTTTTAAATGCTTCAAGTTCAAACTTAGGAAGTTAGAATTATACTGAGCCAGGCTGTGCATCCTTCCTTCTGCAGAAGTACTCTACCATTTAAAGAGGAAATACCTTGCTGGAGGCAGTGGATAAGTTAAACATTTTAAAACAAAATTGTTACAATGCTTACTGATGTAGTATAACTATTTAATACTTCCTTCCAATAGTTTCCATGCCCAGGAAAACTTTGAATTTTTTTCTCATATTCTATAGTGATGCACAGGGGATTTACAGACAAAGATGTAGAGATTGTAGACAAATTGAATTCTCTAGAAAATTGAACTTTTGTTTCATGACTATAAGAAATTGAAATTTTATGATACTGTAATAATTTTAAGTAGGAAATTGAATGAATCTCCAGGATCTGTTGAGTTTATGTTACAAAAAAAAAAAAAAAAAGAGCAAGAGACGCTCTTTCAAGACAGCCTCACCTTTTTAACGTAATCAGGCACCTCTTCGACAGTTTGGAAGGTGGTTTCACTGGGTTTCATCATGTAAAACATCACTCGAAAACCCTGGGAAACTGAAACATTGTCTTGGTCTCCTGGGCTCTTCATTTCTGTCCGTCTGATTGCTAGCTCGAGATATTTGTGGTAGAAACCCGAGACTGAACAAAGAATAGGAGCCGGGCAGCACAGAGCGAGCCTTGTCAGAGCAAAGCAAGGCACGGAGCTCCACAGGGAGGTCGGCCAACTGAAAGCGACAAGAGTAAGTTCAGAGTTCACTGGCTGACTCACAGGAAGCAGAATGTCCCGAGAGAAGGAGAACCCAGAAAAACAAGCATACAGTGCAGTTTGCCTATAGCATGTAAGTAACCTGTCAACAACAAAAAAGAAAAACAAATAAATAAAACTTGTCCAGTTGTATCTGGGAAATGAAAGGGAAAGCAGATAAACCAGGTTTATATACACAGGGGAAAGGGCACTCTCACAGAGTGGAGTCGAAAAGTCAGATTACAGGAACAAAATATGTTTTTTCCTAAACAGCACGTCTTTGAATTTGTTGCTTCTTCTCTGACTCCTGTCTTTGAAGAGACATAAAGTCTGACAGTCAGTTGATACCCCTAAACTGGAGAAGCTGTGTATTTCTGCCTCCATGTTTTGAATCTGTCATGGGAACTTCTGAATGTTTTGCAAACCAGTCCAGAGCCACTAGGTTTATTGCATAATCTGCTTAGTGGAAACTTACCTATTGACAATTTCTCTAGCCTTCTTGTCTTTAAAGGGACTCCCTAAGAAAACTCTCAGGGGTTGTCACGAGACCTCACCTGGAGCTGGCATACTGAGCTAAACACCCTGTACCCTTTTGGAGGACTGGAGAGCACTTCCTTGACTGCATCGGCAGGGAAAGTATAGATCTTTCCTGAAAAGTATGGAATTTGTCAAAATAGACGTCAGCAGATATGGTTATCATGGTGTACTGGAAGGAATATTGTGTGGAACCTGACATTCCTTTTCTTGTGAAAAAAGCAATTAAGGAAGGAAGTATTACAGTTTAGGCTGTCCCTTTTTAATTCGTTCAGAACCCCAGATCCTGAGATAGCATCATCCACATTCAGGCTGACACTTCACCAGTTAAACTCAAGGGGGTCCCTTTAGGTGTCAAGAAGGGAACAAACCAGAAAACGTGGGAATAAAAACTCACTTAATGTTAGCTTATGACATATGATCCCTAAACAGATCCAATTGTGCCAGAAACAATATTCAAGGTAGAAAAAGGAAAGGAAAATATACTTGAATTTTCTTGCAGTTTATTTTAGGCAGAGTCAAAAGGCAGCGGAGATAGGAGTGCAGGTAAGAAGTCTCCAGGGACTAGACCCATGGGCACTCCCCATGGGCAGTGAGAAAAGAGGGAAGAATGAACCTGAGTTAATTAGATCAACGAATGAGGTGAGCCTTGGCCTAGTCCTTGCATCATCCTGACTACAGGCTTCATCCTCTATTGCTAGAGAGTAATCTGTACTCTGGAGAAGCAGCTTAGGGTCTAAGCACTTGCTACTGTGGTTAATAACAGGATACAAGGGTGGATTCCAAAATAGAAACATTTGTTTTCTCTTGGTGCCACCACATCTTCAGGTCCTGCCTCTTCAAATGAGGAAAAACAGATATGCAGGGTGAGGCCCTGTTGCCCCCCTCGACACCATCTTCTTTAGTCTTTAGAACGAGCTTCTAAGGATTAGACTAGAGATCTCTTCTGATATTGTTATCTTAAAGTGTATTTCAATAGGAATCATAAAAACTATAGAACACAATTTTTTAGAGTGTTGTCATAAGTGCACTAGGTGAATTACAATGGCATGCATACTTAAAAGAGCTTCTTACATTAAAGAGTCTTTTAAAAGTATTTTTCTAGCTGCTGATATCAGAACCTATATGTATGATGTGAGCTGTTGCATACACCTAGATGGAGTTGGTCACAAAGATAAATCTCAAGTTCACAAATCGAAATAAAAGAATTAGCTAAGAACAGCATAGGAAAAACTGACAGGATAGCTACAGGCCAAAGATGATTTTGTGTGCAGCAACTTTAATTATGCCCACATGAATAAAATGATTCTAATTTTAATCTAAAAGCTTGGGTTGTAACATTAATTTTATTTTCATGAAAATTGTTTACAGATCAAATACTAACATCATGAAATACAACTTCACAAAAAATGAACTTGTAGAAGTAATTGAAAAAATATTCAACTTGTATTTCACTAAAGTGTAGGAAACTTGCTTCAGTATTAAGAAGTGAGAAGAATCCTTTTTACAGAGAATGTGTTTCAATGTTCCCACTAATACGAGAGTTCCACTGGCTCTCATGCTTCTGAAAACTAGGTATGTGTTGGCAGATATTCAGTGTTTTCTTTCTCTTCCTGGTGTAATGGACTGCGTAGCTTTGTGGCATACGACTGCCATCATCTGAAGATAGTCATCTTTCCTACTACTGCACTCCTGTATATTTTGATGTTATTTTTAGAGAGTCCAGTTAGTGTTGTCCCTAACAGCTCCCTGTCTCCAAGAATTAACACTCTTTGTAATAACAGAACAGCACAGGAAGCCTTAATCACTCTCCCTATTTTCTCAGATCAGATTTTATTACTTTTGGCCCAATCCTTTCCTTGACATAGTAGAAACAGATCAGGTAGAAGATGAACTTTAAGGAAATTTATGGCATACACTCGAGGTCAGGACATGAAAAACAAACAGTGTTTCCAAAGTTATTTCTTTACAATCCCATCAAATTGATGCATCTCAGTGTTTTAACAGTAGTGGAGTGTTAGAGGGACAGTTTAAAATGCAGCATGCATGCCAGCGTCAGAACGTGTCTAACTCCCTCTTTATAGGATTGATCTTGAATCATTGCTGGAATTAATCCAAATTCACAGTGCAATGTAAGAGAATGTCAAAAGATCTCAAGTGCATTTCCTGGAATAGCACATGAGATGCTCTACAAAGAGAGGGATTGTCTTTACAAAACCAGTTGAGAAATTCTAGATACTGCAGATACTTTTGTGAGATTAACCTTAATCTCAATCTTAATCTTGGAATGCTTGTGAAAACTGCAGAATCTGAAGTGGTCAGTAGCAAATTAACTTTTGGCAGCTTGCTTGACCTGTAATACTTTCTATTGTAACCTCCTACAGAATTACTGCTTCCCTGACAAGTGGAACTCCCTCCGGAGAGCTACGCTCCATAATGCTAGACTCAGTGTAGACCCTCATTCTTCCATATCCTCCTCCATCCTTGCAACCTCCCCTGAAAAGAAAACCAAAAATAAAAATGATAAAATAGAAAAATAGAAATGAAAATGTTAAAAGAGCATCTCACCATGGAAGCTGCAGTGTGTCGTGTATCACCCACTCACTCTACCCTTCTGCCCAAACAGCTTTACTTGCCTCTGTTCATTGTAATCAGTCATTGGTATGGTTCTAAGTGAGGCCAGCTTTCTTGCTTATGGTATTTAATTATTGTATTAATTAAATCGCTCCCTGGCCCATTATGTCTAGCCTTCTATTGGCTAACTCTCACATTTTGATTAACCAATTTCTATTACATCTGTGTATCACCACGTGATTGTGGCTTACCAGCAAGATTCTAACCTACATCTGTCTCAGGCAGGAGATTCATGGCGTCTGCCTGTCTGTCCTTCTTCCTAGCATTTAGTTCCGGCTACTCCACCTATCAAGTTCTGCCCTATCAAAAAGCCAAGGCAGTCTTTTTATTCAGCCAATGAAAGCAAAACATAGACAGAAGGACCTCCTATACCAGCCTGGTTCTCTTGTGCTCATGCCATTGGAGCCAACTCTCACACTCTCGAGGTTGGCTCAGTCCCATGCCACCAGTACCAGAAAGGGCCAGCTCTCCTGTACCACAGCGCCAGGATGGGAAGAAATGGGTTTATTTGGTTTCAACTTACATATCACAGTCCATCAGTGAATGAAGTCAGGGCACTAACAACAACAGGACCATAAATTGGAGGCAGGACTGATGCAGAGGGCTGCTTCTTGCTGGCATGTTCTCCATGGCTTGCTCAGCCTTCTTTATTATAGAACCTACGATTACCAGCTCAGAGATGACACTGCCCACACGAGCTGGTTTTTCTGGCATCCATGACTAATTAAGAAAATGCCCTACAACTGGATCTTGTGGAGGCACTTTTCTCAATTGAGGTTCCCTTCTGTAAGATAACTCTAGTTTGTGTCAAGCTTACATAAAGTTATTCTGGGCACCCTCCTTTTAAAAGCATGTTTAACTCTGTTAATGTCTCTATCCATGATTATCAACTCCCTATGACTGTCAGTGGCTATGTTCTTGAATTCTGTTTGGAGAGTTAACTGGTGGGCATTTATGCTAGAACTCAGTGATGTAGTGCGCTCCTCCAATCACACACCTCCTTAGGTGCTGCTGTTTGTACTATTGTTTTATTATTGTTATAGCTGCAAAATTCCTTACAGTGCTTATGTAATGTGTGTTCTTTGCTTTCAGTGACATATTTTTCCTCCTGTTTTCCCTATATTTCAAGCCTTCTTTTTGCTACCACCTTTTCTGCTGGTCTTCAGTGCTGTGCACCCCAGTGACCTCGGTTTCACATGACAAGGGTTGGCTTGTGACTCCTTCACAGTTCCAAACAAGTCTTACATGATTTGAACACTTTTAAAGTTGGAAATAAGCAAACAGGGTCTGAGTTAAAGGTCTAGATAAATATTGTCACCTTCTGACCAAAAGACATAAAATGTGTCTCTTGCAGTATCAGGAACCAGGACTATGTAAGGAGCGTTGTGACTGCATTGCAGCTTTAGACCTCTTTCGACACTTAAAATCATGCCCGATTTTAGCTGCTTTCAGACTTGAGGGAGAGTTTAATCGCATGGCTTTTACATTTTCCTTAGTGTTTTAAATCCATCCCTTCTCGCCCTGTGTTTCTTGTCTCATCAGAATCTCATTTTTTATATCTTTCAGTCACATCAAGATTTCTCGGGTTAAACTTGCAGACTGCTGTGATTCCCCCCAAAACATTCAAGTGAATTTAAACACCAAAACTGTTTTCATAATGTTACAAAATATCACTAAACCCTGACTGCCTCTTTCACTTTGTGCACAAGAAGTATTTGTAGAAGGCCAGGAAGAAAGTTGTGCGGAAGGTCACAGCTTCCCAACTGGCCTGCAGAGCAACGGCATAAGGAGAACTCGACCACGCTACAGAATGTCCAGAGGAAGCAGCTAGAGTATTAATCTCATTAATCTCTGTCCTTTAGCGAGGGAGTGCTCCAGAGCTTGCCCTGGACCTGCTTTCTCAAGCGTGATGGCTTCTGCAGAACAACTGGCTGGTTAGTTGATTCTCTAGGGAAAGTACCTAGTTGCGGAAGAGCCAAGAATATGGGAAAGGTATTTTGCCTTTTGTAAGGCCACCAAACAATCTTCTAAGCACTATGGTATAGTTTTATGTGCTATGTTGAAAAGCCCCTGTTGCTCTGTAACCCTGACCATGTACTTGATATAGTTGGTTTTCTTTTTTATATATATTTAAATATCTACTAAGCATCAATTATGTGTTATATCAGGAACAACACACACCAGGATAATATTGCATTACCAATTTTTAATTTTATTTTTGAGATCATACCATAATCACAGAATTTCTCATTTCCTTTTCCTCCCTCCAAATCCTCCTGTATAACTTTCTCCACTCTCCTTCAAATTCAAGACCATTTTTTTTTAAAAAATCAGTAATTGTTATTGACTGCACTTATGTGCCAAGGTCCAGCCTTGGCTAAGGCTCAGGTACTGAGACACATAAGGACCATCAGTATAAGAAAAAATTCTGACCACCAGGTGGATTGCACTCCAGTGGCCCCACACAGCTTGAGCTGTTTGTATACTTTAACTACGTTTTTCTTCTACCAGACTTACTAGAACAACTTTATCATTAGCTCCTATTTTTGACTTTTAGAAATACATAGTAATCATTATAAAAGCCCCCATTGTTCCTCTATAGGCTTCCCAATACCCTTTCCCACCCTCTATATAACTGGTTCTAGACATAGAGGTCAGCATTTTGCAAGCTTAATAAATCTCGAGCCAGACACATCCTGCTTGTGTAGCACTCATGGCAGCTGGCAGCTTCTTGCAGTTACAAAGTTAAAAATTAATAGACATGGCTACAATACTTCAAGGACAATAATATGCAATCCCAAACAACTCTTTCATGTCTGCAAGATATGCAGTTTTATACTGTTCCCCTTTCTGTAAAAGGGCCCCAAGTCTCAGTCTCTTTGTAAAAGGCAGACTTTGACAAGGCACTCTTTCTCCACCCTGCCATAACGTACTTCTCCTACCAATATAAGCTTCTGTGTATGGTAAAGATGGATCTGTACATCCCATATTTTATGTAGCATTTTTTCCATTGAATCATACTAGATCCTGTCGTCAATTCTATATGGTTGGTGTCCAGGTAATTTACTCTCAACAGTTCGCACTCTGAGTATTCCTGAGACTTTTCCTTTTCTGTGGATGCGTGCCCTGCTCTCTTTCCGGAACTGTGAGGCATAGCTAATGTTGCTAGTGTTGTGTTCTCATATGTGCCTAAATGTCTCTACTGATTCCCAGGATTAGACATTGTAGTTTTATTTATTTATTTTACAAACCGACCACAGTTTCCCCTCCTTCCACTCCTCCTGTTTCTTCTTCCTACCTCTTTTCTACCCCCCATCCACTGTTCCTCTATATCCATCCAAAAAGTGGCAGGCCTCCCATAGGAATCAACAACCTTGGCACATCCAGTTGAGGCAGGAGAGCTTACATCTTGAACCGCAGGCTTGAAGCAGAGAGGGTGAAGTGTACATGGTACAAGGCTTTAATCTTAAGATCTGTCTCGAGTGCCATACTTTCTTTATTAGTGCCACATCACTTCAGTGTGCTCAAGCAGAGTCACTAACTAGGGATCAAGGGTTCAAATACCTGCGACTATGGGGGGACATTTCTCATCTTAAATACTACAGTGATTATTATATTTTTCTAAAATCTGTCCACTCCCTCCTTTTTCCTTCCTTCCTTCCTTCCTTCCTTCCTTCCTTCCTTCCTTCCTTCCTTCCTTCCTTCCGTCCTTCTTTCCCTTTTCTCTTTCATTCTTTTTTTTTTGAGACAAGGTCTCCCTATGTAACCTTTGCTGCCTTGGACCTTATTCTGTAAATCAGATTGGCTTCAAACTCACAGAGATCCTCCTGCCTCTGCCTCCTGAGTGTAAAACTTTTAGCATATTAATATAGGTATTATGAGTAAAGAATCAAACACAGATTTTTCAAGCATAATTTTTCTTTTAAAGATGATTAGTCAAAACTAATATAAGCTTTAAATTATGGTACATAATCAACAAGAATGAATATTATTTTTTGATAGAATTATTGGAATATAAATATTGACAAAATCATATAAAATGAAGTTATTTTTAACTCCTACCAAAACTCTAAGGGCCATGCTTTTTATAGCTCTTGCTACAAATGTGTATTACATTAGAGTTTGCTTGCTGAATCAACTATAAAAATCCCAAGAAACTTTGGATGAACTGAGATACACAGGAGTATGACTTTTACAGGATTCATTGATTTCCAAGCCTCATCACTAAATTAAAAAATGTTTTAAAGGAAAGCAGAGGCAGCTGAACTTTATAAACTCTGAAAATGGAGATATTCGAATGACTCCTGTCCACAGGGCTTAAAATAGGAAGGCTGTTGTCTAGATTTTACTGAGGCAAAACTGGCATAGAACCCTGCATGCCTGGAAAAACTCCACTGTACTGATGTATAAAGCAGAACCAAGGACCTGTCTTCTTTGGAAGGATGTGACTACATAAAGGACATGCATGTCTCTCGTATAAATGGTTTATTTTCTCTCTCCATCTTTTTTTTTTTTTTGGTTTTTTAAGACAGGGTTTCTCTGTGTAGCTTTGGACCCTGTCCTTGAACTAGCTCTTGTAGACCAGGCAAGCCTCGAACTCACAGAGATCCACCTGACTCTGCCTCCTAAGTGATGGGATTAAAGGCATGCACCTTTACTATTTTGCCAGGCAATAGTTTGTTTTCTCACTAAGAGCTTTTGTTTCATTGTTTCCCCACCCACAATTTTACAATTATTTATACAACCATGAATTATACAAGTGTTGTTTGCTTGCTTGTTTCTTGTTTTTGTTTGCTTATTTGTTTGGCTTTTGGTTTTTTGAGACAGAGTTTCTCTGTAGTTTTGGAGCCTGTCCTGGCACCTTAGACCAGGCTTGCCATGAACTCACAGAGATCCACCTGCCTCTGCCTCCCAAGTGTTGGGATTAAAGGTGTGTGTCACCATAGGCTGGTTTGTTTGTTTGATTTAAGGTATAGATCTCAGGAATTTAGGAAGTCTTTGTACAATATACCTAGAACAGCAATAAATAAATTTTGTTAAAACAGTTTTCTTCAAAGTTGATATCAAAGGGCCTTGCCCAGGTCTTAGCAAGAGTAGTCAGGTCTTGAGGAACTGGTATCATCATGCCACCCTCTCCTCAGAATGAAAAGCTCTTCTGCATATGTTTTTTATAACCCATCATTTGTATTAAAAGTTGATATTAAGTGTAAGAACCTCAACATATGACCTGCAGCCATTCTGTAATCTAGGGTAGAAAATTCCCTTTATCAGCTCTACAGGAATCTGTAAATGATGTGTAAACAGAGCTAAAATATGCGCCACAGTAAACCGCAGTGGCAGAATCACCAGAAAGTGTATGAACAATGGAGTAAAAGTGAACTTTCTTATTAAGCAAACTCAAAGTGTATGTAAGGAGATCAATCAAGCAACCTGATAGGATGAGGTGGAGAGAGCGAGAGCAGAAAGTACACGCAGGGTGAGAATGTGCAGGCTGCAGCAATTGTTTGAGGTATGAAGGACTCAGAGTCTGGCGATGATGTGAAAATAAGATAAAAGCTATTAAAAGGGAAGATTGAATGTGTGGGAAGAGCATATTAAAAATATTCAATTATTGCATAAGTTCAGCCCTTTATTCTCCAAAAATGAGGTCACATTTAATGAGAATCTGAAGAGCTACAATTTGAAAAGTGATAAATTACTTTTTAGAAATTTTGAGTTTTGAAGGCTGGAGATATTGTTTAGTGGTACAGTTCTGACCTAATATATAAGGCTTAGTTCAATCCCTAGTCCTAAGCACAGAAAAAAATTCTGAGTCTAATAATGTACATTATAAGAGTTAATACCAAGAGTTAATACCAAGCCTCAGCTAATGGGCCAAGCTAATTGTAAAGACTTCTATGTGATTTGTTTGGGACTTAACATATGTGGGAGCCGGGCAGAACAGAAAACTCAGTCAACAAAGAAGCTTGTGAGATACCATATGGGTGTTGAGAACTGAACCCTAACCCTCTGAAAAGGCAAATATCACATTTAACTGTGAGCAATCTCTCCAAACCCCCAAATTGTCAAATTCTTAATTTAGCTAAGACTTCTCTAAAAGAAATTTAAATTTTTTCAATGAGGCCCTTCTCCTGAGACTGAGAAGCTTCT
>NC_022009.1:78150542-78151306 GCF_000317375.1 Microtus ochrogaster
CATCCCATGCATCTAGCAAGATGGTAATGGTCTAGTTAAGTAGGACCTCATACAGACAGTACTAATGCATTTGTATGGGGTTTATTTAAGTTAGAAGGATCTGTGGATTTTTTTTTTCAGGTAAAGACATGTCCTATAATAGGAAGAGTGTCTAGGAGACATCACTTTTATATGTCTGGACCTGGCTTTGTATTTGCTGTCATGGGCAGCCTCCATGGGCATTACATGAGGGTTTCAGCACCCATTACAGTTCATCTGAACCACAACGGGGGGCGGGGACAGCAATTAGAAGCAGAGGGCTGGCCTGGCATGTCTCGGGGACCAGGTAGAAACAAACACCCCCAGCAACACAACCTTTTTCATAGGCCAATCTACTTAGTTTTCACCAACTCCAGAAATTAGTGTTTTCTGCTTGGGATCAAGAATTAGCACAGGAGTCTATCTATGTGGGACATTTCATATTCAAATTGTAAAGGCATCTGTGTTGAATTAAAGAATGAGTAAGAAAGGGAAGAGGCAGTTGAAGTATCTGACTATGACTTCCACGAGGGTTTTGGTAGAAGACTCATTCCGAGAATATGGATAATCATTTTTTTAATGAATCATATTCACTTTCACTTGGAAGATACTAAGTACAAGCTCATAATTCAGTTATGTTACATTGTTTGCTTCCCCCACTGGAGCCCGAGTCCTGCACAGCCCCCTCCTACAACCCTGTGCTTCCCCCACTGGAGCCTGAGCCCTGAACAGCCCCCTCCTACAAC
>NC_022009.1:78151911-78154062 GCF_000317375.1 Microtus ochrogaster
ATGAGAAGACTGAGAAAGTCTTAGGAAGTCCCACTCACTGTTTGGTTTCTCTCTCACAAGGGCAGAAGAGGTAGGTTTTCAGCAGAGCTGCTTTATCTGCTGGAAGTCCAGGCCCAACACGAAAACATTTCCTCTGTTCCTTTCCCTGAGGTGACATCCCTCATCCTTACTTGACAACTGAATCACACAGCATTGTCCTCCTGGAGAATCATTTACATCCCAGTGCCTGTCCTGTGGTCCCAGGAGACTTTGTCCTGATTCCTCATATGGCCAATGAGTATAATGAGTATCATCCTTTGAAATTTGTTAACATTTCCAAGATTTTTCCTTTGAACCTTTATACACACCTGTGCATAGGTTGTATATGTAGGCCTGTGTACAGGCATGTATATATAGACCTGTTCACTGGCATGTATATATAGACCTGTGCACAGGTATGTATATGTAGACCTGTGCACAGGTATGTATATGTAGACCTGTGTAGGGGTATATATATGTAGACCTGTGCACAGGTATGTATATGTAGACCTGTGTACAGGTATGTATATGTAGACCTGTGCACAGGCATGTATATGTAGACCTATGCACAGGCATGTACATGTAGACCTGTGCACAGGTATGTATATATAGACCTGTTCACAGGCATGTATATGTAGACCTGTGCACAGGCATGTATATGTAGACCTGTGTACAGGCATGTATATGTAGACCTGTGCGCAGGCATGTATGTGTAGACCTGTGTACAGGCATGTATATGTAGACCTGTGCACAGGTATGTATATGTAGACCTGTTCACAGGCATGTATATGTAGACCTGTGCACAGGTATGTATATGTAGACCTGTGTACAGGTCTACACAGGTTTCTGAATAACACAGGGCCAGGAAATAGTGATATTCTTATAAGATTCTTCTTATACAATGATCTTTTACTTCTTTTTCCATTAGCATGCCTATGTATTTTCTTCTATTTTCCTTTTCTTCTCAGTTTATTCCAGTGAACTTTCTCACAGCAGAGTCAGAACTTCCTTTCACCTCTATACAGACAGGAAAACAAAATAAACTTGAATAAATTGTTAGGGGAAAGTTCATGAGATAGACAAAAAGAAAAAGAAAAAAAAGCTTGGAGCACTCTCTAACACCAGAGCAAATTCATAATCCATGTGTCATGTGGGTTAATAGAATACTTTCATGTCTGAGGCTTTGGTAAAGAACTGGAGATAATTGAGGTTAATGCCCTAACACTTTATGCAAATTTAAGTATAAAAAAGGTAAACTTATTTTCCTATGAAAATTTATTGACTTATTAGACCTTTAATTATAATGCATCATAGTAGTCTGATCTAGATACACAAAAATAAGTTCCATTATTATAGAAAACTTACTAACATGAAGTATACATCTGGCTTTTTTAAAAATGTTATAAAAATACCTAGAGTTTGGAAGAAAGACAAGTGTGTGAAGTGTTTGCCATGATGTGGTGTACAAAAAGTAGACAACAGGGAGAGCCCATATTGAAGAACCTGGAAGATTCGTAACAAAAGTGGAGGTGGCCCTCTGTCTTCTCATCCACAGGGAGAAACAGCCACACACCTATATGCACACTTACATGTAGAACACTTTTTTCAAATTCTCAATATGTGACCATGTACAAATAGTTACAAAATGTTTTGACTATAAAAGAGAAACATTCTTAGTAGGCAATTATACAAAATGAAAATATAAACCTGGAAATATCTGATATTATAAAAACCAGATCTGTAAGCATGTCACAAAAGTAGCTAATAAGAAAAGTGAACTATGATTCGTTTCATAATAAGGTAGTAGGATTAAAAACATACAAGTCAGAAAGAGGAGTAAAAAGAAAAAAAAACACGTTTTGAAATTTGGGGATAAATAGCTTCAAAACCACCCTGAGGTCTCTTCACACTTTCAGCTCAAAAATGGGGTCAGTTATTTTTAAAAAAGCGAGAGAGAGAGAGAGAGAGAGAGAGAGAGAGAGAGAGAGAGAGAGAGAGGCTAGAGAGATGGCTCAGCCGTTAAGAGCATTGCCTGTTCTTCCAAAGGTTCTGAGTTCAATTCCCAGCAACCACATGGTGGCTCACAACCATCTGTAATGAGGTCCGGTGCCCTCTTCTGGCCTGCAAGCATAC
>NC_022009.1:78154372-78162607 GCF_000317375.1 Microtus ochrogaster
AATAATAATAATAATAAAAATGAAAAGTATAAATGGAAAATATCTGGGATAACATAGTCTTCTATTTGTGGATGTCTTTACATACAGTAAAGCAAAAGCTTGGCATGAATGAGCTGTGCTTCAGTGCCTTCCTGTGCTCGCTGTTTGTATCAGTACCGTTTCTTTCCATGTTTTCTCTACTTAAGGAAACAGGCAGGCACCAGGCTTGCCTTCCTAGGTCAATGTGGAATGGAGTCAAATTCAAGACACTATTTCTAAATTAAAACTTAAAATCTCAGCATTTGGGAGGCAGAGACAGGTAGATCTCTATGAGTTTGAGGCCAGCTTGGTCTACAGGGTGAGTTCCAGGACAACCAGGGCTACAAGGAGAAACCATGTCCCTAAACACAAAAACCAAAAAGCAAAACAACAATAAAAAAGACAAAATTTTAAAGATTTGAACAGATTAAATAATAAAAATCAATAACAAAATTCAATATGAAAGTCAAGCAACATATATAAAAAGCCTTTGAGTTCCCTAGATAGATGATCATATAACTTGATCTAAATGAGGGAAAATGTGTGTGACATCATAGAAGTTGTCATCTGCATATGGGTATTCTGTAATGCAGTACTACTTCTCCCAGAAGACAGTCCCAAAAAACTGTGATCAAGACCCTGAAGTATAGGATTTTATACCTGGTGTCTTATGGCAGGGGTTGGGGAAGGGCTCAATTATCCTTAAGGATCTGACTATTGGGAGTTTGACCATGATCTAGTGTGTTGTAGAATGTTAAAGCTATGTTAATTTTGTTTATTCTGTGGAACATTTGTTTAATAATGTAAAGATATTTTGCATTCTTTTCTGTTGCCTTTGTTCAACCCTGTGAAGCTGTTCCTTGGTCTGTTTAAAACACCTGGTTGGACTAATAAAGAGCAGAATAGTCAACAGCAAGGCAGGAGAAAGAATAGGAGGGGCTGGCAGGCAGAGAGAATACATAGGAGGAGCAATGTTGGAAGAAGGAGATTGAGGAGTAAGAAAAGAAGGAGGATATCAGGAACCATCCAACCAGCTACAAGCAAGACACAGAGTAAGAAGTATAGAAAGGTATCCAGAAATAGAGAAAGATAAAAGCCCAGGGGCAAAAGGTAGATGGGATAATTTAAGAAAAGTTGGAAGAAACGAGCTAAGGTTGGGCATTTGTAAGAAAGAATAAGACTCTGTGATTTACTTGGCAGCTGGGTATCAGGCCCCCCAAAAGAGCAAAGAGCCAAAAGAGTAAAGAGAAGAAAATCAGTAACAACAAAAAACAAACAACAAAAACAATGAGCTACACCAATGAGGATATGGGCAACACAAACTGTACTTGGTATGTTTTTTGGAGGGGAAGGGTGGACCTGGGAGGGATGGGAAGTGAGTGTGGTCAGAGAGCATTGCGTAAAATTACCGAATTACTGATTTAAACATTATGGTGGGGGAACAATGGTAAGAGGCACTGAAAGAATTCAAATCCCATACAATCTTAATAGGCCATTGATTTCTCTGTGCAGATAGCATGTTGCCACTTCTCCCCTGAAGTCCACAGTCAAGTTGCAGGATTAAAATGTAATAAATCTCAAGATACAAAGCAATATTTTTAATAATAAGAAAACATTGTTGTCAAATGTTACATATGGCCTAGTATGAAATAGGAAACTGTTTAAGACCGCACACATAAACACGAAGAACTCTAGAATATAAGTTTTCTTTATTTAATAGGTTCCTAGTCTATTTTACATTAACCGATATTATAGTCAAAGCTACACAGAATGAGCTGGGCTTGCTTGTTTTATTAAAAGATTGCAGACTATTTACTTCTTATTGTGTGGATTTAGAAAATATCAGATTACCATGGCATGAGAAACCTGAAGTTATGGATGTCTAACGAGGATGGTGTTTTCATGAAATTGTGTTTTGCTCTTATGAAAGAAAGTGAGACATAGGAAAGAAACTGACTTTTCCTTTCTTTGTGCTGTTCTTTCTGTCCCATTCCTGTGATGCTGTTCGGGATCTGGTATACGAGGAGATTGCAGCCTGAAAATAGATACAAAATGTGTTGAAAGTCTTTCTTGTACTGAGTTATGAATTGTTACGGGTTATATTTTGGAGAAAGTTTATGTTTTTATGATTACAGAAGAAATAATAGAACCACCCAAGTTGTTCTTTTTGTAATTTCATCTACTTCATGACTGCCAAGCAGCAATTCCATTTTGAATGAGCTATTGGTATATAAAAAGTATAAAGAGATTCTGCTTTTATTAATATTATTTGGATATGTAATGTGTAATGAAAAAAAAACTTTCTCTGATGTGTTTTGTGTTTAATGACATGATTTTTATTGACATTAAATTAAATATACATTTCATGTTGATCCCTGATACAGAAATATAGTCAATCCTTTTTTCTCCCATGTTTATACTTTCAATAGAATTTTGGAATTTAAATACATTGACCCATGCCAGGTATGTTTAAATAATCAGACTGGAATCAGAAAGCTTATATAAGCTTATACTTATATGGACATGTGTCTGAGTTTTTCAGCCAATAGGAATTATTATCAATTCCAAAAGAAAATTCATTTTGTATACTAATATACTTATATGTCATAGACTGCTTTTAAAATGGTCTTACTTTTATATTTTATAAATATTTAATATATTTACAGTATATTTAGTATTGCTGTCTTACAAATTAGAGGAGATTAATTTGGATCACTAACATATATTTTGTAGTAATTTAAAAAGTATTACTATTATCAACAGTTACATATAAGTTTTTCAAATTTCAAGTATGTGACTTAAGATAAGTAAAACATGTACTAAACTTAGTTCCACCATATCTGTATTTTATAAAATAGGTGAAATAAATAACCAAAAGAAGATAAAAGCAATCTTGTGAAAGATCAAAACTAATTTCTGGCCAATAGTGTTTCAAAATTGTTGATCAGTTCATTTTAGTGGAACCATGCTCTGCCCCTAGAGTGTGACTGAACACATCTGCCTAAGCCTGAGATCTAAATAACAACACTCTTCTCACAGTTTTCTGTATTTTTTTTAAATATTTAAGTTGACAACTGTTTTTCCCAACATGTGTTTAAATTAAAATATAGTTTAATTATTTTTCCATTTTCCTTGCCTCTTTCAGTTCTTCATATCCCCCCTCTGTTTCAAATTGTTGGCCTTTTTCTATTGTCATTTATACAAATGTATAGCACCATATGTAGTACAACTATGTGCTGATTTCACAGTGTAATTGTTAATTCTCTAGACTCTGGCAATTATTTTCGTATCACTTTGCTCAACAGAAAAAAATTCCCAGTTTTTATTTAATATTTCTAATATAATACAGAGTAAGAAACAAGATGCTTTCTAAATTTTGATATAAAATAAACCTTTTTGTAAGAGTGACATTTTGTAGAATTGTTTTTTTTTTCTGGCTTATGGTGTAGGAGGTCCTTCTGTTTATGTGTTGCTTTCATTGGTTGAATAAAAAAACTACCTTGGCCTTTTGATAAGGCAGAACTTAGGTAGGCATGGAGAAGACAGAACTGGATGCTAGGAAGAAGAGCAGACATGCAGATGCCATGGAGCTGAGAGGGACGCTGGTTAAAATCTTGCTAGTAAGTCAAATTCATGTGATAATACACAAATTTAATAGAAATGGATTAAATCAAGACATAAGAATTAGGCAGTAAGAAGTTAGAGTTAATGGGCCAGGCAGTGTTTAAATGAATACAGTTGCTGTGTGATTATTTCAAGTATAAACTAGCTGGGCCGCTGGGACAGAACAAAGGGCCCACACTCCATGTAACAGACTTATTTTAATTACACCATACATTTTCACCCACCTTGACCCAAATCACAAAGTTTTCATTTCTTGTCAGTGATTAGTATTCCTTAGGCACACAGACTATCTTTTAAAATTCACTTACCCATTCATGGACACGCAATCTAATTTCCTAATTGGCTCCTATTGCAATAAATGTGGACATGTGGATGTCACAGGCATAACTTTCTTTAGCTATAACAAAATGCCTAAATCATTGACTTAAGTATTTTGTTTCTAAGCGCTCTATGGGTTTAGTCTGTCTAGGTGGTACATGTTGCTGAATGAGCCCAGTGGAACAAAACTGTTAATCTCAGACAGGAAGCAAGGGAGCATGATGACATTTAGGGGCTTGCCTCAACAGGTCTTCTGTTCAAAGGTCCCACTAACTCTCAACAGCACCAGTACATGAGCATACTTTTAACACATGAGTATCTGGGGGACACTGATCATGCAAACTGTAGCAGGCACACGCCTAGTAGTGGAATTTCTGGATTCCAAGGTAGGTTTTAGTGTTTTGAAGAAGAGTATTGAAAGTGTTTAATAAGGGGTTGCAAAGTCTTAGCAGGAAGGAGTAAGTTTCAATGTTTTCTCTTCCAACCGGGAGATTGCAGTAAACATAGTATCATATATTTCAAGTAGCTAAAGAAGAGACACATGGTAAATATTTGACATAGCAGATATGCTAATTTCACCAGCTTGATTATTCCAGGTATGCAAATAACCTGATTTTTATATACAGTCTATGCAAACAATCATACGTGTATGAAAACATCACCCCTTTACTTCATAGAATTGCTCCATGTTAATTAAAAATAAGCCTTAAGAACAAAGAAGCATCTTGATTCAAGTTCCTAAGTTAAACAGCTTCAACAGAAGTATAACGAAAGAGGCATCTTAGCTTCCTTCTTGTCCCCTACCCCTTGGCAACAATGGCCACGGTTTTGGCTATGACCAAGCAGTATATAAATATATAATTATATGCTATAAGTAATGGTTTGAAAGAAAACGACCCTTAAAGGGAGTGGTATGATTGGAGTAGGTGTGGTCTTGTTGGAGGAAGTGTGTCACTGTGTAGACAGGCTGTGAGGTCTCACACATGCTTAAGCCAAACCCAGTGAGACATTTGACTTCCTGTTGCCTGCAAGATGGGGCATTCTCAGCTCTAACACCTACACATTGCCATCTTCCTCTTCATGACCATAATAGACTGAACCTCTGAAACTGTTAAGTAAGCCACCTTCAATGAAATGTTTTCTTTAAGAGTTGTGGTCATGGTGTCCTTTCATAGCAGTGGAAACCCTAACTAAGACACTAGGTTAATGACCCGTCCTTTGAGATTAGATTAGCAAACAATAAAAAGTTTTCTATTTTGTATATTTGTCTTAAGGAAAAATCTTTTTGGAATAGCAGGAACAAAAGTTTTAGGCGCTAACAGGTGCAGGCATGTTAAGCCACAGCTCTCCCACTTATGCCAAAAATGATGTCTTAACTGAGTGACTTGGATGAAGGCCCTAAAAACCCTAAAACTTACCTGATGGCATAATGTGCTGACTGCAGTGTAAAAGGCTGCTAGGACATCACTGATAAGCAACGAGAAAGAAAGACTCATAAGTTAGAGTGAAGATTTTATTCTAGCCGCAACTGTTATCCTCAAATCAAAAGTCTTGTGAGAATTACAAAGATCAAATGAAATTGGATGCTGTTACAGATTTCATCTTACCAGGGGCTTCCATACACATCTCTGTTAGGGTCATCCTTGTTACCCGACTTCTCAGGAGTTGTGGATTATAGTCTGGTTATCCTTTGCTTTATGTCTAATATCCACTTACCAGTGAGTACATACCGTGTTTGTCTTTCTGGGTCTAGGTTACCTCTCAAGATTTTTTTATTCTAGTTCCGTCCATTTGCCTGCAATATTTAAGGTGTCATTGTTTATCTACAGCTGAGTAATATTCAATTGTGTAAATGTACCACATTTTCTTTATCCATTTTTTCTGGGGGAGGAGGAGTGAAGAGGAGTGGGGAAAAGGGTGAAGGGTAGTGGAAAGGGGAACATGAGGGATGGTTTCGCTGTGGCATGGACAGAGAGGGAGAACAGAGAGAGATCCCAAATAGAGAGAGTCATAGTGGGGTTAGAAAGAAATCTGGTGCTTGGGAAATTCCCAGGAATTCACAAGGACAACCCCAACTAAGATTTCTAGTAATAGTGGAGAGGGTGCTTGAGCTGGCCTTCCCCTGTAGTCTGATTGGGAACTACCCTCCTAGAACCTTCATCCAGTAACTGATGGAGTCAGATGCAGAGATTCACAGCTAGCACTGGGCCAGGCTCTCAGAGTCCATTTAAAGAGAGGGAGGAGGGGTGATATGATCAAAGGTGTCAGGATCATGATGGAGAAACCCACAGAGAGAGCTGACCTGAGCTAGTGGGAGGTCATTGACTCTGGACTGACAGCTGGGGAACCAGCACAGGACCAATTAAGTCCTCTGAATGTGGGTGACAGTTGAGTGCCTGGGACAATCTGTGGGGCCACTGGCAGTGAGACCAGGATTTATCACCAGTGTATGAACTGCTTTTTTAGAGCCCATTCCCTGTGGTGGGATACCTTGCTCTACCTCTTTGCAGGGGGAGAGACTTGGTCCTGCCTCAACTTGAGATGCCAGACTTTGTTGACTCTCCATGGGAGGCCTTACCTTTCTGAGGAGTGGATGGAGGGATGGGTGGGGCTAGAGACAGGTGGTAGGGTAGGAGAAGAAGAAGGGATCTGTGGCTGGTATGTAAAATGAAAATAAAAAAAACATTTTAAATTAAAAAAGAAAAGAAATTGGACACTGTTGTTCTATATAGAGATAACAATACTGAGTTCTAAAATAATGGGTTCATAATAATATGTGTGGAAGACTGATTTTGATTATTTTACAAAGTAATGTTTATATATTGGGTTGAGGCATCAGAGTTTTCAATGCACTGTTCCTTTCCCGACTTCTCGGGGGGAAATGATGTAACTGGAAAGGTATTTTAGCTAGGAAATATAATATCTTTGATCTGATCTTTATCCTTGATTCAAAGCGAAGCTTTCTTTCACTGCTGACGGTAGAAGGAGTCTGAGAATTTTACAGCTTTGCTAAGCAGTCTGACCTTTGCAGCACCCGAAAACCAGAATGCTGAAATGTTATGCTTAAATCCCGTTTCACAAAACGGCAAACCATTCCTTCTCAACATACTCAAACCATTTAGGCAACCGTGTTTGACACCTGATTTCACTTTAACAGCACCTGCATGGAACATAATTATCAGTCCATTTTCATAAGGGACTTCCATGCTGCACAGATGGTGTCCTTCATACCAGACTACCAACAATGGATGTGGGATAACAGCCAAGGTGTCTGTAAGACATGCTGACAACTTCAAAACAGGCATCAGAGCTGTAGGAAAGAATTTCCTCGTCCTCTGAACCATATACGAACATCTGCTAAAACCTGTTCCTCAACTTTTCTTTCTAAGTTTTCTCTTCTGACATGGTATGAATCAAAGTTCCAAATCCAAACCCCTCATTTGTGCGGCGAACTCCTCGACCAGCGAGAAAGAACGACCACCACACGAGGATTCTTCTCAGATCACGCTTTACTGGAGTGCACTTGGTTGAGAGATAACATGAAGCAAAGGGGCCCGAGAGCGCTAAGGCAGCTGCTTATATAGGGAATTGGCACATGGGTCGCCCTGTGATTGGCTGCCACCATCAGCTGACACCAGACTACTTCGGGATAGGCCTAGGGACCATTATCCACCACGCATGCGGGGAGCGGGGGACACGCAGCTCTCAAAGGCATAGCCAAATATGGGGTTGTTTATAACCAACAAGACAGGATGTGGCGCCATCTTGTAATGGCTATCTTGTCCGCCTCCCTGAACGTTTGGATTTGCTTTGTGATACCTACTCATTATACACCAGACAAAAAAAAAAAAGGTTTGAAGACTCCATTTCAAATTAATCTTAGATTTACAGGTATCTGTCAGGGGAACTTCATAACATTTAAGTTATGCATATATTCAAACATAATTATCAATTAATGCACCCAGTCAAGGTCGGAAGGAATGGGTATACTAATGTAAATTGTGCATTGCATATCTTCAAGAGGTATATTTTGATTGACAATTACCATGGGTTCCTCATTGACTGTGATGGTTTACAGGCCCTGAGAAACCAATGTTTCAAGTATGGTTTTTCTCATTCACAAGAATTCTGAATGTAGGCTACCAAGGATTTTTCAAAAAGCTAGTGGCATACATTGTCTCCATGAAGTAAAATTTAATGTGGGAAAGAAATAAGTAAATATCTACACAATGAATGGGAAATAAAACTACTTACAAGTTCTTTGGTGGAGTTTTG
>NC_022009.1:78165368-78181484 GCF_000317375.1 Microtus ochrogaster
GGCAGAATCTTGTTCTTTTTTTCCTTTTCTCAATAAAAAAAATAAAAATAAATAAAAATAAACTACTTACAAGGACAGAATGTGACGAGTGGAATTTTGTTAAAATAGGCAAAAACTTTAGGAGCCGTGGAAATGCATCTGCAAGTGTTTGGTGGGTGAGCACTGTGGCAACCAGACCAGCGATCTCATTACAGCACACAAGAAAGAGATGAATGGACACAGTGGTCAAGATTAGAGGAAGCACTAGTGAGTTAGTTATAATGAAGACATCCAGAAGAGTTCTCTATTTGATTGCTGTGAATGAGGTCAGACTATAGTAGAGACCCTGAGAAAGGGTTGGAGACTTATTGTAAGCCATGACAGGGTGGAAAGCTGGGACATACCATGGTATATCTTTATAAGAAAAAAAAATGAAGCCTTCATTATGGATCTCAACCATTATTTGGAGTTTTATATTTCAAAAATGTTTCTGCTAAGCTCTTAGTGGCTCATTTGGTTCATATTTTAGGGTGTCTGTCCTATCTCTCTATATTGTTTGCTGGTAACTGGTTACATATAGCAGCATAAGAAAGGAAAACAGAGAAGGCATTGTTTCCTAATGTAAATTTTTTAAGTAGTTTGCAAAGCACATTATAGGACATTGTGTTCTGTTTTCCTGACCAAGGAATCACCTGAATGTCCAACGCTCTTTGGACAAGAGTCGCAGTTACATAAAGTTGGTTTTACAGATGAATCTATTTTTACTTACAGAGAAATTTCTCTAATTTTGAATATGTTCATAAAATATTTTGGAAGATAATTGTTTTGTTCTGAAATTCTATATGAACAGCTTATTGGTTGGGTAGAATTATATAAAATCATAACACTGAAGTCATTTTTCTTAGAGGTGTGTTTTATTTTTATTTATGTCTATGTGTGTGCATATATGTGCTTAGATGTACAAGCGTGATCTGCTTCTCATGGATCTCAGTAGAAGGTGTTAATTGTTATGTATGTGGAGATGGAGGAGTTCTTAAACTGTCCGTTGTGGGTCCTTTAAAAGAGCATGTAGTGCTGTCAACCTCTAGTCATCCCTCCAGCCCTAGTACTCAAATCCATAAATTGATTATTTAGTAGAGGTAAACATTTTGTTTGAGCAAATAAAAATTTATATAGCAGTCTAATGAGGTTTAATATAGATGTATAGCGTCAATCAAATAGTTACTGTTTATAAAGATTAGCTTGAAAGTGGAGAGCAAGAGAATCCATGGTTTTGCCACAGTAGCTTGAAAATTTAGTGCGATAAAAGTACTGAGAGTTGAACACTGAAGGGAAAATGTCTTAGGAATGTCACTGGGCATTTTTAGCTATACCTTTGTGTGCAGTCCCAAGAGTAGGTTTAACTACTTCCTCCCAGTACTCCAGGAACTAAAGAAACAGAATGAGAATGAACATCATGGACAACCACTCTTACCTGGTGAGTCCTTCCCCAGGTGGTCCCAGGTTAAGGAATATAGTACACAAGTTAAATAGCCTGACAGCTGGGCGGAGCATCAAATAGCAGCAATGTATTAGTGTGGGATGAGTAAGAGTGAATTCTAGCTAAATATGGGCATAAACATAAAGAGGTTAAAGAAAATCTAAGTAAAATCATTAGAAAAACTTCCTTGATTTATTAACTTCGTAATATCAGAGTAATATACACACAACTATAGTATTTCAGGAATGTAACTATCAAATATTCAGACTTTGTGTTCAGGCACATATTTTAAAACCCAAAATGTTCATAAAGAACAGAACATTTTCTAAGTTTTTCTATTTGGTTTTCATTATACCAATAAACTTCCATTGCTGGAAAATTTAAAAACTGGATTTTATTATAAAGACTGATATTTATATGTCTGTTTTTTTGTCTTTCTAAGGAACAATGATTTTGTTAAAAATATAGCTGGGCCGGGCGGTGGTGGCACACGCCTTTAATCCCAGCACTCAGGAAGCAGAGGCAGGCGGATCTCTGTGAGTTCGAGGCCAGCCTGGTCTACAAGAGCTAGTTCCAGGACAAGAACCAAAAAGCTACGGAGAAACCCTGCCTCAAAAAAATCAAAAAAAAAAAATATATATATATATAGCTTTACCTCACACTCCTTTGCATCTCCTTCCACTGCAGTCAAAGAGAGTTTACACAAGAGGACCTTCAAAGTGTTTTTTAGAGTTTTTTAATCTAACTTTCAGTGTTGTCTCAATTGCAGATGTATTTACTTTAAAAAATAACACATTCTCTGTCAACTTCTTCTATTTTTTAAATCATCATCTACTCTACTAGATCATGTGGACATGTGACCATAAGGTATTTTCATACTCTAATTTTAGAAAATCCAAGGGAAATTGGATTCCACACTAAATAAAATGAATGCCAAAGAGATCATTCAACTCTGCTATAATAACTGTTTGTGTCTAATATTTCATCAATCTGAGACAAGTCATGATGTTTTTAAAACTATATCCACTAAATTAAAGTTTATAATAAATGATGTTTCAACTAATAGTATATTAAAGAGAGGGTGAGAAAATATAAGCATCTCTAAGCCCTCTGATTACACTCTAATTTAAAGAAAATTTGTATGTTATCTCCTTGATGTATATCAACAGAGAAGAAATATTGAGGATGCCTGAATGTAAGAGTGCTGTAGAATAACCCACTCCCTTACCAAGACATGGTATGATGATAACAATATTAAGTGGCTGCCACAAAAATTGTATGTATGAAGCCATTCTAATTTTGGAAACCATTCTGAACTCGTTCTTAACAAAAAAGTATTTTGCCTAGAGATTACTGAATATTTTGAATGTAACAAATAGTTTTTCTGTAATTTTTACTCTAGTTTGAAATTAGACTTGAGTGAAACAAGGTCAGTTTATATTGAGGGAACAATCAGACATATAAGCACATATTTATGCTGGTCTGTATTTGAGTATTTTAAAATATTTAACGTCAAGGTATAATAATTACAAAAATACATGACGATTTTGGCTGTGAGCCTAGTCTTTAATAACTGAGTCATCACATTAGGAGAATCTCAAATAGCCACGCAATACTTAAAGAAATGTTTACCATCCTTAGTCATCAGGAAAATGTGCATCAAAATCACTCTGAAGCCGGGCGGTGGTGGCACACGCCTTTAATCCCAGCACTCGGGAGGCAGAGGCAGGCGGATCTCTGTGAGTTAGAGGCCAGCCTGGTCTACAAGAGCTAGTTCCAGGACAGGAACCAAAAAAGCTACAGAGAAACCCTGTCTCGAAAATAAAAAAAAAAAATCACTCTCACATTGCACCTTACACCTGTCAGAAAGGCTAAAATCAGAAACACAAGTGACAATTCATGCTGGGAAGAAAGTGGAGCATGGAGAACACTACTCCATTGCTGGTGGGAATGCAAGCTGTACAACCCCTTTGGATGTCAGTGTGGTGATTTCTCAGAAAATTAGGAATTGATCTACCTCAAAACACAACTATACCACTTCTGGGCACATACCCAAAAGATGCTCAATCATACCTCAAGAACATTTTTTTTAACTATGTTCATAACAGCTTCATTCATAATAGCCAGAACTTGGAAACAACGTAGATGTCCCTCAATTGAAGAATGAATAAAGAAAATATGGTATATTTGCACAATGGAGTATTACTCAGTTGTTAAAAACAAAAACAGTATGAAATTAAAAGAACTAAAAAAAAATCATCCTAAGTGAGGTAACCCAGACCCAGAAATACAAACATAGTATGTACTCACTTATAATGGCTGCAAAGTAAATAACCATTCTGCAACCCACAGACTTCGAGAAGTTAGGTAAGAGAGGGCTCAAAGGGAGCACTCTAATATCCTTGCGAAGGGAAACCTGAAGAGATTTTGTGAGTGGACTGAGGGCAGCTTGGAATGGTGGAGAGAGTACTAAAAGAGACTGCTATAAAAGAGGGGGCATTTCTGGGTGGGATAGAAACCTGGTCCAGGGGAAACTTGATGTGGAATGTCCCTCTGTATACTATGAATATGTTTTAATAACATTGGTTAATAAAGAAGTTCTTTGGTCTATAGCAGGGCAGAATATATCTAGGCTGGAAGGGATAGAGAGAGAGAGTAGGCTGAGTCAGAGAGACACCATGTAGCTGCCAAAGGAGACACATGACAAATCCTTACCAGTAAACCACAGCCTTGTGCCAATACACAAATTATCAGAAATGGGTTAATTTAAGATGTAAGAGTTAGTTAATAAGAAGCCTGAGTGAATAGGCCAAGCAGTGTCTTAATTAATATAGTTTGTGTATGATTATTCGGGTCTGGGTGTCCAGAAAATAATGAACAAGCTGCCTCCTCTTGTAGAAACTCCCCAGGAATCTACAACGATAATAGAGCTAAGACTCCCAGTAATTGAAAATATGTAGCCTGAACTGGTCTGTGACCATGCAAACCTTCCAGTAGATGGATGAGGACACCAACCCAGCCACATAAACTTTGACCAACAGTCTGTCCTTCCTATAAGATGTGCTTGGATAAGAAGGAGCACAGAGATTGTGGGAATGCCCAACTGATAACTGGTTCGGCCTGAGAACCAGGCCAAGAGAGTGAATCCACCCTTAACACTGCCTGGAATATTAGGACCGAGAGGCTGGATCACCTAGACACCTAGGATAGACCCAAACACAATTGGAGGAAGAACACTGTCAACATATGCTGCCGAACAATATTCTGCTATTCTCATAGACTGGGGCCTAGCCCAGTTGTCATTAGAGAGGCTTCATTAAGCAACTAATGGAAATAGATGCCACGAACCACAGCTAAACATTCAGCAGGGAATCCTGCTAAAGAGAGGGAGTCAGGATTGTAGGAGTCAGAAGTGTCAAGGACACCACAAGCAAACCACAGAATCAACTAACTTGGGCTCATATAGGCTCGCAGAGACTAAAGCCACAACCAGGAAGCCTGCATGGGGCTAAGTCCTCTGCATATATGTGACAGTTCTATAGTTTGGTCTTCTTGTGAAACTCCTAACAGTGGGAGCAGGGGCAGTCACTGACTTCTTTGCTGCTACTCCACATACTGGCCACCTTGCCCAGTCTTAATACAAGGCAAGGTGCTTAGTCTTTTTACACTTTGATATGCCAAGTTTTGTCAATATCCATGGGAAGCCTGCCCTTTTCTGAGAAGGAATATATGCATGGGGTGGGAAGAGGGGAGGTGGGGGGAGGGACTGAGAGGAGGGGAGGCAGCAGAAACTGTGGTTGGGATAAAAAATAAAGAAACAAGCAAATAAATGAAAAAAAAGAAGGAAAGGGAAGAAAAGGACTTATTTACAACAATAAAAATGCATGATAATAGAAATTACAAACACAAAGAAAAAGCAAAGTTTACGTATTAAATAATATGTTAAAGGCTCTCATTATTCAAGATACTCATCAGTTTGACTAAGGGACAAGGCCAGTTCAAGCACCTTCTTATTCACTTCACAGGATCCTAGCTGGGGTCATCCCTGTGGACTCCTGGGAACCTCTCCGGAGCCAAGGATCTTGCCAACCCCGAAATAGACCGATGACTATCTTGAATATCATCATAGAACATTTGTCCAGCGACGGATGGAGAAAGAGACAAAGACCCACATTGGAGCACTAGACTGAGATCCCAAGGAAGGTCCAGTTGAAGAGGAGAAGGAGGAAGAATATGAGTAAGGAAGTTAGGGGTTGGTCTACCCACTGAGACAGTGTGCCTGAGCTAATGGGAGCCCACCAAATTCAGCTGGATTGGGACTGAATGAGCATGGGATCAAACTGGACCCTCTGAATATGGCTGACAATTGGGGCAGACTGAGAAGCCAATGATAATGACACTGGGATTTGTCTCTACTGCATGTACTGGCTTTGGGGATCCTATTTTATTTGGATGCACACCTTCCTAAGCCTGGATATCAGGGGGAGGGCCTTGGACTTCTCATAGGGCAGGGTACTTTACCCTCTCTCAAGACTGAAGGGGGAATGTTGGGGGGGGGCGGGATGGAAGTGGGAGGAGGGGAGGAAGTGGAAGTTTTAATTGGTATTATTTACAAAGTAATAAAAAAAATTTAAAAAGCCTCTCGTTATTTGATATGGTGATGATTTTTCTGATGTCATTTCTATTCTTCTGTTTAGTATGTTTAATTGTATCCTGTAAGAGCTGAAGAAAATACTGAGTTTAAAATGGCAAAAGAAATTATTCAGTTATACCAGCTATCTTAGGACAAAAATAAAGTCAATAAAAATGACTTAGCAACCCATGGTTCATAGTAACCTTTGGGATCAACTCCACAAAAAGCTCTGACTAACTATCGGAAGTTAAAAATAATTTGAGTCATGTTGATGATTTGCAAAGAAAATATGTAGTCTTCATTTCTTCATTCCTCTGAGTCCTACTGGGAAATCATGCTAACTTATCCTTGATGCTTTCATACCATTTTCAGAGAATGGTGTTGCCATGGCATCTGGGAAGGAATTACATGAAAACACAGGCAGTGTGTAATAAGATGGCATATCCTGAAGACCTCACCACACACACACACACACACAATCCCTTCTCTCTTGATTAAGAGCACTTATGGAATATCCTAGATGACAGTTAACAGTATTTTAATTGTTCTAAAATATTTAAATTCTAGAGAAAGAATAAAGCCTATATAGTTTCTGTCTCACTTGGAAGGTAGGTCTAGTGATAGTTCTAGCTACTATCACTCTGAGGGATGGTGATGTAGTTGAGTATTGAGGAACATGTTTATCTCACAGACAGCACTTAAGTCAATACTGCAGAACGAAAACCAAAAACCTTCCTGCAATTACTGCAACTCTGCTCATGCACTTGTTGGGGTAATGACTGTGACCATGTCTCCAACAGGGCATTTGAATCCATGTCAACAAGCTGTACTTTGGGTCACACATGACCCTTCACACCTGTTTGTTTCTCTGGAAACTGTTTTATTTTAGAGTCCACGTAAAGGTATCGTCCATCCTACACTTGGCCTCATTTCCCTCTTAAATGTCTTGAGAATCATTTTCCTCGAATTTATTGGTCACAATAGGCTATAATTCTGATAAAAGCACTTGCTTTTGTTTCACATCAACCCACTTAAGTTTGTTATCAATACAAATACACTTTATAGTCATTCACATGATTGACAAGAAAATATCTGTTCTATGCCAATGGGAATGACCTCTTCATCAATGTTAATTCAGATATACTGCTGTTTAATGAGATAAAGATGATTGTACAGAAGAAGAAAAATGATAAAAATAACACAGTTGTTCACCTTATTTCTTGAATACTATTGATATCACATTGCAAATTAAACTGGATAAGTTTTTATTAGCCTAATTATTATAAAGGAAATAAAATTAATCACATAATGATATCAGGAATTTTCACTGTTTCAAAATAATTGGGAGCTTCATTGGTAAGTCCCTAACTACTTGGTGAAACAAGCAAACAGAAAACCAAAAGCAATGTGATAAAGTTATATATAGGACTTTGACACAATGTGCAATGGACCACCTTTTACTTCTTCCATTAGCAGTATCTATTTGAATCCAGGATTCTCTTTAGCTTGTTTAGCCAGTATTTCACACCAAAGACGAGATATTAAAAATGTAAAACATCTGTTTTCCATCTGGTCAGGTAGATCAGTAGTTGGGAACACATGGACCATGGATGAGTCTTGGGTTTGACAGTAAATACTGAAAATAGAAGTTTGGGACAACTACTGATGTTGGAATGTATGACTGTTGAGCTACTACTACTACTGAAATTCAGACACAGATGCTGAAATATATTACCATTTCATCTACCAAACTGTGTTTAGTATAACCATGGTCTTCGAAACTCTTTGGTCACCCATAGATTATTTTTGTGCCATGATAAAAAAATTCAGAAATTATGCAACATAAAAGATTCATTACTCATATCAATTTAAATTTACAGAAAAGCAAAAAATGAGGGAAATTTTTAAGTATATATGTTTTAAATCTACTGAAATTAGCTAGTCATGCTCGTTCCCACCTGCGACTCCTGTACATGGGAGGCTGAGTGAGGCTGGAGATTGCTGTGATATCAAGGCCAGGCTGGACTACCTGAGGAGTCCCAGACCCGTCCTGGTTACAGATAAATAAACACATCTGTTCAAATCAACGAAGTCACAGTAGGAAGACAACAGTTATTTGAAAGATCATTTATTCAACATTTTTTTTTTACAAAATACAAAGACTTGTTCTGCATGAATATAGAGCGTATGAAAAATAATGTGTTTTGCTGAGTCTAATTTTCAGACATTCAGAATTTCTCATCCATACTCTTGAAGAATTAGATTTGTTTGGCACTTGGTTTGATGTCATAAACAATGAGGAATGAACCCTTTCCCTGTTAACTGAATCACATCCCTAAACACTCACTAGTTAAAGATACAAAATTAGACATTTGCCACACAAGACTCTTTCAGCAAGGTAACTGTTTTGCCTATGAGCCTAAGGCTTTTGAAGCTATAAGAGAGGAAGGATTGAGGGGCTATTTAAGTTCTATAATGTGTCAGCAGCAGTTGATAGTAAATGCAACAGGAGATTTGTTTTGTCTGTGCTACAAGAACATGTCCTATCAGACAGACTACTGCGTTTTCTCTACTTGAACACAAGGAAGCGCATACTGATTGCCTGTGACTCACAAGAATGTGTAAAAATACAGGAAGCTGGCTGGGATTGTCAATGGGAGAGCCTATTTTCATCAGCTAATATGAATGCATTTGCTAAAATTAGTGAAGACAGGAAAATGATTTAGGGGTAATATATACAGAGTTTGAATACAATTTCAATCCACTTGGTGATTTCAGGCACTGTGGCTCTTCAGGATAAACTGTTTCATGGGTTAAATTGATAGCAGTTTAACTTTCAGTGCAAGCAAAAGCAAATACTTGCCCAGTGTCACACACATGACCTGGGACAACTGGAATGTTCAAAGCATATTTAATTGTTAACATCTTCACCCTGGAGATGTCTTGGATAAAAACTTCTTACCAAGTTGATTCTCGGTAGCATTTAATTTCCAGAGAAAGCCAAAGCAATTACTCGTCTCCCTCTCTGTCATACATAGGAACAAATATATTTGAACAGTTCCCCTTCTCCAATTTCACTGTGGAAGCATCTTCCATAAGAGGCACTTAGTGTAAACCTTCTATGGATCATGGGAAACAAGACTTGAGATGCCTGCATTTGATTCTATCAAAGCAACACTGTCACAGTCCTCTGCCATGTAAACGATGTTCGGGTAAGGCTTGCCGTCACAATGGTGCTTTCCTGAGAATGGAGCTGGTCTCTGTATATATCATAAGTGTGCGTGCTCTGAGCTGTGGTCACTGTCGCGGCTGTCATCATTTGCTAGCGAGTCCCCTGTCTGCTGGAGGGTAGCCGCACCAATCCCTGACAGCTCTGACGGGAGAAGGGTTCCCTTTTTCACATTCACCAGTTCCTTCTCTCGAGCTGCTGCTCCTTGCTGTCCTCCTTTGACCCGCTTCCACTTCATTCTCCTGTTCTGGAACCACACCTTCACCTGGAAGGAGAAAAGAATAAATAAGACAAAGAAGGCACCGAAACCTAGTTCCTCAAGGACCTGCACGCAGATGCCATGGTGCAGTGATTATGGAAACCATGCGCTGAGCCAGCTGGCGTGTGTATGGTAATTGAAAATTCTTAGACAGCCCTTAAATATATTTCATAAATCCCAACACATGAAAAATAGGTAGAGATAGATGGAGAAGTTTGTTCAGAAACATTGGACTAATTTACATCTATAAATACATGTCTCTGTCATACATTTATCTAGTCTCTGAAGCTCTTCTTTGGTTTCTTGACCACGGAATATATGCTGGTTTATCTGGTGATAAATTGGCCTCTGGAAGGGCCCTATTCACTACAAATGTTCCCAAACTTCTGAGTGGGAACTTCTGAATATCTCAGCAAACCCACTCATGTCCATGGGGAAAAGAAGTCATAATTCACACCAGCAAATGTCCACATGCTTCTTAATTTTTAAGAAATGCTGCCCCAATAAAACTTGAATGAAGAAAGCTCTCGAGCTCACTGTTGCTAAGCTGGGGACTGTCTGTTGGCATAATTGCTGGACACTTGTTGTCTTAGTGTTGTACAGAAAGTGGATCTTCTTTGCAGGCCTTCTTGAGCTTCTTAGCATTTACTTTGCGAATATCTTCTAACAATGACTAAAAATGCTGCCACAGTGAAAATTCCTAGCACTTACGCGTGACTCCCCTTGATGAGCCCCAGCAACTTAATCAAAGGGCTAAAGAGAATGTGAAGTTCATTCTCATACCAGGACAGAGAACGTTTCCCGAGGCTAGTGTCCTCATTGGTCCAGTTATGATTTCATATTGATAAACATACTTACCAAGCATTGGATTTGCCCACCCTATTTTTCTAATAATGGACTACTTCTTATGCTTTTATTTTGCTTTTTTAAATAAAATCTCTGCTAAAGTAAACTATCGTGTGTATGATTCTCTTGATTCTTACATTACGTTTTTTTTTTAATCCTGGTTTGCATTAAATTACTTTACAGTTATCTTTTTTGTATTTTGTAGACCCTTCTACAATCTGTTGAGGGCCACTTTGTTAAACAGTCCATCTACTTCCCATGACCGCCATTCCCCATGTTGTAACTCATGCTAAGCATTATGCCTTCACCAAACTCCTACACCTCTGACAAAAATACACTTTCATATATGATGGAAAAATACCTTATTCTTTTGTATCAGAAACATTTTGAACTGTTATCAAATTCTCAATTTTTACTAATATACGGTACCTGTAAGGGGAGCATCTATGCCCCGAATACAAGGGCACCCACATTTGTAAAAGAAGCATTACTAAAGCTTAAATCACACATTAAGACACATACACTATAAGTGGGAGACTTCAACATCCCACTCTCACCACTGGACAGGTCTGCCAGACAGAAATTTTACAGAGAAACAGGGAACTAACAGATGTTATGACACAAATGGACTTAACAGACATCTATAGAACATTCCATCCAAGCGTAAAAGAATATACCTTCTTTTCAGCACCTCATGGAATCTTCTCTAAAATTGACCACATACTAGGTAACAAAGCAAACCTCAACAGATACAAAAAAATTAGAATAACTCCATGTATCTTATTACATCACCACAGCTTAAAGTTAGAATTCAACAGCCACAGTAATTTCAGAAAGCCCACAAACACATGGATATTAAACAATGCTCACCAGAGTCACTAATGGGTCAAGGAAAAAACAAAGAAAGAAATTAAAACTTTCTAAAATTCAATGAAAATGACTGCACAACATACCCAAACTTATGGTTCACAATGAAAACAGTTAAGAGGAAAATTCATAGCACTAAATGCTACATAAAGAAGCTGGAAAAATCCAATTCTAGTGAGTTAATAGAACATCGGAAACCTCTAGAACAAAAAGAGTCAAAGTCACCCAAGAGAACAAGAAGACAGGCAGAAAATGATCAAATTGAGGGCTGAAATCAATAAAATAGAAACAAAGAAAACATAAACAATACAAAAAATCACTGAGACAAAGTGTTGGTTATATGAGAACATCAACAAAATTGACAAATCTTTGTCCAAACTAATCAAAAGGCAGAGAGAGAATATCCAAATTAACAAAATTAGAAATGAGAAGGCAGACATAACAACAGACATGGAGGAAATCCAGAGAATTATCAGGTCATACTTCAAAACACCCGTACTCCACAAAATTTGAAAAGTTAAAGAAAATGGTCAATTTTTGATAATAATCACTTACCAAAATTAAATCAAGACCAGAGAAGCAAATTAAATAGACCTATAATTGCTAAGGAAATAGAAACAATAGAAACAGCCATCAAAAGTCTCCCAACCAAAAAAAAAGAAAAGAAAACAAACTATCTTTTTTTTTTTGCTGTTATACATACCAATCCAAGTTCCCACTCCTTCCCCTCCTCCCATCCCCTCCACCTTTCCCCCCATCATACCCCATCCACTTCTCAGAGAGAGTAAGACAATTGCGTTGGGGAAGGTCCAAGGCCTTCCCTACTATATGTAGGCTGAGCAAGGCATCATCCAGAGAGAACACATTCCCAAAAAGCCAATACATGCACTAGAGATAAATCCTGGTGCCACTGCCAGTGTCCCCTCAGTCTGCCCAGCCATACAACTGTCAACCACAATTAGATGGACTAGTTTGATCCAATGCTTGTTCTTTCCCAGTCTGGCTTTAGTTTGTGAGCTCCTATTAGCTCAGGTAGACTGTTTCAGTAGGTGAACCCATCATGGTCTTTATCTCATTTTAAAGAACACAAATATTGAAAGTATCTTATGAGTTTATGGCTATGACATTAAAAAAGCCAAATTAAAAGCAAAAAAATATCTCTCTGGGAGTGACTCTCCAACATCATAGAAAAAATTCCCTTTATATCCCCAAGAATAGGAAACATGATTATTAAATCATATGTTTTTTTCCTCTGAATTCAGCACAATAAGTTCATCACATGAACTGAAAATAAAATTCTAAGATTTGCGATTTAAGACACTAGATGAACATAAGAATAAAGTTCACATTGGGTACAACACTGAACCTTCTCCTCCCAGTCCATGATTAAATTCAGCAGCCTTTGCCACGGTTAAAATGTACTCACTTTTCCCATCCTGTGAGCTAGAGCATGGACTCTGCAGCTTAATTTGACAGATTTTCTTTCTAGCAACCAACTCAACAAATATCTGTGTTATCAATGGATTTATCTAACATGCAAGTGAATAGCAAGCCCTTTCTATATACCTGTGTTGTTCAGAGTCTGCTGAAAACCCACCATGATGAAATCTGAGAAAAACACATTTCCTTCTATTTGTGCCCCAAGTAGATGTTTTTTTTTTTCTACTATGAGAAAACAAACTTCCGCCGGGCGGTGATGGTGCACGCCTTTAATCCCGGCACTCGGAAGGCAGAGGCAGGTGGATCTCTGTGAGTTCGAGGCCAGCCTGGTCTACAGAGCTAGTTCCAGAACAGGCTCCAAAGCTACAGAGAAACCCTGTCTCAAAAAACCAAAAAAAAAAAAAAAAAAAAAAAAAAAAGAAAGAAAGAAAAGAAAAGAAAACAAACTTCTAATTATCCTGTCTTGGATATTCCTTCATACTTTTTTTGCATTCAAAATTTGGCATTTTCTGACAATGTTCCTCTAGATAATTAGCTTTAATTAAGCATTTAAAATCTAATGAACTTATCACCCTTCCAGTCAACAGCAACTGCCAGAAGAACTACACAGAGCAGGAAAGAGAATGCCCCAATTATCTCTCCAATGTTTTATTGTGATTTTGTCCATTTGCTGTTTGTTTTTTATTTTATTTTCTGTTTTTCTTCTAAGACCAATGCTAGATCACCTTAAGAAGACTTCTAATGACTCTTGGCTTGACACTGAACTTGGCCACTTTGAACAGGGGTCATTTGTAAACATGTAATAAACAGACACTTTAGGATCCCTTACAGGTCAGAGTTTTTTTCCTCAGTATTCCTGAGAGCAATTTTCCAATTCTGAAGAAGCCCAGGTTGCCTGATTAGAAGCAAAACTCCGAGAAGACCAACTGTTCTTGAATAGCTTCAGGCATCACTTAGTTACTGGATCCAAGACTGCAGTTCTGGGTAGGATGTAGGAAAGATTGGGAAGAACCATTCCAAAACACAGACCCACAAAATTCTAAGTAAACTTAAAGTTGGCTGTTGTGTGAATTTACTAATATTTGGGATGGTTCATTACACAGAAGCAACAAACTGAGTTAAAATTAAAGTGACCTTTAAAGAATTAAGATTTCAAATAAGGTATACACACATAAATATAAAACTGTTACATATAATTCAATCTATGTGTCAGGAAGAAAGAATAATTATCTAAAATACCTTCTACATTTTCATCAGTTTACAGAACCTCTTCTAAAGTTAAATTGTTCTCAGACAAATGTGAAACTTGTTTTCTCTGATGGAGTAATGAAAGATGACGGCCCATCTCTATGTGAGTTAGCACAGGCATTCGCCTTGCTCTTGGTGAGAGCTCAGGACTCCTTACATCATTGTGTAGATGGGAAGTCAACACTAGTTTCCAATTTTCTTCGTATTTCTAAAACATGGGGTCTTTCCTGAAGTTCATGCTTTCTTCATACACTAATGTGTAATTTACCCCCTTCTTTACATCCTTGTTCCCAGATAAACACATTAAAATAGATCAACTATCTGACGATATAGGTTTTAGATTCTGCTTTCTGAAGTGCCAAGTGCTACACATTCACACAGGGAACTTTGTGTGTGATTCATAGGAAGAAAATGTGCTACTCCAGAACTCAGGAACTAGTCATAATATTTAGTAAAATATAAACTGCCAATAAATAAAACCACATAAAAGTGTTCCTTTGTATATTTTCTCTAACCAGAAATAAGCCACAGAAGCTGAAACCTAAAATTTAGCAGAAAGAACATGATTTAAGAAACTAGATAAAGTTCCTTGCTAACATAAAGTATGACAGTCATTGGTCCACACTTGTTGGTATTTCCCTGGTCCCAGTGGGACCCCTGGGGGAGGCAAGTACAGTGAGAGAGGAAGTAAACCTCTTGCCCTAATAGTTCCTGCTGTAATTGCACTGTCCATAAAGATGTTTGCATTTGCCTTGCAGGAATGTTTTTCTAAGTAGCAAGATTGTTAACCATCTGAAAGCTGAGTTCTCCTGGAGTAAATATGAATTAACACAGGGCATACTCTCTGACTGCTAACAGAACAAGTGATTTTTCCATCCAAATAAAACCCAATAAAGGAGTCTATAAAGCAAATGATTTAAATATATTATTTAGTTCTTATTAATTGGACACGAGGATCATTAATACTTTCAAACCATTTTTTGAGTGAATAGCAGACTATTGAATTTCTATAATAAATACCATGTTAAAGTGTTTTGATTAATAAAGAACAAGTATTTTCCAATGACTTTTGTGTCCTTGCTGCCAATCTTTACCCAACCTTCTTGCACCTATGCTACACCCATTGATTAGTTCAGAACACGTGAAAGCCAATGGGATACGAATCAATTCCAGGTGAATGCCTCTTGAGGTCAGGGAACTACCAATTCCAGGTGATCACCTTCTGTGATTAGGAATAGCACCTCATGTTAGGGTTCCAAGAACTGTGAGTGACTATTCAGAGTGCTGGATTTGTACAACTCATGTAGAAAATAAACCATCAAGATTTTATTTTATTTTATGCTATTTAGTTTTAAAGGCTAATGTTCTATTGTGACACAGAATGACCTATCCTGATCTGTACAAACAGCTAATCTTTTATTATACCAGATGAGGAGTGCTTGAATATAAACATGGGAAATATTTTACCATTTATCTACATTATGTAAAACAAACTGTGTTTTTAAAATAAACAGAGGAATATTGCCATCACAAGACATTTCTTATTAAAAACTCAGCAAAAGCACCTTTCATTCAAATATCATTTGTTCTTTTCTCAATTTCATCATTTTGCTGAACAAAAGTTTAATCACCAAATAGTAGAGACTTCCAATTGCTATTTGTAAACCATAAATCCAGATTAACACGAAAACGTTAGAAGAAGATTGCTCAGTCATAGCAATATAAAAGGTCACACCATGATGACGTCCACTTTACCTGTCTTTCGGTGAGATCTAGATTCACTGCTATCTCATATCTTCTCAGTCTGGTCAAATAATTATGGTGAGCAAATTCTGCCTCGAGTTCTCTGATTTGCTCTTTGGTAAAAGCTGTCCTTTCCTTCCTAGGTTTGCTGTTCACTTCTGACTTGTAATTTCCTTCCTGGGAGTCTGGGGGGAAAAGTGCAAGAAGATTGTGTTAGCAGAGTCATGGAAATGTGTGAAATCATACAATTCACAGTTATTGAGTATCTACTTCTCCAAGTGTGTTTCTAGACAAAGTGGAAGTAAGACTGATCTCATGTCCATAGGGTAAGATAGGCGCTCTCTCTCTCTCTCTCTCTCTCTCTCTCTCTCTCTCTCTCTCTCTCTCTCTCT
>NC_022009.1:78181584-78248384 GCF_000317375.1 Microtus ochrogaster
CTCTCTCTCTCTCTGTCTCTCTCTCTCTCTTCTCTCTTCCTGTTTTCTAACCCAGAACTCAATTAGAAGAGTTCTTAACACATCTATAAACACCAAATACAATTTTTAACTTCTAAAATGGTACTGGTCTAATAAAATAAACCAGAGCCTCATCAGAAAACAATTATAGAAATAAAATTTGTATTTCTACATGTACATAAAATCTAAGTATGAGAGAATGTGGAATCCTCAAAGAAGCAATGATTGTGTATACACACACACACACACACACACACACACACACACACACAAATATAAAAAGGAATAAATCTTTAAAAACAGTTAAAGCTTAGACAAAGCATATGAAGAGTATTGCAAAATTGACTGTTCGTTTTATTTTCATTTTAGTTCCTTAATGCAAATAACCATAGTTTTCTCTTATAGTGCCTGCTACTTTGTTCAATAGGAAATTTGTGAACAAAAGTCTGTCCATATGACTTATGCAAGAAGTTTTAATTTTTTATTGTACATGCATGACAAGCACCTGATGTACATACCAAACATCAACTATCCATATCAAATCTTCAACACCATGTAAAATCACAACAGTCATTTGGAACATAGCAATCAACGTTTCTATTCGGGAATTAAAAAACAGAATACAGAATGTTTTATTTAGCTTTTTAATGTCCCTGATAGGTAGGCTTGAAAGTGTATTCTATAAACTAAAACAAAGAATTTGCGTATCATAGAAAAGTTAATCTTCAGTCACCATGAAGACATGGAAAGCAGGCAAATCCAACTCAAGAAATTCATGGCACGTTTATCCTCAGTGAAATACCAACATAATGAACAAAAGATCATGCAAGTCTTCTCCTGAATATCGTTGCTGGTTTCTCGTTGATGTTTACCATCTATACGTGACTTGTGTTGTACTATCCAGTACAAGGAGGTCTCCCATAAGTCCAGAAACGTGATGAAGGAATAATAATGACTAATTAAAAATATAAGCATGATATCTTAATTGCTATTTAATTACATAAATATAATACAATATGATTGAGAAATTATCTCTTCAGTGGCAGTTGCCTTGAGTCCAGTGGTACTTGTTAATGAGCTATTTTTTGTTTTGGTTCTTTTCCTTTCTATAAACCTAAAGGGGATCCAGCTAGTAAGAGAAGTCCCTGCAAAATGAAAACCCACTCTCCACGAAATTTTAAGGCAACCAATTTTGATTGAATCTTATCTAAATCTTAGCTGGCCAGATGTGATTTTTCTCACAGCAGCTGCAATAGCAATGGTTTCTCACCTACATTTTTCACACTTGGCTACTCTTTTATGTTAATGGACCTATAGGAAGTTTCTCTGACTTCTTGTCATTTATGACCACATTTCCAAGTTGTCACTTACTTTCCATATTGGCTAGGATCCTCATCCTGGCTGGTGAAGGTCAGACAGCTTTCTTATTCAGGTTAAAGAATGTTGTTTTTTTTTTAACTTTTTATTTATTTATTTATTTGACTTTATTATGTTCGTTGGTGTGAAGGTGTCAGATCTCATGGAACTGCATTTTCATACAGTTGTGAGCTTTTATTTATTTATTTATTTGACTTTATTATGTTCGTTGGTGTGAAGGTGTCAGATCTCATGGAACTGCATTTTCATACAGTTGTGAGCTGCCATGTGGGTGCTGGGAATTGAACCCGGGTCCTCTGGAAGAGCAGTCAGTGCTCTTAACCTCTGAGCCATCTCTCCAGCCCGTAAAGAATGTTTTATGAAATGCAGTCTGATTATGCAGGATCTGATACCACAGGACCTAGGTGAGTTTCTAATAGGTGACAGCTCACAGGTAGTTATGTTTACATGACGCCAACATACCTGGCTCAAAGTAGAACCGAGAGTTCATCACACACTTGGTTTTAAACTACATATTTGACAACACTCACACTGTTTGTAGCATGAAGCTATTCCAGATGATAATAGCATTTTTGCTCCCTAGGCTACTCTGGCAGACATTAAACTCAAGTCACAGTATGGAATATTCAGTTTCAAGTCCTTCCTAGGACTATCTTGGTTCACATGAATCAAGATTTTTGCCAGCTTGCAGTCATTCTCACTGAGATCTTGGCTTGCAGTTATTTGTATGTAGACAATGTTTTCTTCTTCCCTTCAAGAAAAGCAACTATGAAAGCTGACTGCAAAGTAGCAAGTTTTTCTCATGAGGTGCTCAGCTTGAATGAGTCGTGCTTCGTCTAGTTCAGTATGAATGACTAATGGCTCACACATTCCCGTAAGTAAGCATGAATGAACAAATTCACATTGAGAGAAACCTATTAACTGGTATTTATTTTTCTTTCAATGACATCGCTCTCCTCTAGTTTTTGAAATATTCCAGAATATCTAACAAATACCTTGCATACATACAAAACATGTGATATGCTTATACAGACAATCATTGTGGCAAGAGATGCACAGCACCAGGCTTATATAAGTAGTAGCTGGATTTCAGCAAAAATCTCACTATAATGCAGTATTTCAATCTAAAAACACTTAATGCAATGACCAATCCCTATGCAAAATTGCAAGGAAGGGAAGTCCATTGAACAAAATGAAGTGAGCTTTGCACACTTATATTTTCAACAAGCACAGAAGTAATCATTGAGTTGAAGCTAACATGAAGAGCAGCTATGTGCTTCTTGGAGAGGAATAGCAATTGAGTTAGGTATCACCATTGACCCTTTATCTACTGCACACTTTCATGGTGGGACATATGATACTGGTGTCCTATTAGTCCACAATGTTCCTAATCTTTACCCAGACCCAGAAAGAAAATTATCATATGTACTCACTCGCAAGTGGTTTTAAAACATAAAGCAAAGAAAACCAGTCTACAAATCACAATCCCAGAGAACCTAGACAACAATGACTCTAAGAGAGACATACATGGATCTAATCTACATGAGAAGTAAAAAAGACAAGATCTGAGTAAACTGGGAACATGGGGACCATGGGAGAGGGTTGAAAGGAAGGGGAGAGGAAGGGAGGGTGCAGAGAAAAGTGTAGAGCTCAATAAAATCAATAAAAAAGAAAAATGCTTTTTAGAATAGCATCCGTTGGACTTGCGTTTCCAGTAATCTTGAATTTAAATTACTTCTTTATGCTTTACAAAGTTATCACTTGCTAAACCCAAATCCCCCACTATTATCACTTGACTGCCTATTCTTTGCTGGAAAATAGGTAGGAAGCTTGGATGAGGATTTTGGCAAATTTCAACTCGGCTTCCAAATGTTTCACAGCTGTTTCAACTAAGGCAAAGCTCTGTCTTCTCCACATCCTCTTCCAAGTGGTGGTGTTGTGTGTGTGTTGGGGGGAGGGAGTGAGATCTAGAATCAAACTGCCTTCATTTCTTCTGTACCACCATAAACACAATCTCAAAAAATTCCACAATAGATCCCAGCATGAAATAGTACAACTGCTATTTTGTTGTTGTTGTTGTTGTTGTTGTTGTTTCAGACACTTTTGTGTATCAATGGGTGCACCTTAGCATCCTTGCTGCACTGAGGGCATGTTGTCTTATGTCTTCAGGTTTCTTGGCAAGCCCAAATCCCTATCCTTTTTCTAATTGAAGATTTGGGGACTTTGCTAATTGAAGAAGCCTGCCCTGCATCTGTGAAGGACTGAAGCTGCTCTCCAAGAATCATTTCTGTCTAATGTTTAGAACTTTTCCGGTGTGACATTTTATTTTTCTGAGAACAAAAGAAAGCTAAAAGACATTTTTCTTAAAGACAAGAGATATATAGAATCAATATGCTCATCCATGGTACAGAATGCTATTTAATGTAAGATAAATAATAAAACATGGTGAGCATAGAGTCTATAATTTAGCTATGGCTATAAAATACTGAAATGAAGTGATTTTATTTTAGGATGACAAATAATTCTGATTTCCAGAAATATTTCAACATCAATTCATCAATTCTCATACTCAAAAGAAAATAATGAATTAAGTCAAGTTCAAATGCTTCTCTAGGGAATCTGGAAGACAGAAACAGAGAGAAGTTGCAAAAAAGTAACATTGAAAAATAGTTTCTAAACAATACAAATTTAATAAATGACACAAATTTGATAAATGTAGTAGGTATGAAATTTTTGAAAACAAGAAATTCAAAATTTACATTACAGAAATACATCCACCCTTTAAGCCCTGACCCTTCATATATGGCTGCTTTGCCGGGGCAGGCAATGACTTGCTTTGGCAGCTCTTTGCATTTCTGAAATGCACTGGAAAGCAAAACAGTATAATACAATATTTATTCTTGCTTCTTCCTTTTATTTTTGGTAATTTTAAGATGATGGTAGTCAAAGAAATTTTGGCCAATTTGAATGAAGTAATTATTCCATCATTTTACTTGCTCATAACTATGAGTTAGGAAATAAATTTACCCAGTAAGTCACAGCCTCATGGTGATACACAGAATATAGAAAAGGGTTAATTTAAGTTATAAGAGGTAGCTAGGAGGAAGTCTAAAACATTGGCCAAATGGTGTTGTAATTAATAAAGTTTCTGTGTGATTATTTGGGTATGGTGGCTGGGAAATGAATGAGCAGCATCCACCTATATTCTAAGATATCAAGGATGCCAGTGATATTCAGGATGCCCAGGATACCAGGGATGCCCAGAATACCAAGGATTCTCAGGAGGTCCATGAAGAGTTCCCAAGACAAAATGAATTCAATGGTAATTGCATTATTTTTTGTTTCATTTTTCTTTCTTTAGGCATGTTCTTTGTTGGTGGTTGTGGTCATGGTTTTGTTTGTTATTCGCTTGTCTTATTGGTCTTTTGCTTGTTTGTTTTGATATGTGTTTTGTTGTGGATTTTTGATTTGTTTCCATTTCCGTTGCTTGTTTTGGCATCATGTGTTTGTGTGTGAGCATGCATGTGTGTGTGTGTATGTGTGTGTGTAAGAGAGAGACAGAGATGAGAAAATAAAGTGGGGTGGACAGGAGTTGCAGCAGATCTAGGAAGTGTTGGGAAAGGAGAAAACATGATCAAAATGTATTGAATAAATTTTAAGAAAATAAAACCAGGAGCTAAGGGTGTAGCTAAAGGCAGAATGTTTGTGTATTTATAAGCCCCCAGGTTTGGCCCATAGTGCTGCCTATAAACTTGGATTTGATTAAAATGTGGCCAGTTAAGCTTATAAAAGTGCAGAAAAGCAAATTTTTAAAAATTTTTACTTTATTTAAATAAAATATTTATTACACTACTTTTTTCATTAATTTTACCTACTAACCACAGTTTTCCCTCCCTCCTCTCCTCCCATTTCCTGACTCCCATCTGCCCACTCCCCCATCCATTCCTCCTCCATCTCCATTCAGAAAGAGGCAGGCCTCCCATGGGTTTAAGGAAAGCATGCATCAAAAAGTTGAGGTAAGACCAAGCTCCTCCCACTGCAAAAAGGCTGGGAGAGGCAATCCAGCATAGGTAACAGGTTTCTTGAAGCCAACTAAATTCCAGGAACTGGTCCTGGTTGCACTGCTAGGAACTCTATAAACAGGCCAAACTACATAAGTGTCATGCACATGTAGATAGCCTAAGTAGATCCCATACAGGCTCCTTAACTGTTTGTCAGAGTCCATCTGCTCCCATGAGCTCAGGCCAGCTGTCTCTGTGGACTGTCATGATCTTGACCACCCTGACTTGTCCATCCCTCCTCCCTTTCTTCAGGAGAACTCCTGGAGCTTGGGCCAGTGCTTGGCTGTGGATCTTTGCATCTGCTTCCATCAGATGCTGGATAAAGGCTTTCTGAGGGTAGTCATGATCTGATTACAGGGGAAAGCCAGTTCAGACACTCTCCCCACTATTGCTAGGAGTCTTAGCTGGGGTCGTACTTGTGGATTCCTGGGAGTTTTCCTGGTACCAGGTTTCTCCTTAACCCTGAAATGGACTGCCCATCAAGAAGTCTCTTTCATTACTCTCCGCTTCCACCCTGTCCCTAACATGCCTCTAGCACCCAGCCATCCCAATCCATTCCCTCCAGTTCCCTTCCAACCATCCTCCCACTCTCACCCCTAGATTACCCAGGAGATCTCTTCTCTTTTCCCTTCCTAGGGCAATCTATGTATCTCTCTTTGAAACCTCTTTGTTATCTAGCCTCTTGGGGCTGAGGATTATAGGTTGTTTATCCTGTACTTTACTCCTAATACCAATTTATGAATGAGTGCATACCATGTTTGTCTTTCTGTGTCTGGATGACCTCAGCCAGAATAACTTTTTTAGTTCCATCAGTTTGCCTGCCAATTTCATGAGGTCATTGTTTTCTACAGCTGTGAACTACTTCATTGTGTAAATGTACCACCACATTTTCCTTACCCATTCTTTTCTTGGGAAGCAGCTAGGTTTTTTTTTTTCCCACATTCTGGCTATTACAAATAATGCTGCTTTGAACATAGTTGAGCAAGTATTCTTGTGTTATGATTGAACATTCTTTGTGTATATGCCCAAGATTGGTGTCTCTGGGTCTTAAGAAAGATTGATTAACATTTTTTCTGAGAAATTGCCACATTGATTTCCAAAGCAGCTCTACATGTTTGTACTCCCAGAAGCAATGGAGAAATGTTCCCCTTACTCCACATCCTCTCCAAAAGCTGTCATCAGTGCTTTTGATCTTAGTCATTCTGACAGGTGTAAGATGCTATCTCAAAGATATTTTGTTTTGCATTTTCCTGATGACTAAGGATGTTTAACAATTACTTAAGTATATTTTGGCCATTTGAGATTCTTTGGTTTAGATTTCTCTGCTTAGATCTGTACTCCATTTTTAAATTAGATTATTTGCTATTTGAATGTTTCTTTATCTGTTTTGGAGATCATCCATTATGTGTGATTCACATCTGTATGCTGTGAATATCGCTTGTTAATAAAGAAACTGTCTTAGGCCTGTACAGGGCAGAATATAGGCAGATGTGGAAAACTAAACTGAATGCTTGGAGGAAGAAGACAGAGTCAGAAAGAAGCCATGTAGCTCTGCATGAAACAGACACTGGATTGAACTTTACCCAGTAAGCCACAGCCATGTGGTGATACACATATCAATAGAAATGGGTTAAGTTAATATGTAAGAGCTAGCCAATAAGAAACTAGAGCTAATAGGCCAAGCAGTGGTTTCATTAATACAGTTTCTGTGTGGTTATTTTGGGCTGAGCAGCCTGGAATAAACAATTGGCCTCCTTACAACGCAGCCCTCTGATAGATGTGGGGCTGATGAAGAACTTTTACCATTCTATAGTCGGCAATTTTGTCTTATTAACAATGTCCTCTGCCTTACAGAAACTTTTGATCTTCAGGAGGTCTCATTAATTAATATTAATTTCAATGTCTGTACTATTGGTGTTATATTCAGGAAGTAGTCGCTTGGACCAATGCATTTTAAGATACTTCCCACTTTCTTTTCTATTAGTTTCAGTATAACTGTATTTATGCTAAAGTCTCTGATCCACTTGGACTTGAGTTTTATGCATAAGGACAGATACAGATCAATTTGCGTTCTTCTACATGTCATTATCCACTTATGCCAGTAGCATGTGTTGAATATTCTTTCTTTGGGTTTTTATTTTTGCGTTGCATAATTTTGGCCTTTTTGTCAAAAATCAGGTGTTCATACGTGTGTACATTTATGTCAGGATCTTCAATTGGATTCATTCTATTGATCCATATGCTTATCTTTATGCCAATACCAAGTTATTTTTATTACTATAGCTCTATAGTATAGCTTAAGGTCAGGGGTGGTGATACATCTAGAAATTCTTTTCCTATATAGGATTATTTTAGCTATCCTTTTTTTTTCTAATTTCTCCATATGAAGTTGAATGTTCTTCTTCCAGGGTCTGTGAAGAATTATGTTGGGATTTTGATGGGGACTGCACTAAATATGTAGATTGCTTTTGGTAGGATTGCCATTTTTGTTATTTTGATCCTACTTATCCAAGAGCATGGGAGAGTTTTCCATTTTCTGATATCTTCTTCAATTTCATTCTCAAGGACTTAAAGTTTTTGTCATACAGATCTTTTACTTGTTTGGTTAAAATTACCCCAAATATAATATGTGTGGCTATTGTAAAGGGCGTTGTTTATCTTATCTCTTTCTCAGCCCAATTATCATTAATATATAGAAGGGCTACTAATTTTTGAGTTAATTTTGCATCCTGCTACATTACTAGATGTATTTATCAGCTGTGGGAGTTTCCTGGTAGAAATTTTTGGTCACTTATCTATACCATCATATCATCTGTGAATAGTTGTACTCCTTTATTTCCAATTTGCATTCCCTTGATCTCCTTTCGTTGTTTTATTGTTGTGTCTAGAACTTTAAGTACTATATTGAATAGATATGGAGAGAGTGGACAGCCTTGTCTTGTTCTTTGTTTAAGTGTTGAATTTCTCTCCATTTAGTTTGATGTTGGCTATTGGCTTGCTGTATATTGTCTTTATTATTTATATATGTTCCTCGTATACCAAATCTCTCCAAGACCTTTATCATTAGGGGAACTGGAATATTTATATTATAATCCACCCAGAATCAGGTATGAATATTCTATGATAAGATTATTGAATGCTGTACATATATGAAGACGTTATTGTCTAATATAATAGCAATGAGTATTCTATCACCCTGTGACTTACAAAGGAGGCATTATATATAAACACCTTTGCTGTGGGACAATGCTCTTGTACACTGTAAATTTGCTTATATTTGCTTAACAAAATGCTGACTGGCCAGTAGCCAGGCAGGAAGTATATTCAGAGTCACCAGACTAAGAGAATTCTGGGACAAAGAAAGGCAGAAATGCAGTCACCAGTCAGATGTAGAAAAAGCAAGATGAGAATGCCTTACTAAAAAAAAGTACCAAGCTAAACATAGATAACAATTATGTGCTAATTTAAGTTGTAAGAGATAATTAGTAGGCTAACGAGTTTATAATTAATATCAGCCTCTCTGTGTTTCTGAACTGAATGGCTGTGGAACTGGGCAGGATAGAAACTTCTCTCTACGCACCTTCACTGAATTTAATATCTGAGCTCTTACATATAAAGGATATGTGATTTCTTGCTGGAATATAACTTTCTTGCACATCATTTATGATGCACATCTTAATGTGTTTTATCTTATGTGTAAATGTGTTCTCTACTTATCTTCAAATAATTTCCAATTATCAGAAAACCACTTTAATAAATATTTGTCCAATATGACAGTATTTAAGCATAATTACTACTAACATCGACATGATATGAGTTGGCTATCTTTGCTTCCAAAATTCACATATTTAGGATGGAGGCATGATATAGAGAAAAAAGTAGAGACTTTGAAGCATATAGATTTCAGATGGAAATTCTCAGTTTATGCTTGCTACCTGTGTGGTCTTGTAAACCTGTTAAGTCACTTAAAATTAAGTTTCTCCATCAACAAAGCACATAAGTGACTGTTGTAAATAGAAAAATTGAAATATATAAAGTACATATATATGACACATGGTATCCATTCAGTGTTGTACACTAATAACTAATGACATTAAGCTTGACTGCCGGTCTGTGCGATTTGATTAACTAAAATTCTACTGTCAACTCAATTGGATTTATCAGTTTTGTTTGAATCACCTCTTATTTTGTACCTACATTTAGTTAAGGACAAATGCATCTTTTGTCATTAAATATGGAGATGATTTTGGAAAGGGGATGATTTATTTTCTAGCCCTTTTTCTGATTGTGTCTTTTTAAAATGTGGCTACTTTAAGAAACTATTTACTAGTCCAAAAGGAGTCATTAAATTTTCTTTGACACAGTTAGTGGTTTTTGCAAGTCATATATTGCATAATTTTTATACTTTACTATTAAAGAGGAGAGCCAAAAATCAAAACACAAATTGTTGAATTTTTAGCCTGTGTGGCATATTTTTATTTTAAAAGTAAATTAAATTAAAATTTAAAGATCTGTTTTTGTGGAATGCATGTGAATATGTGTGCATATACTGAATATTGAAATATACTGCTTTTTAAAAATGGGTCTCACATTTGTTTAGTCAAGGTCATTCTATTTCAGTGCCCAGATACATAAAATACATCAGATTTTCTGGTTATCAGTTACATATACAACATCAGAATCACTTAAACATAACTTGAGATGGATCCTATTTTGTTATGTGCAGGTAAAGTGGCCATGCTTTGTCTGACTTAAATTATTTGGCATTTGTTCACCATAAGGAATTCCAAACCAGTCAGTTATACTTAGGACAGCTGGTCCTCACAAGTCCCAAGAGTCAAACTACTTGTTCCTAGATCTCCACTAACTATATCCAGAGCCTAGCATTAAACTATTTCACAAGCCAAATCCTAGCATACAGAAATGGTCTTAAAATGATCTGTATCCACCTAGGAATGAAAGAAAGTATATGATCAATAATAATGAGTAAGGATCTCCCTCAAGAAGGAGTGTAGTGGCTAAACAGTTTTACACAGTGATATCTAGACTGATGACATTCTTCACACTTACAAGCCATCTTTCTTGCTCTGTTGACCAACAATCAATTTTCAAAGATCAGGTGAAATCGCAATAGTGGTGCTTCTGCCACTGTGGAGAACAATTCTAAGACCTGCTACACGTTATTGGGAAAGACCTTTTAATACTTATGCAAGATATGGAATGTAGTCACCATAGGTTGTTGCAGTGTTTAGCAATTGCCCACATATGAACATTTTTCTGGGGTTTTTATTTTGTCCTATAAAATCGTGAAATAGTTATTGTCAAGAAAAGAATCACCCTTTGGTCTTTAAATATTATGATCTCTCACCAGGAAAAAATAAATAATAATTTCAAATGCCCATAGATGCAACTATTTCCTATTAAGATAGATATTAAAATTATTTTTGCTTCAAATATTTGTACGTTGGACTTATTTAAGGTATCACAGTTAGTATTGAGGTAATATAATCTCTGAATTTATTGAGGGCTATCAACAAGGAAACAAAGAAAGTGTTTCCCAAGGTATTTTTTCATAAATGGGTACTGGACTAAATATTTCAAACATTCAAGTGATTCACCTCTAGCAAGTACTGTTAATTTTTTTTAAAAAAAACTAGAGACAATTATCATAAGATAGTATACAATATTATTTCTAAGAAATATATAATATTGTATAGCATGCACCTTAAATATGTGCTTGTCGTATAGCAAGAAATCCCCCATGTTTTACAGATTTATGCCTCTAAGATCAAAGGGATTCTTCAGGAAGTTGATTCTTGTCATGAAATGTTCAAACCTAAAATGTTTTAAGGTAAATGCTCTAATTAATACAGTAAACAACAATAATAAACCCTAATGCCCACTCTTGTAGTGAAAGCAATGAATATCAAGATTGTAGCAGACTTGGCATCTAATGTTCTTTTCTGCCAAAAGTTTATTAGCCTAGGATTGCTGGTTCTTTCATCACCTTATAGTAGTTTCTATCGAAAATGATATGACAATTTGACTGTAGTTCACCAGTTTCCTTGGAAATGTATATAAAACTCTATATTTGAAACATTTTGATATTATTTTGACATTTTTTGCAGAATATAATTGTTTTTCACTATAAACCACAATTGATGTTCTCCATTGTTTCTCTTGCACACACATACACTCAAACATATATGTACACACATACACACACACACACACACACACACACACACACACACACACATCTGGTTTCTTCCACTCTGAAATATGCAGTTTATGTGGACTATGAACTCTATTTTTTATTATTTTTATTGAGCTACATATTTTTCTCCAATTCCCTTTTGCCCTCTCCAATGGTTCCCATGCTCCCAGTTTACTCAGGAGATCTTGTCTATTTGTACTTCCCATGTAGATTAGATCCATGTATGTCTCACTTAGGGTCCTCATTGTTGTCTAGGTTCTCTAGGATGGTGAATTGTAGGCTGGTTTCCTTTGCTTTATGTCTAAAGCCGTTTATAAGTGAGTACATATGATATTTGTCTTTCTGAGTCTGGGTTACTTCATTCAATATGGTGTTTTCTAGCTCCATCCATTTGCCTACAAATTTCAAAAGGTCATTAATTTTTTTCTGCTGCACTCCATTGTGTAAATGTACCACATTTTCCTTATTCATTCTTTGGTTGAGGGGCATTTAGATTGTGTTCAGGTTCTGGCTATGACAAACAAAGCTGCTATGAACATAGTTGAGCACATGTCCTTGTGGTACTAATGAGCATACTTTGGCTATATAACCAAAAGTGGTATTGCTGGTTCTTGAGGTAGGTTGTTTCCAAATTTTCTGAGAAATTGTCATACTGACATCCAAAGGGAATGAACCAGCTTGAACTCCCATCAGCAATGGAGGAGTGTTCCCTTTACCCGACATCATCTCCAGCATAAGTTGTCCTCAGTGTTTCTGATCTTGACTATTCTTATAGGTGTAACATGGAATCTCAGAGTTGTTTTGATTTGCTTTTCTCTGATGGGTAAGGATGTTGAGCTTTTCCTTAAATGTCTTTCAGTCATTTTAGATTCTTCTGTTGAGAGTTCTCTGTTTAGGTCTGTACTCCATTTTTTATTGGATTATTTTTTTCTTTTGATGACCATTTTCTTGATTTTTTTTTTGTATATTTTGGAGATCAGCCCTTTGACGTGGGGTCTGTGAAGATCTTTTGCCTTGTCTAGTGTGTCCTTTGCTTTATAGAAGCTTCTTAATTTCAGAAGATCTCATTTATTAATTGATGAACGTCTTTTGTAACAAGTAGAAAGTGCTTTCAACTTATCTGATAAAATATGTCAAAATTTACTAGAATCTAAAATTTTGTTTTCTGACAATATCATAACTCAACTTACTTTTATGCTTATTATCAGTTTATATGTTCTCTAGCATATATTAGTTATAAAAGACTACTTTATTAAAATAGTATGTATGAGGAGGCAAGATGCTTTTACACAATGGAAAGGCATAGTTCTAGAATTCATAATGAACATCATATCACAAATTTGAGAATATTCCTTGGATTAGAAGTTTAAACAGTGAAAGAGTAATAATCAGAATATAGAAGTTGTACATGCATTAGTGGAACTTCCATTGCTCCTTTTATTTGAAGTATATTAGCCTTACTCACATTGTATTGTCATGAACTATTTTGATGGTTCTGAAATATCATGTCAACACACGAAACATTATGTAATCAATATATATATATATATAAGCATTATCCAAACAATAAATAAAATCATATCAATGGTGTTACATTTTGAAAATTAATACTACAAATATACACAATTTATTAAACCACAGATTAAGTTTAAACGTATGATGTTGAAAAGTAACACTTGACAATTAGAAAATGTTTGATTTAGATGTTTCAATAATTCAGTAAGGAATCAATGTGTCCTATTTTTAGGCTAATAGAATTGATAAGTATTATTCTGTAACAGTTTTGCATTTTCTGTTGTAAGGCATTCACACAATAGTTCCCACCACTTTGTGTTACTCAAACTTTGAACATGGATGTTGGAAGAATACTGTCATAGCTCAATTGCCCATAATCTGTTTGCCTCATGAACTCATTATCATGGTGCCCGAGGAAAGTCTTCATGCCTTGCCTTTTAGTAAGAGATGCTCATAAACATAGAGCTTAAGAATTATTCATATAGATTTGCTCAACCAGCATGAATAATTTGCTTACATTATATAAGAGCCTACTATGATTATTCAGTTTCTTTGTTGTGCCATGTACATGATTTTTTTTCCCCTAGGCCAACTAATGTGCAAACAGACATTCTGAGGGGTGTGATCTAGGCTCTAAAATGTAGAAAGGCAAAACTCAATTTTACGGCGCATGAAAGTCAAGCTTCTAGAATGGTTATTGCTTGTTTGTGGCAATGTTCTGTGACTTAAACATTGTCATTATTTGTGAAAGTCAACAATAAATCATGAAAAAAATTAATTACTCTCATCTTTCCAAATGTGCTACAATGTAATTTCTAACTTTAAAAGATAATTAGTAGAACAATAGGTCCTTTAAAATAACTTTTTAAAAGATTATCACACATACCTTAGACCATTTTCCTATAAGGAATTGACTTCAGAAATCTTCCATTTTTTAAAATTTCTTAGTTTATAGGCCATGCTTTCAAGTGTGAATAAAACAAAAATCAAATAACAGAAATGTAATAGTGTCAGAAGAACTTGGGTTACTGCCTCATTGAGTATGGAAATCCGGACTTTAAATGCTGGATATTAAGTTGTTAATCTTATTAATCCAATGAAGCTAGAAACAATTCCATAGCAATCAACCTCATCCTTGCTGGCATGCTTTTCTCCATATTAAATACATACTTGTCGAAAAGGGAGGAAAAAAACAAGTCTTCAAGGCATAAACAGCATTTACTCCTCTTAGGTAGCAAAATATGATGCATTTACAACCACAACACAGCTCCTTAAAATCAAAATTTTATTAAAATTAATTAAAGATGATTTTAAACATGGAGGATAGAAATGTGGGAAAGTGGCACCTTTCTCTCTTAAAAATAGAGCCAGTTGCTCATAGAGAATAACTTTTTAAATTTTATTTATTTATTTTCCTGCTGCTGCTGAGGAATCAAACCAAACCAAAGAAAACAAAAAATGAGAATGATCTGATGCAGTGGATAGACAAGGGGCTGTCTGGAAGCACGAGGATGAGGATGCTTCTTTTCCAAGTGCTGCAGTCATGGCTGGGTCCAGAGGAAAGGATAGTAGATGGCCAGAGAATAGGATCTGGGTCCTTTATTGTCGTCATTAAAGTCTTACATAAAACTGTCTCCACATTCCATAAAAATGCCATGGTGCTTCAGGAAAAATACAGACCTGAGACAATAGTTTATTTTGGCTGGAATTAAAGTTCCAGAACTGAAGAGTTACTGCCAGAAATAGGAACCAGCTTTGAGAAAACTTTCAGTGACCTAGGATGTAACAGAAGTGTTCCCACAGTCACACTCCAGAGCTTGGGGTCTGAATCAAGGCTTCTTTGTGATGGACCTATGTGAGGTATAATTAATCACCCATAGGAAGTGAAGAGGCTTGGGCTGGGAGTCTTGTTACCCAGGGAATTCCCTCTTCCTCTGGCACCCACTTGACAGCACGGCTATAAAATAGGAGCAGAAATGTTGCACCCTATAAATGATTAATCAGGGCCGATTTACATGAAATTAAGTTGTTCAGAAGCTAAGATATCCTAGACCTGGATTCAAAAGGATCTCCTAGAGCTCTCTGGCCATTACTCCTCTATTTCCTCCTCTGTTTCCCTTACTTTTCCCTTTAAAATATGGAGCTCTCTGTAAGCAGTGAAGTTTTCCACAATTTCTAAATCTTACACAGGTCATAATTTTCAAGATGAATAAGCACTCAATAAATATTCATTGAATTAAAAAAGCAAAGTATTATGTTAATCCTCAGGAAACAACAACATAGCATTCACTTAGCAATGGGGTTTCTAAAAGTACTGCTCTGGGCAAAGGCAAGAGTTAAAAGTAAACACAATAATAGCTTTAGAAATCAAATAATATATGTAATAGCTGATAAAACAAACATATGATCAAAGCAGCAAAAACTTCGCATAAATCAAGGATTTCTGAAAGACTTCATGATGACAGAAAATACAGTCCAATTGGAAGAATGTTTTACTAGCATGAACTAGGCTCTGAGTTTGAATCCCAGCACAAAATAAATAAACTATGGAGGTGCATATCTGTAATCCCAGCATCTGGAAGCTAGAGGCAAGAGGGTCAGAAGTTCAAGGCCACCTTAAGCTAAATAGTAAGTTCAAGACAAATGAGGTTTGCATGAAACCCTATCTCCAAACAAAAGCTAAAAGCTTCGTGTCCCTCTCCAGATTCTAGCTGGATAAGTGTAGTATTTTTCCTGTCATCAAGTAATCTTCCCTTTGTGATAGAGACCATTACAAAAAGCCACAACTGATATCAATACCAATTGATATACACAAATCTTCTGCAGCTGATCTCCTGGATCCTTTTGGAAGAGAAAGCAGAAAGAATGTAAGAGATCAAGAAGTTAGCTGTAAGAATGTGTCTCCTAGAAATATCAGAGAACTTGTACCCATAAAGTCTCACCAACAAGGCTGCCTAAACAAGACCCGGAAGCTCAGGAGGCCTCCATCTTAGACTAGGGACTATAGGCAACTAAGGAATGTTGGCTAGACTTGAAAACAAACAGGTAGCATTATACAGACCAAGCAGCTTATGACCTGTATTATTGGTATAATTTAGAATACACACACACACACACACACACACACACACACACACACACACACACCTTAACACATAAAGAAAAAGTGATTATGAATTTGAGAGCAAGGACTGACACGTAGGAGTTGTTAGAGGGAAGAAATGGAGGTAAATGGTGTAATATGATCTCATGAAATGTAAAAAAAAATGAAAATTGAAAGGAAGCAGAAAGAATCATGGATAAATTATGTGCATTTGTGATGGTTCTTAAAACAAGGGAGTAGGGAGAATCCCTAGAAGATGGAAGACTTTTCCAGGTGACAGCAGAATAAAAGCAGAACTTTGAATTATGGGCTGACTCTTGAGAACAGGAAGACAGGCCTGGGGATGACATACAAGTAGGCATGACAAAGGTCATGCCGTGAGGAAAGGTTAATGTCATAGGACTCCTTCAGTGATCCGCAGACTGAGGGGAGTACCGAGGTATGTTTAGATGCTACTTCATGGCAGCCTGGAGGTTAGTGCAAGTACAAATTTAGAGACTGACCTAAGGAACTGGGGCCATTGTGAGTAGGTCACAGCACTCAGCAGGCCTCCAGCATGGTTTGACATTCCTGAATTAGTAAAGCAGAGCTCTTCCCTCCTCATCACACAGCAGAGATAAACATAGAGCTACATCTACATATGTTAACCATCGTGCACTTCATTCTGATTTCTCAAATTTGGTTGCTATGTAGCTCCAAACGTTCAGTTCCAAGGTTGTTGACGAACAGTAGTTGGGTAAGAAAGGATGCTCACATCCCTGCCCTTACCATCTCCCACTGGAAATGCCCACGTGGAGGCTTTTTTCATCCTTTGCAATTCAGTGTGTGATGCATTCAATGTTTTCTTCACAAAAATCACATGAACCTTCTTTCCCAGCCTTCCAAATACTATCCTAAGCTTCCTGTTTACAATCTCATTAAGTCTGCCTTTTCCCTTTGATCAGAACCTCTTAGTGTCAATTTTCCATGCAAATTTTCTTTGAAAAATGGGACCCCATTTTTTTGATAGCATTATTGCAATGCTTTCTAAATCCAATTCACTTCTTACCTTGTGTTCTCGGCACTGGCCATTGGTTTTTACCTTATTTTTTATCTTTTTTCTTGTAGTTTAACAAACATCATGTATGCAAAAGACAGTGGCCTTATCAACTGAACCCCAAAACTTTTGCTGGATACAATTCCATCTTCTATAAAGGAATTTTTATTAGCATCATCTTTACTGAGTGCTTCCTATGTGCCATACCTCCTCCAAGAAGATTATCTAGTATATGGGTTCATCTACTCCTTATAATACTCTGGTTGAGTTAGATGACTGGGTTGTACTCTTGTAGGAGATAAAGAGACCTTGAGATAAACATGGCTTCTCTATCATGTGCTTCCACCCTGATATTCTGACCTCCCACAAACACAAAGGCAATCAGGCCAAGCTATCCTGAAATGACAACTAAGAACTCTAGAGCTGAAACAAGCCTTTCTGCTTTGTAAGTTATATACTTTATGTACTTTGCCACACTAATGGAAATCTGACTGAACACCATTTGAATTTATAATATTGTTCTTTATAAATGAAATATGATAGGTTTTCCCCTACTACTGCTATAAAAAATTTCTGAGAATTTTTTCTGTCTAAAGCATTTACAGAGAAGGTTGTCTACTTTGGTAACCACCGTAGCTCATGCAAAGAATGAACAACAAAATTTTAAGACTCATGTGGTTGGTCAAAAGATTTTTTTTTTTGGTGGCAAGCAGAGTAGTTTTGTTTAACACAAGCAAAAAAGATAAAATTATTGTAGTCTTCTACAATCTGTAGAATGCTATCTGTAGGCATAAACAAACTTTGATCACAATATATACAAATACACAGCAAAACGTCCCCAAAAACACCATAGGGACATTTTTTCATGGTGAGTAAAATTAATGGTATAGAGTGCTAATAGTTCTGAAACAGAACCAGGTAATTGGATCAGTGCTAAGACAGTACAGAAAATTATCCCATAAATAAGAAATTGTGAATATTTATCATCTGCTTTTGTAGAAAACATATTGAGTGACACATTTAAAAGTGAAAGATTACAGGCCAAGTGTATGGCACATACATGAACCCCTAACTAAGATATGGAGGCAGGAGGGTATAAAGCATGTGGCCAGATATTGAGAAATTGGAACGAACGAAAGAAGGAAAGAGAGAAAGAAAGAAAGAAAGAAAGAAAGAAAGAAAGAAAGAAAGAAAGAAAGAAAGAAAGAAGGAAGGAAGGAGGGAGGGAGGGAGGGAGGGAGGAAAGGTTGGAAGAAAGAAGGAGGAAAGAGAGTTCTAAGCAGTGTAAAACTGACACCAATGGCTAAGCCTATACACATCACCTAGTCCACTGAGTCCACATTTTCCTTAATTCTTTAAGAATATAATACATTAAATTTCAATCACATTGCAACCCCAAAATCTTACAAGACCCACCCCTAATTCCATAGACTTCAATTTTTGTGTGTTTCATTTTAAAATCCATTGAGTCAGTGCGATTAATGTTGGCTCTGTATCCTTGGGTGTAACCAACCCATGGTGTGTTCCTCCCACTACGAATGACACCCTTGTAACAGGTAGCTCTCCTCCACCCCACAGCCGTCATTTATCATCAGCTTCTCAGGTTCCTAAGAGCCTCCCCATCTGTGCTGGGATTTCAGGATGTGTCTTTTCCCTCGAACTTCCACTGCTCTGATGTGTGCTATTGCAGCCACCATCTGTTGTAATTTCCTATGTGCGGCTACCATCTCGTGTCTGGAAAACACTGTTTTGTTGTGATAGCTATTCACCTCTCTGGCCCTGACAATATTCCTGTCACCTCTTCCATACTGATCCCTGAGCACTGGAAGGAGGAGGTATGCTATGTAGATCCCATTAGGGCTAAGTAGTACGCAGCCTCTGATCAGGTGTGGGCCCCATATTAATCATCATCTGCTGTGAAAGAGAAGCTCCTCTGATGGTGTGAGAGATGCACTAATCTATGGGATAAAGATAAGTCATTAGAAGTCTATTTAATGCTACGTCCATTGATAAGAGTCACAGCAGTAGATTGTCCCCTGGGGCCCACAGCAGGTCAAGCCACAGGTTCCTGGCCCTCATAACAGTTGCAAGTTGGGTTCTCATAAGTGGATCAGGCCTTACATCCAATCCAAAAGTTGTTGGTTACTACCACGCTATTCATACTGCTCTGATACCAGGGAATTTATTTTGCCTTGCTGGTGAGCATTGTAGCTTGCTGAATGCACAGCTGTGTAAAGACTGGTGGCTTCCTTTCTCCTCTGATACTGTCATTGCCTCTTCCAGAAGTGTAAAATCTAGCCAGTAAGATAAAGCTTATGTAAATGTTCTGCAGTATTTAATAACATATTTGAAAGAAATTATGGATGTTGTGGCTTTAAAAAAATATCTGCATTCTTTTCTTATCTACAAGATGCAACCATGATGTTTTGTGTTCCATCATTAACTACAGAAAGTTCCAGCCTCAAATATATAGTGTATATATACTTGAGGAAAAAGAATTTTACCATTTAAAAGAGTTGGTGAATGAACTTGCTATGACTACATTATGCTATATTGTAGGACATTTTTAGGATGCCTCTTTAGAATCATGTTACAAAGTGTAAAACTACTCTTAAATTGCTCATATATTCTGAACACTCTTGCTACATTAATGGCACATTTTAAAAGTGTGGCGTATAGAAACACTGACCATGAATTGCATTGTTTTTGGTAAACTCAATGTAAAAAACCTTATTTTGTTCTCAGTCAGGTAAATACTTCCCATTTTTAAAGAAATTCTCCCAAGGAAAAGGCACTTACTACTCTGTGTAGGGGAGCTTTTGTGTCTTCCATCCCTCATGCCAGCTCTAGGACTCCTGGAAGCAATCCTCACAGGTTAATGGGGTTCCCTTATAGTATCGTTTTTCTGGGACTTGTCAAGGAACTGTTCTACCTTTATTGGTACAATTATGACAGTTACTTCAATGCAGCACATCCTGTTGATGTCTAAATACTGAATCATTTAGCAATCCCTCATTGTATAACATTATTCTCAGATATTACTCAGTTCTCCTTGTTAATGTTTTATTTTTTTTCTTTTCTGTAAAACTGATGTTGTTTTTTTTTTCTCTCTCTCTCAGGCAATCCTATGTTCATAAAGTAGTTTGGGAATAATTCTCTCTCAATAGGTGATGTACAACCATCCAAACCTTCTTAAGTTTAATGGAATCCCCAAGTGGAACTCTGTCCGTTTTGTTAATATCTCTTTTGGAATTTCCTAAATCACAAATTCAACTTTCTTGATAGATTGACAGTTTCTCAGTTTGACTTTTTTATCCTAGACGACTTGTAGCACGTGTGTTTTTAATAAAAATTGATTAATTGTACCTGTTTTTGACATGTCCCTTTGTAAAGTGCTCACAGTATTTCTTTGTCTTTGTGCTGTCTGTAAGATATGTAGTCCTGCTGCTTCCTATGAAATTTGAGATTCCATTGCTTCCATTGATTATTTTTGTGAAGTGCCCATTGTATTAGTGAATCCTAACTTTTTATTGCAATTATATTACCTACTATTTTCTATTGTCAATTTTATTGATTTTTCTTTTAGGCTGAATATCCATAACCTATTGGTGTATAGTACCCCTTTTTCATAACTTTTCTGATATTTAGTTAAGATAGTTTGTCAATTATTGAGGAAAAGGTCTCTGAAAACTTTTGTTTTAGTTATGTATCTATCCACTTTCTTAAGTTCTATCAGTCTGATTTGGCATTCTTGGAAGTTCTAGTTTGAATTAGTTACATTTTCTTGAGAGTTGGATCTTTCATCATCATAGAATGTTCTTTTTGTCTCTGGTGATACGTTTATTCTGAAATCGATATCACTTAAATACAGCCACGTTATTTCCCTTTCAGTTAACATGTAAGAAAACATGTTATTATTGAATAGAAATGAAAACTGCAAAGACTGGGCTGTGTTGTAACAAGCCTTGCACCTGTAGCCTAAACCTAGGGCTTTAAACCGCTCAGCCATAGCATCTCCTACAATCTGGAGCCTAGGTACCGCTTGTTCATGTATGGTCCCTGCCTTTTAAATGTCAACTTGCACACCACTCTATCTAAAGTATTTTTTTTCCACACAACAAGTGGCTGATCCACGTTCTAATCAAGTCTGCATATCTGTAACTCTTGGTGAGAAAATGCTCAGCTCATTAACATGGTGTTAGTACCAGTATGCAGGAACAGAAGTGTGGTTTTCATTTTCTCTTTGTTTTCTGTTCTCATTTCCACTTTTGTCCTTATTATTTGAATGCATGAATATTTCCTGAAAATTTCAGTTTTGCTTTTTTGTTACATCTAATATATCTCTGCATGGCTACATCAAATTGGTTGTGAATATTACTATTAATAAGAAATCACAGACTTTTTTGTCTATCAGCATGATAAAGACAGGAAAATCCCATCACTGTTTTCATACCATTATGCCTCCAGTTTATAATATCTTTGCCTTCACAAGGTCCTTTAAATACATGTGAAGCGTATAGAAACCATAATACTGGGGTTGACTTTGCAAGAAATTTTACATATTTATTGTCAGTGTATGGATTGATAGTAGGATAAAATGAAATAAACTTATAACTTCTACAAGTGCACATGAATTCATATCTTTTATATTCAAGAGGGTGTCTAATTTTTGTACAAATAATTGAAACACTAGAAAGTAAATAATTTAAGTTACTTCCATAAGTTCCAGTCACTATATATATTTAATCCTCTTTCCAAAATTATTCAGTTACTTATTTCATGTTTGTCTTACAAATATTAGCATAAAAACTATTTCTCAATCACTGCCCTAAACATAAGGAACTAAATGTTCTGTCATGATGATTCAGCTCAGAAGACAGAGGTGGATAAGTCACTTTGATGTAGAATGACATCCACAATGTCCATCACACCCCATGACCCTGGAGAGAATGAACGAGCACCTCTCATGAGATTCAGATGGCTTCTGGTATGAAATGCCTCTGGGGTTGAGTCTTACAGAGTGTGTAGAATGTATGAGTGTGCAGAAAAGTATTCCAGACAAGGAAATACTTGACAAGCAGAAAATCTAGAAATATATAGGGTCCCAAATAAGCTTTGAAAAGCCATAGGCTCCTACAGTTAAAACTCAAAACACAAAGAGTGTTGAGAATAAGATGGGGGGGAAAACCAACCGAACAATGTGTGTTTGGGCAATCAGGGATGAATATGCCATAGTTCAGTGTTTTAAGTCAGGTCAGGCCTGCAGATGTGTGCCCAAAGAAGACGCGATAGAGCCTTATCTCCGTCATGCTTTTCCCACACCTTTCAATGTTTTCCTGCTTTGACTGAACCACATAGCTCTTTGCTGGTGGTGACTGCCCCGCAACAATGTGGTAGTCTTTCTTTTTCTCCTTGGTACCACTCATCCCACCTACAAACACTAGTAATCTTCAGTTTCTCGTGTTATCAAATGCATCACTGGAATAGGAGAGCAAAATAATACCCTAGCCTGATAACTCCAACCTGTCACCAGGAAAGTGCACACCCTGGCTTGAACAGTGGTGAGCACTCAATGAATGATAAGTAGTGTTATGGTCACAACTGCATTTTTGTATACGCAGGAAGGAAGCTTTGGAATAAACAGAAGAGTTGCGATGACCCAGATGAGCAACTGCATTTCTAAACAGAAGTCATGAATGCCGTATAAAAGTCACCTAAATTTGGCCGTCTTGATATTTTTTTTCTATTTATAGTCAGGCAAACACAGAAAACTGCATTTGGTTACAAAGAATACCTCTACAGTACAGTAACTATCAGGTTTGTTCTGTAGCCACAAAAGGGTCTTTTCCTGGGAGAAGCCAATATCACAAGAACCCAGCCTACACCAAGATCCCAGCCTACACCAAGATCCCAGCCTACACTAAGATCTCAGCCTACACTAAGCTAATATCACAAGATCCCAGCCTGCACTAAGATCCCAGCCTACACCAAGATCCCAGTCTACACTAAGCTAATATCACAAGATCCCAGCCTACACTGAGATCCTAGCCTACACTAAGCTTGAAATCACTGCTGCGTTTCTACACAGCAAGATGAAGTTCTTCTGCAGTGGATAGTGAGGGACTGGGGTGATGAGAAAACACTGCCGTCATCTGCGTATTTCTATAATCTCTAGGAAAAAAAAATAATACCTTTACAGCAGAGTCAAGTCAAAAGAAAATCAAGTAATAATGATGATGATCATATTAAATAAAGTATGTTTCTAAGTAGCTGAATGTATGCTATGTTACCTTCTATATTTCAGCCTGACATCCATTACCCCTGGAATTAGAAGGAAAGGGGTGTGTGCTACTTCCTCTTACCCTGCTCACTATAGAAGGCTGGTGATGATCATTTCTGATGTTGATTAAGACGCTTTGGTTTAGAAAATCAAAACTATGTCTATCTGCCTTCCCGTTAACATTTCAAAAAAATAAAATAGCAATGGATGATGATTGTGTAGGGAATTCTAATTTCAGTCTTCTTAAAGTCGCTGAAAAGTAGGCTCTAATAGCATAATATCTACTATCCTTTAAAGATGTATATGAGTGTTAGTGGTTTTCACAAACACTGGTTTCTAAACTAAAGGAAATAAGTATATAAAGAAAGAAATAGCAAAAAAAAATATTTTCTGTGGATGCTGGAGAGATAGTTCAGCAGTTAAGAACAAGTGTGACTGCTCCAAATGGCCCATGTTTGATTTTCAACCCCCCCCCCCCCAATTTTTTATGGTGGTTCATTACTAGCAGTAGCTCCAGCTACAGAGGCATCCATACCTGTGGATTCACACACACACACACTCACACACATATACACACACAGGCACGTATGGGCACACACATGGGCACAAATGTACACATACACAGACACAAACACACACAACTGAAGATAATAAAAACAAATTTTTAAAATTCTCCTTGATAAGAATTTAAAGTTCATGTATCAAACTTCTGTCATAAGCCAAATGTGAATGCCAGCTTTTTGCTCCCAATTCTGATAATGTGTGCTGGTAAATCAGAACCTTTGAGTGATATTAAATTTAAAATACAGGAATGAAGACAGAAAGGTAGGAAAATTAGATACATTTTGTAATTTCCAAGCAATGTAATTTTTCAAGGTTGAGAAATACATTTTAATCCCCTATAGGAATCAGCAGACTTTCAGTTTCCATAGGGTTATAACTCAGATTTTGATATTTTTGGCTTAGAACAATGGAGCAGGCCTTCATTCCTTCCAAGTTTTTCCACATCCTCTTTCATACCCACACTGCAGTGACTGAGAGCACTCCGGGTGATTTATTTGCATTTCTTCCAGAGATTTATACAGAATGAAATCACTGCAAAAGATTTACAACTGAATGCTTTGCATGTAAAAATTTAAAAAGCTCAAATCCTTTAAACCAGCGAAGACTTCTGTAATAGAAAGCAATAGCTCAGCAAGTAATGCGTATTCCACGCTCTGGCAGCTAACAGTATGACATTATCAATATAGAATGGCAGAAGCTCCAGAATTCACAGACCCTGGACTGTCTTATCAGATAACTAAGGAATATAAACATTTCAAGTCTCACACACACTCGGGCAGTGTTTGTTCTCACACATGTATATTTCATCTACTTCCCAAGCTGACGGAGAGAATGTCAACCTTCCTAGACTTCAAGTTGTTGGAAACACTCACAACTCTGAAAACCAATAAATGATGAATAAGAAGATTCAATACTTGAAAATACACACCCATTTTATGGCCAAATCTGCTTTTTTCAGTCAACACAAATAATATTTAAAGACATAAAATATTTTTTATTTATGTTCACAGTATTGAGAATGAAACTGAGGGTCTTTTTCATGCTAAGAAAGTGCTCTAACACTGATCTATCCATCTAACTGTCAATCTACCAATCATCTATTGTGTGTGTTTTTGTGTGTATGTAAACAAACAATCCCAGCTGTCATTCCTCAGGTGTTATCCATTATTTGTTTGTTTGTTTATTTGAGACAGGATCTCCCACTGGCCTAGAACTAAACAAGAAGGCTAGGATGGCTTGCCAGTGAGCCCTAAAATCTGCCTATCTACGCCAGCTCAATGCTGTGATTACAAACCCAGGTCAACATGGTCAGATTTAAAAAAAAAAAAAATGTGAGTTTATAGGATAAAACATGTGTTTCTGGCAGTCACCTTATTTAACAAGGTGCTTTCCTGTCTATATCTTTGGAAAAAAAAAGTGTTTGAAGTCTGAAACAATTGCATAACATGAGCCATTCGAATAGAAGGCCTAGTGTTACTTAGGAGAAAAGCATCAAAGAAGTGTGAGGGCTAGGAACAAGCTTCATAGCAGCCTCTAAGCTGCTGACAGAAAGAAAGTAGATAATTCCTTTGCTCTTTCAATAGATCCACTTTGTAGACACTTACCAATTATTAAGATAAAAAAAATTTACTTCAAATAAAAAATTTTACTTATCAAGCAAATTTATTTTTGTTTTTTGCTATTATGATTAAAACAAATAGACCCCACAGAAGATTGCCTGGCTTCTCTATTCCCTCCCCTCCAGTTCCTCCCCCATCCTGCATAACACTATTCGTTCCCAGCGTCGCCAATTTCAGGAGCTCGTTTTGATTTATCTCTTTAACCCGCTGATTCCACTGAGTGTTACCAGTATGCGCATGAGTTATTGGAACATGGGTTGTGTTTCAGAAGCCCTGTACTTGAAAATACTACTTCCAAATTTAATCTGAAGAACTGGTGAGATGCTTCATTGGACAAAGACACTTGGCTTAAAAGAAAAATCCAAGAGACTGGAATTCAATCCCGAAACCCACAGAGCGGGCAAAGAGAATAAGCTCCACGTGCTGTGGTACGTGTGCACTCAGACTACAATACCAGCACACAGCAACAACAATAGATGGTAAAAGACTAAACATGGTATGGAGTACACTTTCCATTTTTCTCTTCATGTCTATTTCCTTTAGAACTTATGCACTTTTCAGTCATCCTTGATGAGCAGACTTTTAAGGTTTGTTTTGTCCTGATGTATATTTAACTAGTGAAATGCTAGATAAAAATCTGTAAGTATTTACTTTAAAGGGGTTCTTTGATTAAGAAAAGTCATAGTAAATTATGAATCCAGAATGGTCTGAGAGCAAATTCACAAGCAAATAAGAGGATACAACACTGCAAGCCAATAAACCCCCATTAACCAAGTGCTTGCCTCTGACTATTCAGTAATGAGTGGATCTCACTAATTAATGTTCTCAGTGAAGATCAATTAGCATTTAGATCAAAGAAAAATGCAAAAGATGAGGCCAGTCTAGGCTACAGAAGTACTCCCAAGCCAGCCTTGGCTATAAACCCCAATTCCAAAAACAATAAAATTGTAAAATTAAGTAATTTAAAGATGAAGTTATTCCATGGCAAATTCAATTATGGGCTGAGAACTCCTTCCTGTCCCCTTCAGAGTCTCTGTTTTTCACAAACCAAGCTTTCTTCTTAGAGTTTTGCCCTGTGAGTTTCCATCTTGACTTCCTCATACACTTTGGTGAGTCAAGGTTTGAGGTTTATTTGAATATCTGCCCTTATGCTGTCTGCTCGACTATATATCAGGTGTGGAGACCCAACTATGCCCCCTCTTGCATCTCATATCCACTTCTAAAAATTTTTATTTTCAAGGTTGAAGCAAAAGTGACTTTTGTTTTCCTGGAAGTCTCCTGTTTCAAAGGGCTCAAAAGTGATTTGTTTGTTTCAGAGGAAACGGAGACCATTTGGCGATGACAGATTTATTGGTTAAGTGGACATCGTACAAAGCGCTCTGCTTACAGCTCAAGCTTCCCCCTAACCGCACTCTAAATGTTCACGATAATGTGTGTTTTGGCAAATCAAACCCATTCAATTCAATATAGTCACTTTTCTGAATATGCATGTTTTCCCCCATATACCTGAAGAAAAGAAAATGGGTTATCCTAATTTAGGAAATTAGAAACTGGATGAACTGGTAACAATTAATACATTTAGGAAATAATATAAAGACAATATTAAAAAGCATGATGAATAACAAGGATTTATGTAGGAAAGCTGACATTATTAAGAGCCCAAAGGAAATCCCCCTCCATATTCCAGGTTATGAAGAATATTAACAAATGTAAGTATTATATATTTGTATTATATATTAGTCATGGATGATATGTTTGTAACTCTTTAATTAAGACTAGGCTTACATCCCAGAAAGGTCCACATTTCCATCTGTTCTGGAATAACTGATCACTTTTTACTAAGGAGACGATTTTACACAGAAAGGACAGTAATGCCTTGTCAGTGAAACCCATTCCTTCCAGAACTATTTTAAAATTAAAAAAAAAAAAATCTGTCAAACTGCCTCTTCCTGTGTTTCCACATCAGTAAACTAGCACCTGAATCCTAGCAGGAAGGGTCTAGGAGAACAGATCCATACATTAGCACAACCCATGGGAGGTTAATCATCTCTGAAAGTAAAGGTTTAGGCATTTGGTATCTTCATAAACAAAAGAACATAACTTTAGAGAACAGATTATATTTAGAAAGCCATGGACTGGATCTGAAGAACAATGGCACTTTTATACACTGTTCTCAAGGCTGACACTCTGATCCTCAATTTTCTCATCCTTAAGACAACACGAATAACTTTGGCTTCAAAGTCTTTTCTAACGTTTTTATTTTACTTTGCTGAAGACAAAACCACAGGCCTTGCACATAGAGGTCAAGCTCTCTACCACTGAGCACTATATACTTGTAGAATAACATTTTGATTTAGAATAACATTTGAACTTTGAATATATTTACTTTTTTTCTCAATGACTCCCACAAAAAGTTTGGTGCATTGTACAAAGGAAGAATTAAGAACATTAACAATAATTCCCTAGAAACAGGCTTCATGCATAGTTGTGGGATCCAAAATCATACCTCCATTTGAAATTATTATATAACAGAGTCATAAGCCAGGACTTGTGAATTGTCATACATATGAATACATGTTACTAAACTGTAGGAAAGGGTGAGAGTAATTGACACAAGTATATCTTTTTTTTCTGAGCTTTTATATTCTATGAAGATTTGAACATCTGTAGTGGGCTATTTATCGCATCAGTGCAGCCCTTGTTCCTGTATTCTTCCCTAGGAGCATGTGGGGTGTTGATCAGTCTCAGTGTACCCTCTGCAGTGTGAAGGAGCAGATATTCATACTGGAATCAGTGTCCTTAGGGAACAGCAAGCCCAAGGAAGCAGCCGTTGCAGAGGTGTTGGCTGGACTTAGATGAGCTATGATATGATCCTAATGACCATCCCTTAAAATAACCTTCTCAACAGAATTGCTAAGTAATCCAGTTCTGATCCTAAGTACTAATGCCACTCCCTAAGGTTAAAAGGTGATTCAAAATAAAGTGCTTCAATTCTAAGGTTTAAAATAATAAAACTCAAAATTTCTAGAGAAACAGAGGAAAATGTGGGAAAGTGTTTACATCTGCCCATTGAATAACAGAACCATTTTATGAGGAAATCCCTTAAGAATATTTTACTTGTGGCTGCTGTGTAGGGTGAACCCTCACTAACTCAGTACCTCTTTAGAACATAGTTAAATTACGAATCCATTTCATCGCAGCCTTTTTGAATAACATATTTAAATTTCCTGTTGGTTTCATTTGGTTTTTTTATGTCCAGAATTTTCAAGGCAAGTGATTCAATGTGGAAATTATCCATTTATATTCTGTGTAGGCAGGCACTTAAATTACTTCATTCACTATTGCACTTTCCAGTCCTTTATAGAGATGTTTCATAACTGTGTTTCTAAGGGTATCTTTTGAAAATTATATTATCTTACCTATGTTTAATTGAGTCTACGAGAAAAGCAATAAGCCATTAAAAATTGGGAATAAAAATAAAAATATTAATCCAAAACAGATTATCACATCCCCACATTTGGATGATGAGAGCTACCAATAACATGAGTGAAGTCTCAGCAAAAGAAGGAACTCATAAATTTCAGTCACTGTAAACCAGTAAAATGTTTCCCTATCCTTCACTGCCAATAAAACTTTATTGCAAATTATATTTGGTCTGGACTTACTCTCTTCCAAAAGAAGCTTTATAAAGATGATATCTGCTTTGACGGTGTGAGTGTGAGTGTATATGTGTGTGTTCACATATGTATCATGCTTTCTGTGTCCTTTACAATATCCTGATTCAATGTTGTAATCAACATCTTCTTTCTGTGCTTTGATGAATACTTTCAAGACATCAGTGTGTCTAACATGAATGTACCCGGGAATTTTTTACAAATATATAATATTAACATCATCTTTTATACCACAGATTGTTAGCAGTTCAATCCTCAGTTAATTCCCAATTGTCCTCAATTAATAAATGCCTTCTCTGATGAGCAGCCTGTTCCCCACTGGCACAGAGCTCTGTGGCTATGGCAGTTTATTGAGTAATGTGTGGCCACAGCCCAGATGCCTCACAGTATAGACGTGGAATTCCCATAGTTCACTCTTGCCTACAGCCGCTGCCTCCTCATGCCAAGATGAACAAGCTACCCTTAATGTCTGTTTCAAAAGAAAAATATAAAAAGTGAAAACACTCCCTTCGCCACTTCTGCTTCTTTATAGCTACCTGATCTGCAGTTTTGGAATCCAGACCAAAGTTGATTAAAGATGGCATCTTTTGAGAGATTTTTATAGTTAATAATGCTCTGTCGTTAATTGCCACTGTCTGATTTTGTTAAGTTTTCATGCTTTCTCCCTGGAAAATCTAGCCTCGTTCCTGGCATGCTCCCCACCCTTTCCCAGAAAAATGTTCTCCTCCCCTTCCCTCTAGAGGCCTAAAAGAATCTCCCTAGTTGACCTTACATTTTTAATATGCTTTTATTATTTTATTCTCCACTTCGCAAACTATAAGTTTTATAGTCAGGCCCATTGTTGTGATGTGTTTATTTTTCATTTTGATTGCATATTTATTATTTAAAGATTTAATATCTCTTACTATGTGTTTGTTCTGATAACTGCCCAAGTCCTAGGTGTCTATGTATATATGTACATATATATAAACTAAATATACATATATATATGTATATTTATCACTCAACTAGTAAACGTTAAGATGCCACAAATATATTTTATTTCAATCAATGTTTAATTGACAAAATAAATATTTCTACAAAAGTCTTTCAGGAAAGCTGTCAGTATATTTTTTATATATCTTACTTTCAGATGTATTTTTGGGGGGAACTAGCTCTTATAGACCAGGCTGACCTTAATTAAACTCACAGAGATCCGCCTGCCTCTGCCTCCCAAGTACTGGGATTAAAGCTGTGCTCCACCACCAACCAGCAGTGTCAGACAATGCAGATGTGTTTAATCTTCTTGTAGTATTAGATTTCTCATAATTTCTTTCATTGTTCGGAGGTTCAGATTCTCATTACCTCTTCACCAACTAAATGTTAAGCTTGGGTCGACCTTTCTGGTGGATTCTGTACCTGCCCTGCCCAGCTCATAGGTAAGCAGCCACAGTTGAGAACTGAATGCTTGAATTTGAATCTATCAGTTGAATTTTTTTATCTTATGTAATTTACAATTGAATAGTCACAGGCAGCCAGTTGCTACTCTACTACATAGCTTGCTGTTAGGGATTAGTGCATATTTGCAATTATTTCTTGAGAATCTTTTAGACTATATTGATAAACCATGTTTACCATGGCCTTCCACGTACTGAAAGGATGATGTGCAGAACTTTTCATTTTTTGACTCAGACGCACTGGATAAGTAGTTCTCAACATTGACCAAACACTGGAACCTCCAGGGAACTTTAAAAGAATAATATGTTTTATTATTTCTTTGATAATTTTTATACAACGTATGTTGATCATATTCACATCCAGTCCTATCTCCAAGGTTTCCCAGATTCAATGTCTCTTCCCTGTCCTTTCTGCCATGATGTTCTCTGTGCCCCAGGTGTAAGGGTGTGTTGTAAATGTATTTCTTGGAGAGGCAAGCCCACACTCAATTATTCTCTGCATTTCAACTAGGTGAGGCTTTGTATACTGATTGCAGTCTTTAATCCCAGCACTTGGGAGGCAGAGGCAGGTGGATTTCTGTGAGTTCAAGGTCAGTCTGATTTAGAAGAGCTAGTTTTGAGACAGTCTCTAAAGCTCCTATGAAACCCTGTCTCAAAAACAAAACAAAACAAAGCAAACCCTTCTTTGATGGTAGGGGAGGGGGCGTCACTTACTCATGGTATATGTTTAACAATGAGAGTGCAGTTAGACTCTCTTAGTTTAGGAAAGTGCAATGCTCATAGAAACTGGGTTCTATGGTCTAGCAGTCACGGGGTGTCGTCAAAGTTTACAAACTAAACCTAAACTCCTTCCTAGTGAGGGAACCTGAAACCCAATCTGACAGTTGCATGTTACCGAAACACCTCAGAACTTTTTGAAAAATGTCAATGTCCTGCTGAAACAATAAGCTTTGTCTGAAAACCATCGATAGCATGCAGTGGAAAGGAAATGGCAAAAAGGAAGTTCCTCATGCCATGCGTTGGTGAATATTGAAAATACGGATTGTGAAGGCTTGTCTTTCCATTCTCTGTTTGTTTACTGCTGTGAATTCCAATAATCAGTGCAGCAAGGGCCACATCTACTTCATCTGGATCATGCTAGGAGGAGGTCAGCATTTCTGTGAAGTCCAGATCCCTGAGGCAGACATGGTGGAAGGAGGGAGCTGTTCTTTGATCTCCAGTCATGACACACATGGGTGTGCAGCACAGACACACACACCCCAAATAAATACATAGATAAATAAATGTAATTTTAAGAATCTTGTGCTATACTCATGAAGTGTGAAGATTTGATTTTTACCTTTCATTATTAATTAAAGGAAAAAGATAAAGTTAATATATGTGTCATGGACAACAGAATTAAAACAAACCCATAGCCAGAAATGTATGGTGCGCTGAGTTTTAATTTTCTACAGAATAAATTCTGACTTGCTTGCTATAAGTAGTCTTATTGCTAATTTTCTCTTCACCAAATTGTGGCTGAGTGACAAACCGTGATTGCAGTCATGTATTAGTTTGTGCACTGCATACCATCACTACTTCTTTATCATTTGATTTGACTGTATTTAAATCTGTCATTTCCACTCCATCCCTCCCTGTAGATCTCTTCATGTACCCTGCCCCTACCTCTCAAATGTGTGACCTCTTCTTTATTATTGTTGCATATTCTAAATATAACCACTAAATAAACACTAGCTTTTAGAATTATGTTCCAAGGACTTATGATATAATTTTATGTAAAATGTATTTTGAGTCCTCTCCTAAATAAATGTGTACATGGGACTTTAAAGAAAATTTGATTACACGCAAAACTTAGTACATACAAAGTAATATATCTATGAGAGACATTATTCATTCTATGTGTCAAGGCTGATAACTGAATACATATATTGTAAGTGTAGAATTATAACAAGTTCATACAGAATTCCAAGCAGAGGAACACTAATAGAGTTAAAATATCCCTGTATGCTATAGATATTGAATACCTGCTCATAGAATATTTACTCCAGGAAATCTCCAGCAAATAACAAAGTTAAACCCGGAACAGGTACAAAGGTCCATCTGTGTGTTTTGAAACACTGACAGCGCACAAATCACACATCTGGTGAGCAAGACAAGGGCAGCAGCTGAAATCATCACACGGAAGTCACTCTTAATAACTAAGGCTTAACTTTTGAAGGTGTAGCAAGATGGTAGAGCACTTGACTTCATTGAGAGGAGAGACATGCTTCTGATTCCTAGCACCACACACACATAGGCATGCATACACACACACACACACACACACACAGAGGCATGCACACACACGTATGCAAATAGAAGTGAACATTTTTGTGTTTTTTGAAATTGGCTCTATTTAGACAAGAAATTGAAAAAGAATCCAAGGGAAAATTACTCCTATTTTTCTACTAAATCTGTGTCTTAAGAGAATTAAAGACTCAAATAAGCAAGAGAGGTCAGTGTTGCTGTAGTTCCGAGGCGGTAAGTTTGACTGTATTCAAAAGAATAGATGAACCCAGCATTTTCTAGGAGATAGGTGAAAACAAGACAGAAAGGGACCAAGGAGACCATTTCCTGTTAGAACAGATACAATGGATAGTTGGCACTAGTTTTAGAGATTGTGGCTAATTCTAAAATCAATATAGGTAGGAAGAAAAGGAAGGCAATAGACTAGAGGAAGCAAACAATATAGCATGTTTTGCAGTTTAGTAAAATATGATTTAAAAAATTACTTAAAATTTCAAGACAGGAAATAGTTTTTCAAATCTGAAGTGGTTACCCAAATGACTGTAAATATCTATTATTTGCAATGGCCCACCTGTACATGACATGTGCTTGAAATATAACATGCTGAGTTACATTGTGTGAGGTGTCAAAAACCCTTACAATTCTTTTCTTACTGTGAGGAAATACATAGCTACAAAATCAAGCTAAGACAGTTTACCAGTGTCTATATTCATAAAAGGAGGATAAAAAGTAACCAAGATAATTGTGAAGTTCAGAGAAAATCTATTCTCACCTAAGGAGAATGTTTGACCAAATTACCTTCTGTTAACTGATGTTAAAAAATATTTTAACTGGGAGACTAAGTACTTAAGGTTTGAGTTTGAGATTTTCCTTGTAAGGGCTCGAGGCTGAAGATGGGCTCTGAAAATCATCTACCCATCACTAGAGCAAAGGGCAAATGTGACTGAAGTTTCCTGGGCACAGCCTATCAACCTCAGGTAAGCCCTTTCAGAGCTGGGTCCTGACTTGAGTCCCTCTGAGCACCGTAGTCCAGAGCTCAGTGAACTGTTGAGTTTATAATGCACCAAGTAAACGGAGAATCCAATCCATCTCTGAAATCAGGGTGGATGAAATGTTCGATGCAACCAGGGCTTTCTTGCTATTGCTAAATCATTGAGGATTTAGTTACTTTCCTCGCTACTTCCATGTTCTGCGGGAAGCTAAGGAGTAAGCACTCATTTCAGAAAGTCACTTTCCAGCAATTACACAGTTGAGAATTTGACAACTTTGAAAGAAATTAATTCTTCATTGAGATTTTAATAGTATATTTTACAATATTCAGATTTAATGCTATTATTATTCAAAACGAAGTGCTGAAGACCATCATCTATAGGAACATAAAAATTTTTCTATGAAGTGTTTCTGAATTTTCCACGTTGAAATGTGGGTTTCAGAGATGAAATAAATTAGATAGAGTATGCGTAGCTTTATCTGTTTTTAGAGGATTAAATATTAAGTGTTCAGAACTTAACATTTCAGGGAGTTCGGTTGTCCTGTGTAGTCTTTACCTGAGCCGTATTTCTTAGGAACATGACTATACACAAGAAGAAAACAATGAAAAATGAACTATTTTTTAAACAAAGAAATTGTCACCAAACAAAACTTATCTGAATTCGGTGTGAGATACGTTTTCAGTGGTGCTTTCTTTTATTTCATGATCACTATTCATTATCAGTTAAATGGAATAAAAAGAAAAATAAAAGAGCTACAGCCCTGCAGTAAGCCAATAAGACAGGGTGAAAATGTACTATCCTTCCTCCCTGCTAACTGAAAGTAGAAATTTCATTGCTCTGTGTGTGTGTGTGTACACGTGTGAGTGTGTGCCTGTGTGTGCATTTGTGTAAAACTTTATTCTTTGTTTTTTTCCAGTATTATAGCATTATTGGAAACAGGTTTACTAAAAGCAGCAGGAGATATTCAAGAACAGGAGGTAAACAGTTGAAGTTGCAGAATGAGAAGTTCTTGCATAGCCTGACAAAATCTGTCTTATATTTCAGGAAGATGCCACTAAAGTTATTCTAGAGACTGAGCAGACTGTTTCCAGTTTGTAGTCATCACGTGGGCTAGCAATGCTTAGTAATCCGATGTCTATAATAAATGAAAATAGGTGTCATAACGGGTTGTGGGTACAGGATGCAAACCCACAATGTGACTTTCCTTCTCCTAGGTGATAAAATAGGAAGTACTACTTAAAGAACTAGACATTGCTGCCTCGTGCATGCTCATTCAGCTCATTTCCAGGGAAGTAGGGCACAGTGGGGTTATATTTCTGCCCACAGTCATCTAGTACGCCAGTAAAGGAGCTTGCTTTAGCTCTGTGCACCTTGAGTCTTATCTCCATGCTCTCCTTTGTAGCCTGAGCTGCAGGAGGCTTTTTATCCGCAAGTCCCCTGTGCTTGAACATATCAGTATTTCTAGCTATGAGCAGCAAGACTAGGATATGGTGTAAAACTTGGTGATGGGCACCCACATGAGATCTCAGCCTTTAGAGGAGGCCTCCACCCTGAGGCTGAGATTGTCCTTCAGTGAAGGCTTCTGATTTGTCACCTGAGGTTAGAGCAGCCTATTGGGTCCTCATTTCAACCAGACCCTGGTGCTTCTTCCTTTCCTATTGCCTCCCTGCTTTCCATGTTACATACCACTCATCAGCAAATTATCAACAGATCCGCCTCTGGAGTGTGCCAGTGCCACCCCCTTCCTTGTCTGATATGCTGAGAAAAGACTAGCACAACTCACTTGTGATTTATTAACTGCTGACTGTGTCTGCAAACACAGGAAACAGCATTATCACTTCGTTATACTTCCCCAAGCCTGGATGTCTCCTAGAGTGAGTCGGACAAAGCTCCACTTCCTATAGAAGAACAAGCATCTATAATTTTCTAAACTTTGGATGTGGATGTTCACAAAGCGGTAACTCTGGAAATGTGGGCAGCAGCAGGCTCCAGGCGTGGACGCCTGAACTCTGGCTCTCCTGGCATTTCAGTCTGTCTCAATCGTTTACATCTACATTCTGCCGCGTTTAATACAGCCAGACCCGTTTACATTTCCAATGAGAAAAAAGACCCTCTCTTGTAAACACAGCTTATGGTTGGGGAGATTTTAATTGTTGAAGGCAGTAAACATACTGAGAGCTTGTTTTACTTTTGAAAAATATTAAATAGGGAAAGATACCTCTTGATATCAATATACTCTGTCAGAAAGCCGTTTCCAAGAGTCTTGCAATATGAGGATCATTTGCCAACTCACTGATGTTTCACAAAAATCACAGCAAAGTCTACTCACTTAGTGCCTAGAGGTTTGGATGGAACAAATCAATTTTTCTGAGGTTTATTGCATAGCTACCAAAATGAATGCTTTGTGGAGTATTCTTTGCATTCATTTGATAAGAGACCACACCCGTTGTCCTTGCTTCCACTTATTAGGAATATACCTCTGTTTTGTTTGCTGTTTTACAAGCAGCTGAGAATTATCACACCAATGTTCCCTGTGCAGTCCAGACAGCGCAAGAAGCGGTTCTGCAGACTCTGCGTACGTTTTACTTCTGCATTTGCAAGCAACTACAACATTGCAGCAGTAAGTGCATTTGGGTGTCATTTCTGGCTGAGCTTTATGGCTATGTTTTCAAAAACTAAAATCTAGGATTGTAAAGCTCAACTGACACCTGCCAGCTTAAGTCAGACAGTCCTGTTTGCCTGTCTCCTCCAAACCAGTGAGGTGACTTCATCTTAATCATTTTCCAGCTCGCGATCATGTAAGGTAGCTCTGATTTCTTCCCCCTTGCAGTGCTATGGAAAGCTCTTGAAGTGGGTAGAGAATAACGAACTAGGGAAAGAGAGAAACCAAACACAACAAACACGGCAGGGGACTTGGCAGGTCGGATTCTCCTGAATATCATTGATTACCAGTTCCAGCCTGCTGGGGTCTCCACACAGCTGGGCGTGCAGCAAGCTTCTATGTTTTATTCAACTTTGAAACATATAACATATTACAGCCTTTAGTGCAGAAATGATAACTCATGCTTACTATCATCGAGAAATTTCATTTTGAATTTTGTCTTGCTATTAATATGCATAATGATCTACAAGACTCAGTATAAACTGTAATATTGCTTTAAATGGTGCTGCAAGATTTTACCTAACCCAGAACCCTCTTCCTTAACAGTTGGGCTTTCTACTAAAATAACATCTATGAAAACTAGACCCTATCAATCTAAATACCACACAGAATTAAACATTTCATACTCATAATTTTAATCAGTGCAACCTATACAAGGTTTAATTGGCAAGTTTAAAGCATCTTAAAAATCTAGAAACCCTAATGCTATGGTATTTAAAGATAATTAAAACAAACTGATTTCATGAAAAAGTGTGAAAGCAGCATTTTCTCATTAAAGCTTTAATAAATGAACAGTTTTAGAACTATGGGTCAAATAAACATGTTACATTTTTCAGCTAATGTAAAAATTCCTAAAATTTAAATATTAAGTCTCCATCATTTACAAATATTTTAGAATAATTAACTTTTAAAGTGATATAGCAATATATTTATTAAAATGATTTATTAATCTTATAATATGGCTAGAATAAATAAAACAAAGAAGTTATTTTTTGAGAGCTCTTTCCTTCACACAAATCTTTTGTCAAAATGTATAGTAACAACAAGAATTTTGCCTGGTAATTCTAGCTCACATGTAGATATAACAAAACAGTACATCTATAAAATATTTTTATAAACCCTGCAAAAAAAGCCAATATATAGTGTACAGTTTATAGAAAGTGAAGTACAAATTTAGAAATGTACTTACATAGAAATTAAAAGCATATAATACATGGGAACTTACAAGTAATGGAATAATTATAAATAATTCATAAATAATACTCTCAATTAAGGATTTTAATTATTGACTATACAAGTAAACTAATAATTAATCTATTAGTTAATCTAATCAAACACAATTGTATATGCATACCACATAATTTTCTGTTACTTTAATAATGCATTTGTCCAAAAGTCTTGCATTAAAATATTCTCAAATATAAAAACAATGTCTGAGCTTTGAATATAGGATCAATAGACATGTTATGTATTGAGTCTTAAGATTTGTAAAGTTCAGCCACCAATACAGTCCAGCCAGCAATGAAGCTTGTCGTGTAAGCCTGGTGACCTGAGCTTAATTGCACATAAATGCAGAAGAGAAGGGATGACAAAGTCATCTGATCCCGACATGCACACGGTGACGCATGGGCTCCCTCTACACATCATGTTACATACAGCACACACGCAATGAGGCAGGGATCGCTTCTTAAGCATTTACATACTAAATAGCAGTGCAATTTTCTAAAAGGGCAAACAAATGCTTTATGCTTTTAGAACAAAAGCAAAGCAGGAGGCTCTTTTTTGTTTGGTTGGTTTTGGTTTTTTTGACACCAGATTTATTCTATCTTCAAACAGGTAATGCCTGGGATATGTACTAAAGCCTAGGACCTATGGAACCATTCTGCCGCATAGAGTGAAATATCCCGCAATGATGGCCTCTGAGCCTCCCTGAGGACTGGGGTTTAGTAAGGACGGTTTTGCTGAAAAGTGTGTCCTACAATGCCCTTGCTTGAGGGCTTCAGTTGCTGCAATGCCCTTGCTTGAGGGCTTCAGTTCAATACAGTTACTCAAAGCAGCATCCATGAGAATTGTATGACAATAACAATGAAAACCTTAGTGCTCCATTGTCTATATACTTTAAACATGAGTATTATCAACTCAAAACTATATTAACAACTAAAATATACAAACAAGATGTGACATCGCATAAAGAGGTGACAGAAAAAATAACTCTTTCTTATTTTGAATTCAAACTTGAGGACTACCATTGTGGTCTGTGTTTATTTCTTTCTCTCTCTCTTTGTTTGTTTTTTCTTAAAAATAGTTTTAGTGACTCGAGTCAGTTCATAATACCATGTATTATGATACCATAATACCCACAGAAATGCAATTTAAATGGCCAACTAAGAACTGACACTTTTGATGTTATGATTATAATCAACGAGGAATGGGACTATATCTGATCATTTCATTTCCTATGATAATTTTTCCTCAAAAAGTATTTTATTATTATAGAAACTATGAGGACAAATCAGGGGATATGAAGGAAGTTGAAAATTTGAACTATAAACAATTTGAAAGAGAGACATAAATTACAAATATTACCCCCAGAAAATGTCAAGCATTCTTATTCATAATTTATTTTCCAATACAATGATGTACACACCCAGTCATTAATCAAACATAGATATTTGAAACGTACAATGATGCACAAATTATATTTTCTAAAATTGGATATTTAAATTTAGAGAGGCAATGTAGTCCAAATAAAATTAGATTTAGATTCAAGTTAATATAATTGCTTTTTATCTGAAATAAAAGTCTAAAATTATGTTCGTTCAGCTGTCCGTTCATAGACTGACATCTCTCAAACGAACAAGGTTATCTTCCATTACATACAGATTTGTCTTCCAAATTTCCCCAGGTATGACAAAATATTGGCCTATTTTCTATTTAGTTTTCACTTGAAATTCATATATTAGTGTGATTATGCCTTATCCTAAATATAAATTACTCTCTTCAATACCAGGATGAAGGGAAACGTATATGATGATATTATTTTTGGTTTTTGCTGTTAGTAATATGCCAACAGGGTATCAACATAGTGGTTTTAACTGACACTTACTATAAAAACATGAATGTTTACTTGTATAGTATCAGGATTTACTGGAGGTGAAGTTGCCACCATTTCTCTTCTTGACAAATCTCTTTGAAAATTAACAAACGATAAATAAATAAACAGATCTGCAGGGAACTGAAATCAATTCCCATCTCTACTCTCATGCTTCCTCTCTGCTCACGTTCAGTCTTAAAGCACTCGGATTGGAAGGCTCCTGAACTGATACTGAGACTTCCTAACTAAGATCACTCACTTAGGTCAACGGTGCCTGCATTTGCCTTTCAAAATTAGGTCCCCATTTCAGGATGGTCTCATCTAAAATTAACACTCTAGAAAGTTCCACCATGCCATTTTATATATTAGAGTTTGGAGATATTTAAACTGTTTAAAATTCTCCTGGGTATCCAAGATCCTAAAGATTGTATTTTATCCTAAAGAAAATGCAAAAAAATTATGATCCAGTAACACAGCAATGAAAAACAGAGTTGTTTGTTTTCTTTTCAGAAAACAGGATTATTGGGATATCCAGGAAATATCACACTACAATGGCAGAATTAGGGGGAAGTAGCATTGTTCTCAGGTTATCTTGATATTAGAGACTGTTCTTTTCATTCTGTATAGCCACACACAGAGATTCATATAGTTTGTAACTAAACATTTTGTGTTATAATAGCAATTTGTGTTCTTAAAAAATCTAATATGATTCAAAACCTATTAAAATCTACCTCCCCAAATTACTCATTACATCTTTGAAATGAATATTGATAAAAATTATGACTGAAAATAAAAGGTGTGCTTATCTTTGTTAAACCAAGGGTATGCAAAGATTAATGGTATATACTAACTGCATAAAAACTGGTTAGATTAACTAAATTGAGTAATTTCTGCTTACTACCGTATCACCTGGTATAATTGAAGCCAAGAAGTTCACAGTATTTATAGACATTTCTCCAAATCACCTGCTTTGTACTGATTCTTTTAAGCACAACTGTAAAGTTTTGAACTTTAAGAGCTCCTTTGAAGGGCGGGCAGATGTTGGCTTTACTAACATTGCTGAAAATGGAAGGTGGTTCAAAGTTACAAAAAGGTTTAGGATGTATAGTGACCATGCTATAATTTTATATTAAAATGGATTAATATTAAGTTTTAAATTAAATAATGGAGAATTAAAGTCTATAAACATTTACTTTTATATTGATAAGCTTTGGGGGTTTATGTAAGCGTGCATTCATACTTGTTTTCAGAACAAAAATACTGGACAGTGTTATATATTGACATTGTTGCATTATTTTACTATGGATACAAATGTAAGATTTATACACAATTTCACCGTTTAACACTATTTTCTGGTATTTAAATTTCTATTAGAAATTAATTTAGTTCTCATACATTCACTAGCAACAGGTATGTGGAGACACGGTTCCAACACTACCAGAGTAAAACACTACATATACTCTCAACTGTAAATACACAATGATTGTTAAATGCCTGACTTTATAAATTGTTGCTACTTTGCACTATGTAATATTTATCTAATGCAGTCCCAAATATCAGATTGTGCAATATAACTTACTGGACATTTATTAATTATGAAGGTGTGTTGAAATAAATGAGCTGGGCCAAATAAGGTTTATGTACTTATAACAGAGAAGTATTATAACTGTTTTATATGCTGCTTTACCACCTGGTAAGTCAAAATGTTTACACATTTTGTGTACAAATGTGTGAAATGACTCGATCTTGAACTGAATGTTCGCTGTATAAATTGAAATAGGAGATAGGTGACTTGGAGTTAAGTTTCCCTATGATCTAATCCATATTAACTTCAAGCCTGAACACAGAAATTGTACTTTCAATAAGTGTACCAGGACAACTGATGTTTGCCAATGATGGTCTGTCCATGAAAACACTCGTTCTAAGTCAACACCGGTGACAATATCCTTGCTAACGACTGTGCTTCCCGTTCTTGTAATCTATACTGCATCATGGACTTGACACAAATTTTTATTCTGTTTGCTTATTTCCATCTTCCAAACTGAGAGTCACAACAAGAAAACAAGGTTCGTCTTGCTGTGTGCTTATTTCCCGACAGATGTGATGAGAACAAAAATTAGTCAATTTTAAGTCAGTTTTTATGAAAATAATTTAAGGAAGTAATTTTTTTAGTCCCACTCTCCCCGTTTCCCCAACAGAAAATAACTTGTGCCTCAACAAAAGTTCCTTCGTGTGCGGACATAATCTTTAGGGTATTGGTCAAGCTAAGAAGCAGGCCACGGTTTCCGCTTGTTGGAGGAAAACTGAGTACGGTTTTGTGGCTCTTGCTGAACTAGCTACCAACCTGCGGAGGCCGTCCAAACATTTCTGCCCATAAATGTCCAGCCTGGGGAACCCCAGTGCACTCTAACGCCTTCATAGAAGTCTTTGTAACAGCTTAGAATTTCATATAGTAGTTAGTGATAACCACTAAACACTTTCTTGGACATAGCTAATCATTGTGGAGCATTAAAAATTCGCCCTGGAAAATCAAGCTTCAACTACGAGGCAGGGAAAGAAGGGTCACCCCAGAGTGAGGCCAAGAAAAGTTTCTGTCATCTTTTAGCATGATATAAAATACACAGCAGTTACTGTCATACACCTGGCCAAAATTGCTTAAAGCACTGTTTTTTCCATTCTTTCCAATGCCTAGAATTACAGTTTCCAACTCCCACTAATATAAAAGATTAACATATGCAAACATTTTATTAGTTAAGCGATATCTTCCAACATTGTGCACCAGGTTGCGGTGGAACTACAGAGAAAGACTCAGTTAAACAAACGGAGGAGAAGGAGAATAAGAGAACCATCCTAATCCTGAGAAATATAGCTTGGGGCTTTGATGTGTGGCCTGGAAACTTTCAGTTTCTCTGGACTGGCGCAAGGCACTGAGCTTTCAGGCCCTTGGACCCACTGGGAGACTCCTAGTGCAGCTGCTCAGTTCACCCACCCCAGCTCGCCCTAAGGCATCTTCCAATGCAATCAGAGCTGCTGTCTGCTCCCCAGTGCATCTCCAGACTAAGCAGCTAAGCAAGGCGTTTAGTTTCCACTTTAGAAGTCCAAGGGGTTTCGTGTTGTTTGTTTGTTTTTCTAGGTTAGCAACACGTGATTCTAATCTATTAAGAATGATCTTTCTTCAGATTCTTATTTATTGATCCACAGTTTTCGGATGTATTCCTTAAATACTTCTAGTTTCCTACATAATGCCCTTTCCGCCAGAAATACAGAATGCTTTTTTCAATTATTGTTGTTTCAAGCAGGATGCTATTTAAGGAACTCCGAGAGCAAAACGTTAAAACAAAGTCAAGCTCCCCGCCCCCATCCCGTCCCTGATTATTTTGTCAAATCCCAGTAAAAGCTCCCGATATTGCGCACTAATCTGGAAATCCAGTTAAGGATGGGAAAAATATTGCTGTCGGAGTTGGGAGTTTGTAAGGGAAAAGCCACACGAAGCGCACGCACGCACGCACACAGGCACACTTGCCCTCGGATGCAGCATCCCAAGGCTCACACCCCTCCCTAGCGAGCATCGACTGCCACGCTCCTTAACCGATTTTGCAAACTGTCACTCGCTCTTTTTTCGCCACCTCTGGAAAACTAGTTTGCGATCTTGGAGGGCTTTGAACGGCTGGATGTAGATATATTAACCTCAGCGAAACACGTGCTCCCAAATTACAGGGCCAGGGCTGCAAGAACAGATTGGGCCACTGAGCCTGGAACCCTAGGGGTTCCTTAGTTGTCTGCTATTACCTTCCCGCACCTCCCTGCCCCTTCCCAACCCAGGGAACACTCTCCCTGGGGGTCCTCTGCCCGCACTCACCTGAGCTGTCGCTTTTCCTCTTGCTGCCACTTCTCTTTTCCACATCCGCGGGTGACAGCGCTTGGCGGCCATAGTCCCCTGGTGCGCACGCGGCCCCAGTCGGGGTGCTGGAACCCAGGCTGGATGAGTTGGAACACAGGACCGGAGGGCTGCTCCCCAGTTCCGGAGGCCCTCCGGAGTCGGGCTGCAGGCACAGGCTGTGCCTGGCCGCGCTCGGCGGGGAGGACATCTGCGGGAGGTGCCAATTGCTCTGCAGAGCCTGGTGTTGCTGCTGCTGGTGGTGGTGATGGTGGTGATGGTGGTGGTGGTGGTGCCCCCTGTGATGCTGGCTGGCAAACATGCTCTCCTCGTTGGGGTATCCCGCGATTATACAAGACGAGGAAGAAGTGGAGAGTTCGGGATAGGACATGTGGTCAGATCTTCCGTGGAGGGCCAGAGAAGACTGCGAGAAGGGGTGCAAGCCTTGCGCTGTGGCGTGGGGGCTGCGCAAGCAGCCAAAGAGGGGGTGTTCCATGGCATGCAAGTCTGGACTTCCAGGCAGAAGACTTCACGATGGTCCCAAAGGCCACGCAAGCTCTGTCACTTTTCACTGGAAATCCTAGAACTTTCTCCCCAACACACACTCCCTAAAAGCCGCGCGTTTGAGCAGAGCCCGCTAATCCCAGTCCTGAGCCTTAGCGGCCAGTCTCCTGCACATATAAACACTGGGACCTGGAGGAGCTTCCCTCGCAGCTGCTCAGATGTCAAGTGTGGGAGAGGTGGAAGCCAAAAGAAGGTGGTCCCAGAGAACTGCGTTCAGGGGGAAATGGCTCTGAGAGGCTATAAATAGAGTGTAATGTGAGCTGGGGGCTGGCTTAGGAGCCCAGAGCTGACCACATGCAAACTCCCTCCAAAACTCCCGCTCAGTCAGCGCCACCAGGCTCTCTCATTTCCAGTTCCCAAATGCTGGCAAAGACCGGAGCGACTGCTCCACGCCCTCCCTATGCTGGTAGCTTCCACTATAGCCTGTGGAGCTCCCAGAGCCTCAGTCTACAGGGCCCTGGCAATCTGTTCCCTAGGCTCCCAATGGCCAGGCACGTAGCCACTCTAGGTCTCCCTAAGCCAGCATTCAGTGTTTCTGAGTCCCTGAGCTATTCTTTGTGCTTAGAAATGAGCTTTGTCAGCGCTTGGGGAGTAGGGCTGGGAGTCACCTGCGGGCGCTCCAGGACTACTGCTCGCCGACCTTGCAAACCACAGAGAACTTATAGGAGTTTAAAAAGAAGAGAAAGAGCTCAAGTAGTCTGGATTCTCAAACTCCAACACTTGGAGTTTTCGCGCCCAGGAGTGCATCACGGTTTTCCCTTGTAAATGTCTGGGGATGGGCTGTTAAAAAAACTGAAGCCAGGTTGGAGGTTTCTGTGCTGTGCACCAGTGATAGCACAGAGCTGTTCTCAGTGCGAGAAGAGAGATACCCAGTAAACGAGTGGATGGAAAGCCTGAAGCAGAGATGGATGCAGATACTGACGCTCTGGCATCACCCTATGCCATTCCAACTGGTGTCCCTTTCCTCCCTTTTCCGACCTGCTCCCACCTCTCTTTACTGGTCCTGCTTGCTCAATCTCCTAACCGGTCTCTCGCCAAAAAGTTTTCCTGGGTCAGGAATAATCTGAAGCAATGTCAAATAAAACGTGTAACTCCCAGCCTCACCCCTCCTAGTAGCCCTTCAGAAGCCACTTCGCAGACCCCTGGTACCTTTCCAGAAATGCACCCTCTCCCTCATCGCTTTCCTGTTGAAGCTGACACCACTCTTAATACTCCCCAATTCACTCTGCTGGGACGGTTCAGTTCCCCTAGCTCACAGCCTGCTCCTGGAAATGAACTACACAGCTTGCCACCGGTGAATTGTGAGAGCCAGGGCTGGGATTTGACACCGCCATTAGCTTGGCTCTATGGGGTCTACTGGGGGTCTTGTCATATACCCATGGCAAGCTTTGGGGACAGAAAGTCGGGAAGTCGGAAAGTCCGATCCTGTTTGGGAAGTGTGCATCATGAGAACATCTGTACTCCCTACCCCTTTCAGTGTTAGAGTGTGCCATCACGCTTAACTGCCGTATGTTTATTGTCTGGGTGATCAGAAGATGATGGCCAGGTCTTTGAAATTGCTAATGGGATTAATGAGTACAGCAACCTGAACTAGACATCTGGTTTAAATTAGGAAAAGGTATTGATTAATTTGGAGAGGTGTCCCTTCGCTTGGCCTGTCCTTCTGGCTTTAGTCTGTTGCCCTTTATTTTAAGAGGTTCTGCAGAAGGGCGACTTCCAAACAAACCTTCACTTCCGTGTGAAAAGTCGAATTGTTTTTCACTTCTTAGAGATGCGGTGGAGTGGGGGTTGATCAGGAATTCGAAGATTTGTAAGCGCTGCTTTCTTTAACGGAAATTGAGCCCTATTTTGAGGGAAATTAGTTTTGCAGACTTCGTTAGGGGGGGAAAAAACCTAAAACTTTTCTTCACCAGCTGCTCAGCTTTTCAGTCTGAGGCGGAGCTGGAACCTGCAGCAAGTCCTTGACGGTAAGGTTCTTCGCCTGTAATTTGGGAATGTAACCCTGAAAGGGGGCACTGAGTGTTCTTGGGGTGCTTGGCTGCTAAGAGCTTTAGGTAGTGTCAGGATGGCGTCGGGGACATAAATCTTAACACTATTTCTTCTGTCACTGCCCACACCCTTGCTCTTGAAGAATTAAAAAAGGGTGGGACATGTTTCCCTCCTATATGACCGGAGTATATTTTGATTTTCTGTCTTCTTTTTATGGTTTCAATATGTGCTCTGTCATTAAGTGTGGAAGCACAGGGTGCAATAATAAATTTCCTTCCTATACACCCTGAGCATCTCAGTTAACCCTGGGTTTTGAAAGCATTAGGTTTTATTCAGACTGGGATTTGAGCAATTAGTTTAATAAACATAATAAAAATGCCGAATGTAAGATCCCTCCACTAGAGGTGTTGTAGGAAATGCCAAAGGAGACTGTGACTGACAAAATAATAATAATAATTGATAGAGACGGTGATCAACAAAATCCACAGACGTATTTTCAGTCTGTGTTGTGTAAATTTAAACTATTAGTAAATAAATAGGTGTTTTTAGCTAGGCTGTTGCAAATGTGAGTAAGTGGCAAGTGAGAAGTTTTTGTTTCCACAGAGGCTGGCATTTTGTGAGCCTTCCCAGGGGCCGTGCCGGGTTTTTTTTTTCTTTTTTTTTTTTTCTCATTCACCATATCAGAGGTGAACAGCAGGTCCAGAAATCCCTCTACAACCTGCCTCAAGTTGGTTACCCCCAAAAGGCAAGGACAGCGATCTGGGAAAGAAGGGAAAGTGTGAGCTAGGAAAGGAAGGAATCCTTTCCAAAGAAGTGCAGGGAAAGGACACTAAGGAGAACTTTCTTTGAGACAGGAGGCACAGAACATTGAATATCCTAAGACTGAGGAAATTCAGACTTCTAGTAGAACACAAATAGTACAAGCAAAGTGTCATCTCCAAAAGAACAGGGTGATTAAACTCAAAAGAATTAAAGTCTTGCTGATTTCAAGGTTAACCATGGCTATCAAAGTTTCATAATGTTTAAATACTACTAGCCATCCCATCTTTCAAAAGCTTACCCTTTTCAGAGCATTAGTAATGTTATAGAATTTTTATTTTTATATTTGAGGCCATGCTTGTTTTTTAATGTGGAAAAAAAGACAACAGAAAAAAATTATAGCAACAGCACACTCTCTAGTAGCTGTTTTAATATTTGCTGTTACAACATCAAAAGATTAATATGACTTTCAATGACAAGGTGAATTGTGAAAATTCTAATAATCAAAATATCTGTGTCAGTTGCATTATAATAGTTATCCTTCATGTACATGCACTTCAGTATCCCGGGGGTGGGGGGAACCCTGCTATGTTAGTATAAATATCAAATGCAAGGGTTTAATATCAAGTAGGGCACTGCAGAGTGTAGGAAAGTGTTCGGCTCTTGCGGAGATTCATGGCCATAACCATTTAAACATTCATTAGACTCCTTAAAGCTAAGCCTGAATAATGTAGTGAAATTAAACAATAAAAACATGTCTTTTTTTAAAAAAATCTCTTTTATTTAAAATGAGATTGAACTTATTAAACGTTTAAATTTTAACATTCATAGTGACCCCAAAGTTGTCATGCATTTGAGGGATGATGAGAATTAACATTAAATCCAAGAAATTTCTTCTTTGCATCATGCCTGATACATACAATATCTTAGGCTTGGATAATTAAATTGAACATGGGGATTGTCTCTGAAACTTATTGCATGTAAAAATGCCATTGGCACTGCATTTCCCCAAGAAATACAATTATGTCCTTCAGTTGGTTGCTTTGAAAACATGGGTTATAAAAATATATTCAAATATGCTAAGTACTAATATCAGCTTATATGATTTTTTTACATACTCCATTTCAATTAAGTAACTGACATGCTGTGCCTGTGCTTTTTCCAGACCTTTAAAATGTAAATGTTTTTATTTTATTCTAATTGATACTTACATAATAATAAGTTTGCTCTATTTTAACAAATAAGAGAAAAAATGAGTACTTAAGCCTTACCTCTGAAGTGTTAACCATTATCAAACAATTCTGTTTTTCTAGTTTCTGACTATTTTTACATTTAGATCTATGGTTTCCTTTAGAAATTGGTGGTTTTCCTCAATTCACACACCATATTATAAATCAAACCATGGCAAACAGAAAGTACAGGTCTGCCTAAAACCTGGAGACATACATACATACACACAAAATAAATACCTATATATCTGTGATATATTTAAAATATACATATGTATTTAAGACATATATTTGAAATATGTTTATATAAGAGACATATTTGAAAATATATATATTTGAAAACTAAAACATTTGAAAGGGTGTTTTTTTCTGAAAGACAACATGAAATATGGATCATGATTAATAAAGTTAAGCTTAAAAGATTTTACTAGTAGTTCAAAGCATATCTAACCACTCTCAAATCAGCTATGATTCTAATCACTTTCCACTCTTACATATTTTATAAAAGTTATGGGGCTTTCTGGCTTCATTTCTGAAGGCCATTAAAATTAAGAAGATATTAACTGGCTCCTAGGTTCCAAAAGGCTTCAAATTGAAATGTTTTTTGTATATTTGTTTTAATAGTAGGATGCTTGACAGTTAACATATAATGATTAGAATAAGAAATAATTGTATTTGTCTATATTTCATCTCTATTCATCATCTATGCTATTTTGTCAACAAAGGAGACACTTAAAAATTTTATAATTAAAAAAATTCTTTCTTTCCATATCTAAATATAAATGCATAAGGCCATAAGTGCAAGAGAGTTCTAGAATAAAATGCTATACATTGCACTGTATGCTACTTAACATTAATCAATAATTATTTTACTTATGTACAGTTTGAGAGAACTGAGCTTTCTATTCCTCCTGCATAGTAAAGGCCATGGTGTGTACCTTTAAATGCAATGAATGGAGAATAAGCTTCTGAATCTCAGAAAACAGCCTAAAATTGTAATTCCAGGTGAAACACTAGTCCTGTTCTTAGTTCCCCATCTTTAAAGGTTTGGCATGACTAACACAGTTTTGGCACCAGTGTAAGTTATTCTTGTGGTTTTGTTTTTATACTTCATCAATTTGTAAATCATTTCATTCTAAAAGTTTCTCTTCTACCTTGAGCATGGTTTACAATCCGAACCACTAAAAGCTCTGATTCAGCTGTATTAATATAGTCCCATTAAGATATTTAGTGCACACTCTAAGTTTATATGAAGAGACTCAATACCTCATATCAACTGGTTTCCATAGATGCCATTATTTTTATTTATAGACACAAAACAAAGGATTATGTATTCATGCTCCCAACAAAATAGAATGGAAAGGCCGAGTGACACATTTCTTACTTAACAATTTCTAAAACTTTAAGGTTAGTTCATTGCTTGGTATTAGAGATTTAAAATAACTTTCATCAATGAAAGGTTGTATTTTGTATGAGTCCATTTCAAAACCAAAATTATCGCAAACAAGAATGGAAATGATAACATGATCACTGATCACTTCTGTGTAAGTTGCCCTTTCACAGGTCAGCAGAGACGGAAAAACAAGCAGAAGTTTGCTGATCCGCTCACAAAATAAAGACTGAAAGAAACTTAACTCCAAGGAGAATAGCTTTGTATTCAATATAAATGTGAAGTCATGGCTATATATGATAATGATAAAAATCCCTAAGTAGACATCTTCATTAACTTGGATTAAAAAGTAATTACCGAGTTTTATATTTGTCTCATACACACACATTTTTGATAGACATAATAATGATGAAATACTTCTATTCTGAGAATGTTTCAAATAATTCCATGAGTACAATGAGGAAGTTAGATAAATTCATGACCAGTACTTGGTCATACATAAGCTATGGGAAGCCCTCAGATGTGATCGCTCTTCATCTTACACATCTGTGGACTCACACTCATTGTTACCAAATGTTTTTCTTCAAAATTTAATTTGTTTTCAGAGGATGAGTTTTTGCTTTGTTAAGATAACAGTATATGAATAGGAATAAGCAGAATTTCAACAACTGTAACTATCTGAGTTAGCTATGTGAAGCTTAGATCGCTCCCAAAGACTAAGCCTACCTCAGCAGGCACACAGGCTACACTGAGCAGGCACATGGGCTAAATGAGAACCCATGAAAAGACATTTATCCAAAAGAATGGTTTCTAGTCATTTTTAACTGTAGGTAATGAAAAACCAAGCTATAATCAAAATCAAGATCTGTATGTGCTGCATAAAAGTATATATATATATATACATACATACATACATACATACATACATACATACATATACACACACATATATATTTAATGAAAACCCCTCAGCACTTAGATGGCAGAAGACCCCAATGCTGCTCACTGCGTAGGCCTTTGTTCAATGATTAGATCACATTTGCAAGATGCTTCAACTCTGCAAATTCTGTTATGAGTCAGCTCTTGTATTCTACCCCAATTTTAGAAGCGATTTGATCTGACGAGAAAGGCAAGTACTTTTGAGGATTAACATCATATCCACCAAAGTATTTCACACATAGTCATAGAGTACCCTGCTACCTTAGATGTTTCATACTAAAATCCAGATCCAAAGGCAACCAGATACCTGTAGAACACTTTAAAACACATAACTCTTCTATGTGTGAAGACATGAAGAACCCCTTAGAAGACTGAATGCCACACATTTTATGTCTTGAGTTTGTAGTTAACATATTCTTTCTTCAATAGCTTTAAATACTTGCTGTTGGAGACCCACTTGTGTTATGTACACACTTGTTTACATCAATAGCAGTTAACGAATCATCATTATCTATCATATGAGTCCGACATGGTATGATGGTATGTAATGACTACAATAACACACTGGACTAGAAATTTCAGTGCGAACATTTGCCAAATGCTAATCTCAGGTGGCTAAAACCCATTTCATTCTCAATTTGGAAATAGAAACCCACTTTAACAAATCCTTTTGTCTCCTTTTACCAGAGGAAACACAGCAATAAAAGAGTATTCTGATCTGATCCTCTTTATCTTCATCACCTCCATCTTTCTTTCTGTCACCAATATTAACTGATTCCAGGGCTTCTTTCTCCTTTCTTGAAGTACGTGGAGTCTCATGATGCTTTCTTGCTTAGAGCTTTCTTCCATCTTAAAAGGTAGGACTGAGAATTTGTTTGGATCTTAGTTCTTTCACTTTCTAATTTTGTAGTTATATTCATTTCAACACAAATTAATATTTTAATAAGGGAAGCTAGCAATGTCGTGTGTTTATTATGATATGCAACAGAAGTTCCGCAGATGCTGAATAAATTTAGCTTACACTTTGAGCTTCGCTGTCAAATACAGCCTTATGTAGAGTTTGAGGACTAGGAATTTATCATTATAAATTAAGACTTGCTATAATATTAAATGAATCCCAAATTCCAAAGATTTCAAGTTAAATAGTAACCTTTTACATGGATGACATGGTAAAATGGTCATTGATGGATGCCATTAATTTAAGCTAATAAAAATGTATCATTAAAATCAAATTATTTTCATTTGACTTCATTTGTGTAGCTACTGCTGTGTTTCAAATGACCTGTGTAGCTAACACCATACTTTCCACAGTACTGAGTTAGAGAGTGAGAGTTTCCATTTAATTTTTTACCTTCCTTATTCCCTTCTTTGCAAATAGGTACCGGATTACACACAGATCTGTCAAAATGATGTAAGACCTGAAATCGCTCTGTAAGTTGATCCTCTTTGACCCCATGATTTGGAGCTTCACAGTGTGGAACCACACCTGGAAACCTGCCTGGCAAGGTCTCAAACAGGCTGAGGGAATTCCTGGAAGAGAAAAGCATCCTGGAATAGAAGGCATTCAGTTATCCCCCTGTGCATCAGCAGCATCACTGTTAGTTAACTGTTGACATGCTTGAAAGAGTTTATCTGGCAGTGGCCTTGTGAAGAAAGGCCGGCCAGGTGTATTTTCAGAATGCTGTAGACAATGCTGTCGCAGTCAGTTAGCGTCCACATCTTATTGCTTTAACCAAAGCTTTCATTTTCATTCCTCCAAATTCTGGTAAGACACAGTTGACTCTCCAGGCAACTATCAATACTGTGGATTAGTCATCTCAACAAGAGTCTCTGAGATGCCACAGAAGGGAAGGGGAGGGATGGGGGGGGTCATATACCTGGACTTATACATTTTAATCTAAAAGGGATAAGTATTATATCTGTTCACCACTCCGCAGTCCAAACAAATTGTGCATACCTGCAAATGGCCCAGAAAATATTCTGGCATGTGTGCTGCCTGGTGAACTCCAGATATATTCTTAAAGAAGGCTTTCACCAACTCACATTTACTTCTCATTCACAAAGCTTACACTGCTTTATTTTTATTTTATTTTATATAAAATAGATTTTGTTTTTTTTTTTTTTCATTTTTGGTTGTTCGAAACAGGGTTTCTCCGTAGCTTTGGAGCCTGTCCTGGAACCTGGAACTAGCTCTTGTAAACCAGGCTGGCCTCGAACTCATAGAGATCCACCAGCCTCTGCCTCCCAAATGTTGGGCATGTGCCAACACCGCCCAGCTTAAAATAGATTTCTTAAGCCTTCCTGCAACTTCCAATTGTATTTTCTAGTGTATGTTACTCATGCAAAGCAGTCAATAAACACACTCAACAGAGCACTAGGTCTATAGGGTTCATCTGTGGGCTAGATTTGTGTGCCCTTGTAGTTTCTGAACTCATCAGAAACAAGTGGCTATAACTACAGAGACATTCTAACCTGGTTCTCTGTTCTAAAGTTGAGACTCATTTCTAATTTCCATTGGAATCAAAACTATTGCATCCTATATGTATGAGGACATTTGGGTCCATTGGGGATTTTGTCTACAAGCCATTTACAGGTGAGTTGTAATCTGTTTATTTAAATCAGAGTAATTATGTCAATATGATTTTTATACTCAACTAGGACGTACATTCCATAATGGTTAGCTTCATAACCTGTGAAGATGCTTCTTGTGTGATGTCTTCTCAAGACATTGGATTATAGTCATGTTAATTAAATTTTTGGTCTAGATTTTCTATCTAAAAAAAATGTGTACTTATAACATTTCAATTATGTACTTTATATGTAATTCAGCTTGTAAGCTGTATGATGTATTATGTCAGAGAATATCAGTATGAAAGAACTTGTGATCATAATTATCAATCTACAGCTACAAATTCTGTGCAAAAAGAGGCTATATTCTGCCGAAAACAAGCCCTGTAAGAAAATGCTTTTGTATATTAAATTGTATTTCTTTTTCATATTGACTTATATTTCTTTATTTTACTATATTCCAGTTAATACTAACATTTTAAGAAGTTCTGTCTAACATACAGATATAAACACTGAATGGAAAAGACATATCCACTGATGTGAAATATTATGTCTATATTTTAGATAAAGTGTTCATGTACTTATTTTCTACATATTTGTGTCTGAATGGTTGACTATGTCTGTGTGTGTATATGTGTGCTGGTGTGTGTGTGTGTGTGTGTGTGTGTGTGTGTGTGTGTGTGTAAAATATTTCTTCACTTGCTCTCTACCTTATGTTATGAGGCAGGAGCTCTCTCAACCTAGAGCTCACCAACCAAGCAGCCTGACTGATCAGCAAACTCAAAGATCTTATTGTCTTTCACTCCCAGAATTAGGATTATAAGCACATGCCATTGTACTGGACATTTACACCTACCTTATAGGGATCGAACTCAAGTCCTCATGCTTGCATTGCAAGCTCCTGCAAATAGAGCCCTCACACAGCCCCAGGTGGCATATATCTCACTTGAGTTTTCTAATTTTAAAAATAAGATTATAATCAAAATACAAAAGTAAATATTAGAGTTTGCAGTGACTGACAAGGAGCAAACACATCAGTATTTATATTCTGATGTGGGATTCCCATCTGTATGCTGTGAATACCATTAAAAACTAAGGAAAACTGGCTTGATCTGATAGGGTAGAACAGAGCTAGGCGGGGAAAACTAAACTGAATGCTGGAAGGAGAAGGCAGAGTCAGGGAGAAGCCATATAGCTCCACTGGAGCCAGACAGAACTTAACCCGGTAAGCCACAGCCACGTGACGATACTAACAAATGGGTGAAATTAAGATGTAAGGGTTAACCAATAAGAAGCCAGAGCTAATGGGCCAAGCAGTGATTTAATTAATACAGTTTCTGTGTGGTTATTTTGGGGCTGAGCAGCTATGAATCAACAAGCGACCTCATTATAACAATATTGTAGCATAACAAATACTCCAAGAAATATGAAAGTGTGAGGAATAAAAAACATTGCTTTCCTATAGTTCTTGGGTATAAATTTATAATACCATTGGATATTTTTGATTTTGAGTTTTCATGGATCTAAACTTTAGTTTAAAAATGTTAAACAACAGAAGTTTAGTAGATTAATATCTGGGGAACTAACTCTGCCCAAGATCTAGTACAATATGAAAATCCTAATTACAAGCAATAGATGAACCAACAATGAAATAAAGTGCCCTTAAATAACTAAGAATTTAAGAATTTAAACTCGGAGTTTAGACATTAACATTCACTGAAATAAACTTCTGGATTCATATGTTGAACATGCATACAATATGCTTTAAATTAACTAATCCCTAAGTTCATTCTTAATGATTTATATAAAATTTATGAAAATAAAACACTATAAAGATTGAATATGGGAAGCTTTTAAAAGCAGTGTCTCCCAGATACTAATTATTAGAAGCATTTTTCTTCAACAGACTCTCATGATAGGACTTAACTGTGAAAAGTATACTTGAGAAGCAGACCTATTATGATGGATGCAGGCAAGGAATCCTGTACTGCTTGCTCTGGGGATTCACTCCTCCCTGAAGGCTCAGTGTGGCCCCTACAAAGAAACAAATGGATCTCTAATTGCAACCTAGAAGGTATGAATTTCCCTGGCATATGCAAGCAAGCTAGTGAGACCCTGCCCTAAATGATGTATCTTGGGCTGTTGTTGGTTTGTTTGTTTTTGATCTATTAATTGCTTTAACAGGTGAAAATTGTGGGCAACTATTTGAGCAGTATAATTTCTTCTTATCTTCACAGATCCAGTCATCAATTCATTCAGATTTTCCTTTTTTATATGTAAGTAGACTAGAAAAACTATGAAATTAAAGCTACTTCTAATGAATAAATATTTAAGGTACTACCCCTGCATTGTCAAATTTAAAGAAGAGAAGAAATAAAGGTCTCAACAATGTTGTCCATGAAAATGCTACTTAAATAAGTCTAAAAAGAAAAAAAAAAGATTTAAACACATTAAGATATATCCTGGAAAATCAAAGTTCTTAAAAGTAAAAGGAATAAAGTTCACGAGGCACTGCATTATCAAAGAAGAAATAAGTGTGGGGATTCTGTGTCTAAACAATAAGCCTATTTCTAAAGTGAAATACAAAGCTGGTTCTGTTTCAGTTGCAAAAATATTGAAGTTAGGGAAGGTAGGATCTCCAATTTAAAAAAAAGCAGTAAACATTCAAAAGGAGATTGTGATAGCAATGGTTTAGAAGAATAATATAGTCCATATTACATTAAGTAGAGAATAAACAGATTTAAGTAGTAAAACATTATTGGCGTCACTGGGACACCTCACCCAGCCTTGATGAAGGGGGAGGAGCCTGGTCCTGTTTCAACTTGATATGCCATGATTTGTTGACTCCCATGGAAGGCCTGCCCCATTTTTAAAGGGAGACAGAGGAGGAGTGCATGTCAGGTGGGGGATAGATGAGAGGTGGGGGAAGGAACAAGAGGAGAAACTGTAGTCAGTATGTAAAAATAAATTTAAAATTTAATAAAAAAATTAAAAAATCATTCTTGGTTTGAGTATACCTTTCTCATAACAAAAGGGTCTATCACATACAGACATTATTATCATGTAGCTTTTATGATCTAGCAGCTAATTTAAGTTTCCTGATTATCTTTGCTAAATAATTGTCTTAGAAGAAACAATTATTTCTCAATCGAAATAGTAGCAGTTGCTCAGAACTGTATTCTTGAGCTATCTGTAATTTAGAATCAACTTAAACCAACTCAAATATAAAAGAGTCGATTGTCAGCCCGTGCAGTCAGGTGAAGCATCTGGGGTCCATTGCATCCGAGGCTCAGAGGTTGCAGATGCTGCTTCACGGGGTCTGCATTATAAACTGAGATGCTGTCTTGGACAAATTTAGTCCCTTGTGTTTTGAATTATAGTAAATTTGAAACCATTTCTTCTCCCATATGCGAAAATAGAGATTGGGTAAGGGATCTATCTCCTGAACCATTTTTCAAAGGTAGGGCTTGATCTTTAGCAGGGGTCAACACAGTAGAAGGTGCTGTTGTATTGAGTTATGACAAGGAGATATTCAGTCTCACATGAAAGACAGCTCCCGATGTTTAAGAGGGATGAGCTGCTGTCAGGTGAAACTATAATTTGAATGAATTTCAGAATTGAGATTATTTTATGAAATCTCAAGCAAACTCGGTGCTATCTTTTATTATCAGTGTCGTACCATGTGCAGAATGCATTTAATTAACCTGACAATGCAAAATAAACACATTTAACTTGCTACTGTATAACAAAAGAAATGTTCTTTTAAAAACGCTGAATATGTCATAGAACATGATTTGGCATTCATGTAACAAAGAAACTCTTAGTGATTTTCCTTTACTCCCCATATTCTCTCTCCCTCCCCTTTCTCTTTCTATCTTCTTCTCTCCTCCTCCTGTTATTGATATTGTTGATATTAACATTCTCTACATAACAAGAATATGCACAATATAGTAGTAGAAGTGTACAGAGATGTACAAATAAAAGCAAACCACAGATCATATTATGCTAAAGAAATAATTCCCATGTTGTAGATTTGTTTCTTATGGTGGTAGTGCTGAGAAATAGTAGACACATGTGGAACCAATGTGAGCTGGGACTTATGGGGGAGTCCTTAGATCCAGTAGATGAGTGTTTGGAGAATATTATGAGATACTAAGTTTATGGGTTCTGCAGTTTAAAAATGTCTCTTCCTCTTCTGTGCTGCTTTTGTGATGGAACAGAGCTAAGAGGGTCCTTGCTGGAGCTCAGCTGATGTCAGGGTAATGTCCTTGAATTTCTAAACTGTGACCCACATAAACGACTTATGTCAATAAAGCCAGTCTGTCTCATCAGCCCCATCACACAAATATAAAATTAACCGATGTTGCCTAGACATACAGACATTCACACCTATATAAAATGGACTAACGTTACCTGGACATACAGACATAGAGAGGAGTTTTATTTCTTTTCAAAGAATGATTATTACTTGCAAAGAAGTGTTAAGAGGCTGAAGGAAGAGAACACCAATGGAACTCACTGGTCTTACTTACATTTTCTGACATCCTGAACCAACTGGTTTGAATAATTGCTAGAATGGCCTATAGGATATTCAGTTACAATGTCACCTAAGTGTCAAGATCTTTTAGAGCTGCCAAGTTTCTCAAGTAGTTCCCAATCAGCACCCAACACATGTCATAATTTCTTTTACAGCAAAAACTTCATTGGTCCTATAATTAAAGCCCTAAAAAGAGAATGGCATTTTTACTATTATCTCTAGCAACCCATTAGCAGATTTTTGCATCCTGTCCTGGTGTATTTATGCTTTGCTGGCCTTAGAGTGTTAACTTTAATGGGAGAAGTGCTTCCTCCAGGAAACACAATTATTCCTCTGAATAGGCAACCATGGCCACTCAATCATATTGAACTTCTGCTTATGGATCAACAGACAAAGATGTAAGTTATATAAATTGGAAGAGAAACCATATTTCCCAATGTAGAAGTAATGAAGGATATGTCTAAAATATAGAAGATTCCTTAAAACAGCTCATGATATTTTCACGCCTTCTGACCAAGGTCAGCAGAAGATAAAGATAATTATGTTCTTCATCTTAATGATATGGAGGGCTAAAGGAAAACAAAGTCAAAACCTGTGACCATGTGAGTTGCATATAGAAGGAGAAAGGACTACAGAATGGGGTATAAGCTATAAGCACCACATATAGAAATATACACTGTGGTTGTGACTGAGGAACATTTCCTCTTTCTGTTGAAGTATGTTATAAATATGAATGTCTCTACTCTCTTTTTTTTGTTTTTTGTTTTTTTGTTTGTTAGGTTAATCCAGCAGCATTTATAATCAGATGTCTTTTAGCAGTTTTTGCTTTTTCCTCAGCAGTCACACAAATCAGACAACACAATAACATAGAGTATCCAGATTCTCTGTTTATTTTTCATCTTTATGTGGCTTTTTTCACACTCTATTTCTCTTATTTTTATTTTTTTAAATTTTTGCTTGTTTTACGAGACAGCATTTCTCTATGTATCTTTGGCTGTCCTAGAAATCACTCTGTAGATCAGGCTAGCCTTGAACACAGAATTCCACCTACATCTGCCTCTCAAGTGTGGTCAATAAATCTTAGTAATAACAGTCAACTAAAAACTGTCTTAGTAAGTTCTCCATGAATCATTTAACAGGTAGTTTTTAAGGATGCTTCCTAAAACCAATCCTGAGGGTCAGAGCTTTTACAAAAGATCCCCTTTCACACACAGTTTTAGAGTTGTGTGTAAATGATAACTCAAAAAGGCAAGAGATAACAAGAAAAACATTCAATTAATACAAATATTTAGTTATTCCTAGAAACTTCATAGTAAAGTGAAGGTAAATAGAGGAATTTAGCATAATTTCAACTCTGCTCATGAAGGGAAACCACCTCAGAATGTTTATGTACCTAAGTTGCTGAGATCCTTAAAGATTCCTTTAAATATTATTTTAAAATAGAGGATAAAATGAATAAATTTTGAAAAAAGCCTATATATGCTTTTAACAACTATTAAGGACTGCCTAGTATTTATAAACTAATACGACAAGGACTGAGGTGCGTGCGGAGTGAAAGAAGTAGGCATGTGCTTAACAACCTGTGTGTCAGATGTGTGAAAGGGAGGGCGCTCCTGTGCTGTTATTGCCATGATCCTTGGAAAAGTCCCCAGACCTTTGGTGGGAACTCTGAACACTGATGCGGATGAACTTTATGAAGAGGGAACATATTGAGGGGGCTGATTCTTTACAATGAATTATCACAAAGAGAGGAATTTGAGAGGACAGGGGTCACTCAATTCTTCACCCATCTGGAGTTCAAAAGTCTGAAAACAAGGTGTCAGGAGGACGAGTCTCCCTTCAAACACATTTTTGGGTTTTTTTTTTTGGGGGGGGGTTGATTTTTGCCTCTCTGGTCCTCTGAGTCTGCTGGCAATCCTTCCTGGCCTGCTGCCCTGTCAGCACTTGGCTTTGTTTACTGTGTCTTCCTTTGTATGAGCAGATCATTTACATTGGATTCATAGTCCACTGCAGTATGACCTTCCCTGAAATCACCACATTTTCAAACATAGCGACACTCTGACCTTTAGGAAGGCCCATACGCATCACAGTTCAATGAATAAAATTATTTCATAAAGGGGAAGAGTGGACAGAATGGCAATTTTCAGTCATGTGTCACTTCCATAGTAATTAAAATTGATGTATTACATAATATAAATGAAAGGGCTATTTATAGCACACAGTTTATTTATTACAAGTAATATTACAATATTACAAGTAATAATAATAAACACTGAAAGAAAGTGGCTGTAGATTTAGGAGATTTTGGCATAATTGGTAGTCAGGTGAAGCAGATGGTTTCATAAGGATGGCATGAATCCTCAGAAATGCTTATCTGACCTTGTGGAACATTACTTTTTTTGTGCATGGAAATAAAGTTGATCTCAAACCTTATCAGAATAATTATGTCTGTAAGACTACCTAGAAAGAAAATAAAATTCATGTCTCAGAAAAAGAGTTCTTCTCTAACTTAACTCTGTCACATGTCCACAGACTTTCATGGGAGTTCTGGGTCTTGTTCATTAGATGGAAATGTGCCCACCTTCACGGCATGGCACAGCCTAGAGACACGGCAAGTTGAACCTTTCTCTGACTCTAACTCTCTATTTTCCTCATTCTTTCTAAATTATGCTGGAATGAATAAAGCAATTACCTTTCCAAAAATGCATAAAGTGCAGATTTCCCTAAACATCTGCATATGTTATCTAGTGTTCTCAAAGAAATACTTTTGTATTAAGAAATATGCCATGCCAATTTCCTAACAAAGTTCTAATTAGTGGTTGTCCAAGTTTCCATAGTTCTCAGAGGCAACAATTGCATAATCTCCCAATGTTTTACACCGCACTTTGCAACTTTCTGATATGATACTACTGATTTTATGCTTTTTTAAAAGTTCTTCTTCTCCCATACGTTACATCCAAATCACATTCTCCCCTTCCCTCATCCCAGACCCTAGCCGTACCACCCTCTCTCCCAGACCCACCCCTCCTCTGTTTATCTGCAGAAAAAAGCAGGTCTCTCAGGGATATTAGCAGAACACAGCATGATAAGACACGTTAAGACTAGACACCGACCCTCCTATCAAGGATGGAGTGGATAATGTAACCCAGTAAGAGAAAAAGGGTTCCAAGAGAAGACAACAGATACAAACACCCTGACTCCCACTGGCTTCTGGTTGTGAGTCTAGCCTTTAACAGTGGAGGCATCTCTCCAGTTTGACTTTCTCTTTCCTTGAAGGACTTAGAACGTTTATGATCAGTAATGTGAGATCAAATGTTTTTGTTAGGTTGTTTCAGTCTGCATGTCATATCTCCATAGAGTCCTCACTGGGAGCAACAGTTTGGGAAAACTGGGGAAAATGACCCAAAAGCAGGTGAGAATGCTTAGTTATAAACTCCTTGTCACTACCATTGAACTGGTCCCATCAACTTGGGGAAGCTATTTCATCTTTGAGTGTCCCGACACCTTCATCTGTGAAGTGGACACAGTCTGTGAGGTGTTCCAGATGACACAACATGCTGAAGTGTATCAGGTCTGGCAAGTGAGGAGGTGAGCGCTGGGAAGAGGTTAGTGCTCACTCCATTAGTCATTTCTGTGTATCTCACAGCTCTCCTAACTGAAGTCTATAACAGTTAGCAGGATTCGAATACATCTAACAAGCCACTAAAATATTTGATTTGACCCATGTTATGATTAAATTTGATGAACTGAAAAAGCTTGCTGTAAGTGCTACTTTAGCAAATTTCAAAATTCTTTTATTAATAGTTCCTTAAGACATGGAAATTATATATATCTAAAATATTGGCCAGTTGGTATATTCTCTCAGATAAATAAACTTTAGTTTCAACTTTCCAGCTCCTAATGTTAGGCACACCATTTTGTACCGAATTTCATATCATTCAGAAATGTTGATAGATTTCTAAATAACACATCAATGAAAAATACTAATTCCACTATGCATGGGCTGATAAAATAATTCAGCATATAATTGTATGTGATATGAATCGCAAAAAGTATGAAATATAAAGCTCTGGAGACTAGTATATGAAAGGGAAAATCAATATTCCACTAAAGAAACCAAGATCTACTCATCATTAAATGAAAATATCCACCAAAGGATAATTGCTACCTAAATAAATCTCATAGGAATTCTTAGTGGTGCAAAATATCATGGCTTGACACTTTATGATGGCTTAACCTTTATGTCCATAATAATTTTAAAATGTCCTATATTTATGCCCAAAAGATTTTAAATCTCAAGCCCAATTTAGATTCCTGACAAGTAACCAAGGTTTCACAATCTCTTGTAGACAAAGGTGAATTGTTGCAATAAATAGTTTATTCTAGAACCTTCCATTGTCTTTTAGTTACAAAACACAGAGACTTTTCAAGTCTTGCCAAACCTGTCTTCTAAACATACATTGGCATGTTTGATTCATAATAATCTTCACAATCTAAATGGTACTGACAAAAGAACAAACCAAATCTGTTTGTGTGTGTGTGTGTGTGTGTGTGTGTGTGTGTGTGCGCGCAACTGCTGTTGGGTTACTTGTATGTGGGACAGCATTCTTATTTTAGTTTATTCACATGATAATACACATTTAATGGGTATGATGTAATGTTTCACTGCTGGTTAGCTCTCATACTTCTGAGTGTTGTGCAGGCTTTCTGGGAAAGATGTCTACTCATCGAATTCTCTATAAGTTCTGTGAGGTACTATGATGGCCAGCACAGCAAGGTGCACCCATGAATACACACGTTGGGGGAATAATCAACCACTTTTTAAATAAGGGAACTTATAGTTCACTCCACAGTCGAAAATGCATACACGCTACTGTAAATTTTGGCTGATACATCATAGGCTACAAGGCTAAACCTACTACTGTTACCGTTACTAAATTGACATCTATCTAATTTTAAATTCATATCTTCTACTCACAAATTAGTGCAGCTCTCAGACCTTGTAAGATAAGCTTCTTTGTGGAATAGAAGTGAATTCAGTGCAGAAATTTACAAGAGCAGTGTCTGTGAAGTGTTCAGACAGGAATAGCATCTCTGTATCTGTGTGTCCCACTCCCCAAGGCTCAGGACTAATGGAGAAGAAGTGGCGAGAGTATTTTAAGAGCTACGAGTTTGGGAATACATGAGCTAACCAGTATCTTCTTGATGAGACAGAACCCCTCTGGACATTTGGTTGACTTTGGAGAGGAGAGCGAGAGATAGACAGAGACAGAGAGAGCTTTTTAATGGGTGTAATTCCTGGTAAATTAACTGCCTTCAGTGGATGGCACCACAATAATGACTATATGGGCAACATAAACAACATAAATTGAATTTTGTAGGTAATGGACACAACAAACAAGAGATGGTATGAGAGTAATGGTTTGATGGGAAAGGGATCAGAGGTGAATATGTCAAAATACATTGATGCATGTATTAAAGATTATATTCTTACATTAAAAATCTACACATAGTTTGCATGTCATCAGTGATAAGAGCCCACCCCTTCCCACATATGAGTGTTATCATGCATGCTCACACTCCGTCTCTGAGAGATTCACACTTGCATTTGTTTTTTCTTGTCCAGTCATCTCTGTATTTATGAAGATAAGATTTTGTGATTTGGTAGGCCAAGTGCCTAAGGGTGCCTGGCACAAAAGTTACGAGGAAAAGAAATGGGTACGTCTGAAGCTCTATTTTTATTTAACAGTTGTTGTTCAAGTGCAGCATGTAAGTGGGCAAAAGCAGAAAATGCATTGCTGGACTTTAGGAGAATCAGCGTTCAATCTGATGTTCAAAAATTAAAAATTAACACCAAAGCCTCTATAATCTCTAACACTAGATTCAATACAGCCAGTCATTTAAAAATAATAATCCATTGCCTTCGGAAATTAGATCCATACTATTTTAATGAATAGTATTTTACAAGTCAATGTTTATAAGTATGTAAAATGCAACTATAAAATATACCGCCCTTCTGCTTTCCTCTGTTGAAAGAGTTAATATTGTCCTACTTTTTACCTGGAGTACCAACAAAATCCACCCAGTTGCACATTGGTTTAATACTCAAGGAAAGGCAGGTGTTCGCTAAAGAAGGAAAATTAAAAGCAGCCTAAGTGCTGAAACTCCCTTTGAACCACAAGTTTTAGTTTTAATGGTTTTACAGCCTTTTCAAGCTGTCAATGGAAAAACGTGGCTTGACATTGAACACATACCAAGTCAGTAGCATAACTATTTTATAATGTCTGATTGGCCATTGAAAAAAATGGTTTAAAATTCAATCCATGTGATGGAAACACCACTTAGAAAAAGACCATTCATACTGCACCGCTACAAGAAAATCAGTTGCAATAGTTCCCAGTTCTTCCAGCACACAAGAACTTTTAAAGACCTAGAGTGGAACAGTTCCTAGAATATTGCATGTTGAGAATTATTACTATAAATTTTACTATCATAAAATTCACCATTAGGAAAAGAAAAATACATAACATTATTTTTTAAAACTTTATGAGTTGTAATTTTTTATGTGTTAAAGGAAGATTTTAAGATTTATTTATAGGAACTTTTGGAAATGTCCATTCATAATTCCACTAGCTCATTCATTCATTCATTCATTTAACATCAATAGGTTATATTGTTATATTCTGTCTCCTGGTAAATAGTGGTTGCCTAGTCATCCATCCAACTGGCATTTATATTAGTCACAGATTTTGTATTTTCTTTGAAAGTCCATGACAGGGTATTTAGAGTTACAAAACTTCAGATTACTGAAAATAGAACTGCTGTGTCTTTCCACATACATTTACAACGTGAATGCACCTCTCAGTCCTCACCTGAGAAGTTTCTGTTTGCAGTAGAAGTGATTAATACAGAGACCCAAAACTGGCAACAGTCTGGAGGATCAGACACTACAAAATTTCATCCTGAAGGGCATGTGTACACTGCATCCCTGACCCCCAGTCTAAGGGATCATTGCAAAAGAGGTTCTGAAAAAATTTTTAATAGCCAGAGTTGATATATGACTATAGGAAAATATAGGAAAATAGTATCCTATGGACAGAGCAGGGCAGCTTTACATACAAATTCACAGACCAGACCAAAACTCAGCGTGGTAAAGCAATTGTTAGATGCTGGGGAAGAAGGACTCATAGATCCTATGTTTTGATAAGCTGACTCTGCTTTGGTGAAAGGCTACATACACATCCAAGATATCTTGGACACAATTTATTTGTCTTAAAGGGTTAGAAAAAAAAGAGAAAATGAAGTTGTGGGGGGGCAGAGAAGTGGGCTAGATCTGGAAGGAGTCTGGGGAGGGGAAATAAAATCAAAATACTTAATACGAGGCTCAAAACTCTTAAAACTAATTAATAACTGAGAAGATATAATAATATCCTCATTCTGAGTAGACAAATAGGATCTGCATTTCTGGAATTACCTTGAAGTATTAATTTAACCAATTTCTTTGACTAAAGTCAGCATGGAATTTAGAGACTGAGTTGGGGATGAAAATGTGGGAAAAACAAAAAGGAAAATAAAATAGTTTAAAAAAATAAAGTTTAAATTCGTCACACAAAAACCATTTTTGAGCTAGAATGTTTGACTGTACTTATATATGTGTGCAGACACACATGTCTGTATTGTTTTATGCTGACATGTGTTATAAGTTTTGTGTCATTCTTGGATGTATGCATACTTCTAACTCTGAATATTTACAGAAAATATCTACCATACTTGAAAACAGAAGAAAGCAGGCTTTTCAGAATAATCACTAAGCAATAAGGGTGAAGGCATGCTTAATATATGTTCATTCAATTGATATAAGTCCATTAAGCTTAAATGTCACCAGGAACTGTCATCTTTCCAGCCTAGTGATTTAGAAAGACTCTTCCTCTTTGGAATTGATAATGTCGGGGGTTTCCAGCCCATCTCCGATTTTTTTTGTTTGTGTTCTATCATCTTCATGCAAATGTCTGATGATTGTTAAAGTACCCCACACACTTGAGCATGGATGTATGTGCACACACAAAAGCACTAACACACAAATGCAAGTCTGATCTATATTATTTCGTTTGCTTTTAGTCCTAATCACACATTTTGTTTCATCAGACCTTGTGCTGAGCTGTCTCATTTGCATCTTCATGTAATCTCTGTGATGGTCACACTTCTTGCTTTATTTCCATTCCAGCCAAGATCAGGAAGGATAGTGGCTGAGAAAGGAAAGCAGAGGTTATCATTTGAATTCTTTCCATGGAATGAAAGGCAGGATAAATGCATTTGGTGGAAACACGTAGAGCTGGTGGAAGATCATCTTCCAACCAAATGCAACTGTTGGAGGAGTACCAAAGAGGTAACAAAAAGAAGTTACTCTTGAAAAGCTTACTCTCAATAGCGCCTCATTTCAACCCCCCTTGTATATCTTCCCTGTTTCTTCCATAGCCCTTGTCTAATATCATGGTTTTACAATAGCAAGTGTGTTCATATGATATTTACCTATCATATATCTGTGAGTATGTATGATATAAATATTTATCACAGTATATATATATATATATATATTTATTTATTATTATATACTATAGATATTTTTCTTGGTGTACACTGCATAGGATAAAGACAGGTCAGATTGCAAGTACAACCGTCACTGGTAGTACTGGTTTTATTTATTTACTCAAAAGATATTTATCAAGGATTAAAAAGCAATCTATGCCAATTTTCAAGAAGGAATGAAAAGAGAATAGATTATTTATATTAGCATTAAGGATGGAATTGGCATGCCTATGTGGAAGTTCCTGTTTCACCTCATAGAAAGGCTTAAAGTTCTCCTTCAGATGACAAAGACAGATCAGTGCCATAAATCACCACATTTGATTCACTGTGGCCTTTTTAGCTAGATGTATTGCAGCAAATTTTCCTTATTTTTCACAGGATGGATGTTATATCTTAATTATTAAAACAAACACATTCCTCTTTTCTGT
>NC_022009.1:78248679-78249521 GCF_000317375.1 Microtus ochrogaster
TTCTAATCAATTTCATGAGGATTTTTTCACAGCCATCGCAAAGCCCTTTCTGTGGACCTGTGTTATATGCATGTGTGAGCATGTGGAGATCATATTATTTCAGCATACTTCCCTCAGTGGCTTCTCTATCTTGTTTGTGAGACCTAGTATCTCATGGAATCTAGACCTCACTCTGGTGAGCTGATAAGTGAGACACCAGAAGTCCCTTTCCCTGGGATTTGGCCCTGGAGTTGCAGGCTTGCTTTCCTTGCCCTGATCTTACACGCATTCTGAGGGCCTGAACTCAAGTCCTTATGCTTGAATGACAAACATTTTATCCACTGACTCATCTCCCCAGCTGCTGCAAAGGCATCTTAATTTGAATAAAACAAGAATGCTTTGAAAATCATTATAGAAGAAAAAATACTTTGAGTTCAACATTACCTATGGAAAAATGTTGAAATATTTTATTGTTAGCCATGACACAATAAGTAAACATCCACATCCATAATTATTAGTATATATATTTTAAATACCTGTTACTGTAAATCGACTAACATAATATTTAATTTTTCAATGCATAATTACTTTTAAAAAACACAAATTTGGGTTTGATTTCAAAGGAAAATAATGGGTTGGTCCAAAATAATATTCATGAATCAAAGGAAAAAACAACATCCAATGAGAAAGAGTAAATTGAATTTCTATCTTCGTGTCACATTGTCATCAATTGGTTTAATTTAAATTTAGAAAGTTAAAATATGCAATGTTTTCTGAGGGAGGAGTTTGACTTAAGTCTTTAATTCTTTTGAAATCTTAAAATTGAAATTTTAGTATTCATGTGTGTGTTTCTTTAAAAATGA
>NC_022009.1:78249720-78257567 GCF_000317375.1 Microtus ochrogaster
AGAGAGAGAGAGAGAGAGAGAGAGAGAGAGAGAGAGAGAGAGAGAGAGAGAGCGCTAGCATAATGGTTTCCTAGCATTTTGGGATTCATTTAAATCAGGTCAAAAAGATTCTCTGCATTCAATCTAAGGCTGAATGACTCCAGTCTCTTCCTTTCCCACAGTCACATTGTGAGGTCAGGGGTATATATATTTGCATTCCCCACCCCCTATGGGAGTTGTAGGCTTCACATCAGTCCCTGCAGTGAATAGGAAATGCTACTTCACACAGTACAGTGTTCCTCTCAACATAACAGCGGTTAGAGATGGCATGTGCAACTGAGCCCCACATCCACATATTGCAATGCAGTTTGAGCTTAAGGTAAATAGTTCCAAATAAATACAACCTACATAACTAAGAAAAAGACTCTAGTAATATGCTAAATTTAAATTATGGACATAATTTTATATTTCTTCCTTTGCATATAAAATACAGAATAATAATTTTATTGCCCCAGATTGTAACATCAAAATAAAGTCAAAATCTTAAATTATCAAGTTTTTGTTAAATATTGTGAATTCTGATTATCAAATTAGGAATGTGTTTTAAGTACTCAGTACTCACACTGCCTGTACTGAAATATACTGTGAGTTTTGAAGACAATCTATAGCTACGGTCTTTAAGAATGTTACTCGTTTGTTTTCAAGATGGAAAAATCAATCTTAAAGTTACACATTTTTGTCATGCTTTCATGCTCAACTACACCCACGAAAAACATGAAAATTTAAAAATGATTAAAATCACACAAGTGTGATTATAATGTGAAATTCACTGAGCAAAACATTTTGCTAGGTGTTATATTTGTGAAATATTTAGGAGTTCATATCTTAAATTCTAAATGTAAAGCCATAGAGGGCAACACTTCCAGGTAATTAAATTTCACTTTTTAAAACTGAACTAGATCAGGAGACACGTTTTTCAGACGTACTTTATTATTGTTATTGCTTTGGCTAATCAAGAAATGACCCTTAACATGTAGATATGGAAACTCCCTATTTTTCCAGTGGCCAAATGTTAGGAATTTGTGTTAACTGTAAAAATGGTTGATTCTCTCATTCTCTCATGAAGGAAACAGAACCTAAAAGATATGTTTCCTTGTTTTGTTCCTGCACTTTTCCTTCTCTGAATTATCAGGTTTTCTTACAATCTTTAGATTCTCTTTCCTAGAAACAGCAAATTATTTACTAATATTTTGTTTTGATGAACAAGACAATTATGATTTTTCTTGCCTTTTTTTCCTCTCCATCTATCTATCTATTTATATATCTCCTATCTACTATCTTCTTATCTATCTATCTATTAATCATCTATCTACTTATCTATCTATTTATCCTTCTATCTCTGGCTTTATTTCTTTTCGTTTGCAGAATAATGGGAAGCTGTACTGCAGAAGGATGCACTAAAACGATAGACAAGAAGACTCTTAGTTCCAAAAGAACCGATGCCTTCCAGGCTTATATTGCCAATTGCATTAAGGGGAGAAAAACCTAAAATTATGTATAAAACAATAAATCAGGCAATATGCTTAAGTGTTGGTGAAGTGACAGTGTATTTAAAATATCAGAGATAAAAAATATGTGTAGTATTCAACCCCCAAGTGCTTCAAAATATTGAATTACATTTCTGACAATTACCTGGAGAGTTATTTTTTTTAGTATATGTGCTCTTATACAACAATCCCAGACAACTGGCATCATAGAAAGGTTTTCTACGATCTGAGAGTAAGGAGCCAGTTTCTGAGAACCCATGAACCATATCCTGACAGCACCACCTACCAGCTGTAGCTCAAACTGCAAAGAAAAATAATCTACAGCCATGCCTCTGTAAACCCCTAAAGTTTCTGAAGATACGCGGTGTATTTATATCCAATATACAAAGCATTTTATTTGAAGTCACCTCATGGTGAATAATTTGAGTTTCCAGTGAATATGTTACATATTCCATGAAGCTTACATATGGGGTTACACATATAGTATATACATATGTATACACCAGTGAAAACATAGCTTTCTGCCCTATTATGTGACAATTCCAGTTACACTACAACGTACACATGCTCCCGAATAATATAGTGTCAATAGCTTGTCTCTGGCTTTCTATGCCTATGTATTACAAAGTAAAGGCTACCATGAAGTATTGTGTCACCTGCTATCTCATGGTTTCCTGAAGTTCAGCTTTAGGATTCATCATAGCATTGATTTGGAAATGATATTCAAAAGCATATAAGATGAGCTTACTTTTGTCTTATGTAACGGAAAATAGAAACTCCTTTATTTCTAAATAATCCTAGCATTATAACAAATAAGTTGTCTGCTGTCATTTGGCTTAAAGAACATGGGATGGAAAAGAATTTTAACCTCAAGTTTTTCTTGAAATATTTAATGAGTAGACAGGGAATGAGCTCAAGCATGGTTGGTATGAACTTGTCCAAATCTATCTCTCAATGGGGTCCATGTTTGTTCACTCCCTATCTTTATTCTCTGCCTCCTCTTCTCTTGTTCTGACAGAAGAGAACTGTGTGAGCATATTGGCATGAAAGTCCTTCAGGGTGAAAAATGTGTCTCTTCTACTACGCAACTGGAGAGCAGAAGGGACTGCGCACATGGAGACATGCACAACTGCGATCCAGTAGCTATTATGTGTCCTACACAGAATGCAAGGCCTTCCCCTCATTGCTACATGGCTGTACATTTAGGTCTCTGGAAGGATTAAAAAGGAAAATTTTGTTAAAAGTACAAAAAGCAAAAAAGAGTTGTGAATACTAAGGATTTGAGTGATTTTTTTTCTTTTTTATATATAACCTCCACTTCAGACTACAAATAAAATGGTGGAAGAACTATCTGTGGGAGCATAAGGCTTTAGTTGTTCAGCTTCCTCTTTAAGGGCTCTGTGAAGAACTTTATGAGGTCACAAATAATATTACCTTTTATTCTTCTTTTAGAAAAAAAAAAGAATATTTTGTTTGTACATGTCCAGACCTCAGTAATACAAGGCCCTTCCTCTTTGGAAGGGAGCTTTTTATATCCTAGATTACTTCCAAAATACGTTCAATCTGGCTCACAAGTGGAAACAATTAAAAGTAGTAGTTTGAGTGAAAATATGTCTGTGTTTATCTCATTCAAAAGGTTACATTACAGCATTGTTTGAATGGTGATGTTTTAGTGCTGAAGACCCATTAGTTGGCCACTCTCAGAGGGTTGGTGTCTACATGCAAAGTGTGTAGTTGACACTACAGACATTGTAATATGAAAATCCTAAGGGTACACTAAAGTTGAATAATAAAAATGTCATAAAACTACATAGGAATCTACAAGTACCATTATATATAGGACTACCATTCCTTTTCCCGATGGGTTTAGTCCTGATATTAGTGTAATTTTGTTCCTAGCCATTAAAGGAAGACATTGAAAATTGTGCCTTAAATTTGAATTATGTATATAATTCTTTAAAATTGGAATTGTATTTCACTGTGAAAATGGTGTTTTTTATATATTAAAAGTACAAGAATTATTTACTTCAGTTTATAAGCTAATATTGTTTACGTATCCTGACTCCTTAGAATAGACTTCATTTTTTAGTTCCAGAAAGATCTTTAAGTTGAGATTTCCACAGTTTCTCACAGAGGCTATTGCTTTGTTGTTAAGCACATCCTGAGAGCTCTTTTTACCATTCCTCTCTCTGTCCTTAGCATGGTGCTTTCTCTTCTTTCCTTACCACACTGTCCACACAGAAGACATACACACTGACACATGACTCTGATTCCTTTTGCATGAATCTCCTGCTTCCTACATCTCCATTTCAAATTTGAATTGTACTCTGGCGGAATTAGTCATTGCTCTTTGATAGACTTTTCTGTCATTCTTCCTTCTGCCCATTTCTATTCCATCATCTCTAATGTTCATCACATCCTTGTTGATTTTCAAGTACATATTAAGATGGTATTAGTCAAGTAAAGATTGAATCCTTCTGTTCAACTCCCAAAATTTTTAATATATACTATACACAAACTCTGAGAATTATATTGGCAAAAGTGTGGGTGATTCCTACAATCCTGGAACTGAAAAGCTAGAGATGATTGAGAAATCAAACACATACTCTGTGATGTTAGGACAACAGATTTGAGTGGTAGCTATAAGAAACTTGTCTAAAGATGTTCACTGAGAAAAAAAATATTATGACTCTCCAAATCATAATTATCACTGTGGGCAAAGGTTACATGGATAGAAGGCCTATTGATTGTTTGATATTTCAGAAATTCAATGATGAGGAAAAGTTAGACTATCGTAAATACACAGCCCAGTTATATTGGGCCATCTCTAATCACCTTAACTTCAACTTTCCCCTTTCTCTGTATTTGACTTAACACATTTGCGACAATTAAATAACTCATGTTTTCCTTTTCTTTTTTTGTCCTGGAACTAGTTCTTGTAGACCAGGCTGGCCTTGGAGTCACAGAAATCTACTCGCCTGTCTCCTGAGTGCTGGAATTAAGAGCATGTTCCACCACCACCCAGCCAAATAACTCGTTTTCAATATACATACATATTCTTGATTCTACCAACTGAAAGAAGAGAATGCCAGTAGAAAACACCTGTGGTCTGTGGTTGAAATTTCCTCTTGTTTTCTTTTACCTGCCAATCTAATATTTCCACAGTGGTACTTGACACAAGTTTGCAACAGAAACTATGTGTTTGTTTCCTGACTGCTCAGACCTGAATGATCAAACAGAAACTATATTAATTACAACACGGTTTGGGCAACAGCTTAGGTGTATTTCTAGCTAGCTCTTACATATTAAATTAATCCATTTCTATTAATCTGGGTATTGCCACAAGGTTGCGACCTACCAGTAAGGCTCTAGCCATCCTTATTTTTCAGCAACCACATAGCATCTCCTTGACTCTGCCTACTTCTCTCTGTATCTATTTCAGCCCAGCTATTTTCTGCCCTATCAGGCTAAAGCAATTTTTTTTATCCAATAGTAATAAAACATCCATAGCAAATGGAAGAAAATCCCACATCATCTCCCCTTTTCTATCTAAATAAAAAGAAAGATTTTAATTTTAACATGGTAAAATTACACATACAAAACATTTATCAAGCAAGAATTATAGTTACAATATTTAGTTCATTTACATTTGTCAAACTAAGGATAATATTCTAATATCTACCCTATCTTTGTGAGTCTAAAGTTTCATATCTAATTTATATTTATCATAACCAAGGAAAGCTATAACTATAACTGTTATTTTTCAACTCCATCAAAGAATCCAGAAGGACATAATATTACCTAAGTAAACAGGAAGTGCATTATAATCAACTTCCAAAACTCTAGAATTGACAGAGACATTTTGGTTCCTGGACAGTCATCCAAAGTTCTTCTGTAATGTTCAGGCATCTATATTTAGCCTATAGGCTCCCGAAGCTGGTTATTTCACCTAAATGGGCAGTTTGCCACTCACTTTCTTGTGTGTCCTGAGGAATGTCTGGAAGACTTTTTCATAAAGCAGGAACCCTGAGGAACTGTCTCACTTTATTTAGACAAGTTCAGCAGTCATTTATCTGTGGTTCCTGCATGTCCAGTTTATACAGCATATCATCAAACAGTCCAGGCAAGAACAATTTCTTTCCCAAATGGCTAGCAAACTCCATAAGGAGCCTTTTTGATGCCCATTATCCTCTTGAAGTAGATTGGTGATGTCAGAAGCAGACATGTCTCACTACCAAGAAAAGCCTAAGTTCTTAAAACATTTTAAATACCATATTCTATAAGTATTTGAAGTGTTGAAGATTATGTATCTAACTGAAATATATCTCTGTACATCTTGAAAACATAACTAACATGACTACAAAGTCTGATTATTATAGATTATTATTAATCAGTATATCTTAATTATACATAGCATTTTTAAATGAACTGCAAAACACATAATACATTAAAGAAGAGAAATACATATAGACAATATAACAAAATTGACCTTAAGTTTGTATCAATAAACCAAGATCCATACTAATGCAAAGTATTCATTTCTATATCATATCCCCCTTTAAATGAAAACAAATATTTATAAAAAAATATCTCTGCAGTTAGCTTATTCACAACCAAAAATTGAAAAAAACACCATAGTATACATATTCCAGACTCTCTGTTTACTTTCCATCTTTATGTGGCTTTTTTTCTATTGCTTTTTAATATTTATTTTTACTCCTTTCATCTATGACTGTCTGTACTTTTTCTTTTCTCTCTCTTAAGCCCATGAACATTTATCCACCACTGTGACCCATTCAGAGGTCTTTTTCATCTTTATTTGTTTATTGTGTATCGGCAATCATTTTCTGGCCATGAGCACTTTTTTTTTTTAAATTCTTTCTAATGCTAAATGAGAGTGGCTATTACTAACTCCATAACCCTGTCTATTTGTTCCACCCAGTCCACCATGGCCAAGTTTCATTCACCACCCCAGCTCCAGGGATGCAGTAGGTCGTTGTTGCTATTAAGCATTTTATAACATGCTGATCACATTCCCCATTTAAGTGTTCCTCGACAGGAAGGCAGTTCTTAAAGGAGCCGCATTTTTTTCTGCTAATGCTGAGTCAGGAAGCCCTCTCTTAAATGACTTATGCTTTTGAGGGCCTCTAACAAACAAAGTACACCCAAGAAAATGCTGTTACAAAGAAGTTGTACTTAACTATGTTCTTTTGTGTCTAGAATTCCATCCCAAACTCTCAGTTTTTATTTGGATTTAGTTGGCCCACACTGGTGTCATTATGTAACCAGAGACTGCACGTTAATTTACTGGTTAACTAGACCCAAATAATCACACAGAAACTATATTATTTAAAACACTGTTTAAACAACAGCTTAGCCATATTGCTAGCTAGCTCTTCTACCTTCAATTAACCCATTTCTATTTATCTGTATATTGCCATGAGTCAGTGGTCTACCAATAAGGTCCCAGGCATCCTTCTCCTTCAGCAGCTATGTGGCATCTCCTTGCCTCTGCCTACTTTCTCTTTATATCTCTTCCGGTCTGGCATATTCTGACCTTCCATAGATCAAAGCAGTTTTTGTATTAACCAACAATAATAAAACATATTCATAGGATACAGAGGGGATTCCCATATATGTGTTGTGGGCAGTTTGTATAAAACTTCATGGGACTGTTACCACATCGGAACATGGTATGGTAGTTTGAGTGAGAATAGCCCAATAGGTTTATATACTTGAATACTTGGTATTCAATTGGTATTTCTGCTTGGGAAGGGTTTGGGAGAGCATGAATCTGTGTTCCAGGACTATGGTCCCTCACATTTGGATCCACAATAACCCATTCTTTTGAAGTTTTAGAGCTGTTTCTAAAGGAAACATTATTCATTGTACTCTTTTACTCTCTTTGTTGACAATATCTGACAAGTTTTTTTTTAATAGCAACATCATTTTGTGACTAAGTCTTTGCTATATGCAATGACTCACTAAGAAAAACAAGCTGTGTTTTTTTTTTTTGTTTTTTTTTTTACTTAGATTTTAACAGAAGGTGCTGTCCAGAATAATAATGCAGTTGCAATTGCATGCTTTCTGCCTACCCCTAAAGTGGAGAGAGATGCTTTGGGAATTCTTCCCATGAAGTGTAAATGCCACATTCTTCATTCTTTTTCACGGTGTTTTCTTGAAATTTTAGGATTTTTATGACTTTTTATAACTTTTTTCTTTTTACTTTGCTATTCATCTGTCCATCTACCCATTTATATATTTGTTTGTTTGCTTATTGTGGAGAAGCACACCAAGCTACCTAGAAGATGTATTTTTTTT
>NC_022009.1:78258032-78300569 GCF_000317375.1 Microtus ochrogaster
GCGAGGGGTACACCCACACTCTGAGACAATGGGGATGTTCGTTCGGGAATCCACCAAGGCCAGCTGGCCTGAATCTGAAAAAGCATGGGATAGAAGATGTATTTTTAATAACTTTTGTTTCTTTTAGTATTTCTTTAATGGCTCTTCTATATTTCTTAAGTCAGGGTATATACAAGGTAACTGACAGCAAATATTTTGTTTGAGTTAGTTAGATTCAGCAGTGAGACAAGGATAGACCATAATATCTCCCATCTGAAAACTGTGTGAATAGACCTAGCAACTCTTGAGGCTGAATGCTGGGCTTGCTGGCTTGTTTTTGTTTTACTCAAGAATTCTATTGATAATTCTTAGTTCAGATGCCATTACATGTTCAAGTGCAGTGCACAACGCTTGTCTGCACTCTATCCACTACCATACAGTTTGTGAGCTTCGGGCAAGGGGCTAGAGGTTGAAACATACAGAGACTCACAGACAGAGAGATAGAGACATGGACCTCTAGTCACTGGTAAGAAGCCCTTTATTCAATAGCACCATGGAGGCTTATATACCCAACAGTGAAGTGGGCCAACAGGTGAAAACCTTATCCTCTGATCCTCAAGGCCAAGGCAACATGTGCTCCTGAAGCAGAGCTGGTAAACAACTTTGATACAGCCTTTAGTAACTCAAATCAGAAGGAAAGTAAAGATCTCCAGCAGGGAAGAGCAGCTGGAAGCCAGGACTCCAAATGGTCCCAACATCCAAGTGTTTAACAAATAACATATCTGAAAAGTCTGTCATTTCCTAGTATCAACTTGAAAAAGCAGCTGACCAAAACACCCTTCCGTGAGAAATAACAGGGAGAGAAAGCATCTTTAAGTTCTTTCCGTGATCCATCTTTGATGTTTATCTAAGAATCAATGTTCTGATTTCATGCCTAGATTTTGTCAATTCCCTTTTTCTCTAACTGGAGTTTGAGAGGCACAGTAAAATACACTTGTTACAAAACAGAAAACTACTTACTTTAATTCCTTTTTAATTCTTGAGATTTTCTTAGTAAGTTTCCATTCACTAAATTTAACCCTTCTTTGGACTAAATGTGTGATTCCCCAAGTTTCTAGATTGCTATTCATTGCCAATTAAACAGTTAAATAGCTAGTGTTAACACAGCAGAGGATTAGAAAAATAAACAATGAGCTGTACTTGGCAAGACAACAGAAGAGCTAATAACACTCCAGTCTCTCAAGATGAGTTATTGTCATTTATGTGGAGATTGATGATTCTCATGAGACACTAATTCAGGTTTTGGTGGAAGTTCAGAGAAAGGAGGTACTGGAAATGCTCCAGGGGAATTGCCAGGCTTTTCTCCTTCGTTGTCAAAGACGTTAGGTTAGCATATGAAATCAGCTACCTGAGCAAGTAGTCGAAGGAATTTTGTAGGTATGGCCATTGTGATTGGACAGCCATTTGACTTAAAGCCATTTGACTCGCTGTTTGTAAAACTGGCATCCTTGCTGTGCCTATGGCCCATACTAACAGCACCAGCCACATTTAGAAGTTTTAAAAACTGAAATCCTAGTTACATAATGTGAAGTTTGCTGACTAAGATCAGCAGTAAGTTAAAAATTATGCATAGACATCCAGTTGCAAACAAAATTTATTGACTATTTGCCTAATGAGCGCACATGCAGTGAGAGAGGCAGAGAGAAACTTCCTACTATCTTCTAGTTCCGAGAAAGCTTTGTCATAGTCCTATAAGTCAGTAGGTGAAGTTCCCTTGTGTCCATTAGATGCATTGATCATACTTTTCCTGGTAAGTGTTGTTTGATTAAAATAATGTTTTTTTTTCCCAATTTTCCTTTCATTGGTAGTAGGTTATTTTCTCATACAATATATCCGAATTATAGTTTCTCCTCCCTTTACTCCTCCCAATCCTCCCTCCATCTTCTTTCCTCTCTGAATCCATTCCTTTCCTGTCTCTTAATAATGGAAAAGAAAAAAAAAACATGAGGAAAAAGAATAGAATAAAAATATTAAAATAAAAATAATTTTTGTCAATGATGAGACAATAAAATATATATACAAGTCAAAAAAGAACAAACTTCTAAAAGATAACAACCAAACATGACAAAAATATAATAAAGTAAAGCAAAAACTATCACACTGAAGTTGGATAAGACATCCCAACAGAAGGAAAAGATCCAAAGAGAAGGAACAAGAATCAGAGACCCACTCATTCTTACACTTAGGAGTTTCATAAATACTAAGTTGAAAGCTATAATATATACAAAGAGGAACTGGTGCAGATCTGTATTGGCCCGGTGCTTAATTTTCCAGTCTCTGTGAGTTCATATGTGCTTTGCTTACTTGATTCAGAAGGCCTTGTTTTCCTGGTATTGTCCATTCCCCTCTGGTTCTTGCACTCTTTTCACCTCCTCTTTCCTGCTATACCCTGAGTTCTGAGGCAAGATATTTGATGGAGACATTCCATTTAGACTCACTGTACATAACGTCTGGCTGTGAGTCTCTGCATATGTTCCCATCTGCTGCTTGAGTAAGCTTCTTTGATGATGATTGGATAAAAACCTGATATATGAATACAGCAGAGTATCATTAGTAATCATTTTATTGTTTGTTTTTTAAAGACCAATAGTGTTTTGTTTTAGCCTCTGTCTTTGGGCAATCTCAACTCTGGTTCTTGGTTACTCAAGGAGTTTTTGGTATGGATTCTTTCCCATGGAGTTGGGACAGACACTGGTTGGATTTTCCCACACGTTCTTATCACCATTGCCTGGCATATCTTGTGAGCACGACAGACTGTACACCAAAGACTTTGTAAATGGGTTGGTATTTACATTTATTTCTCTTTTGGTAGCCTACAGAGTAACTTCCTGCACCAAAGACACTACATTGTAGGGATGGAGGCTCCATGTAGATACCAGCTAGGCTTCTCCATGTTCTATGAGTTGTGTGAGTGTTGCTTTCTGCAATGGTACACTGTTGTCAGTTTGCCAAGGGCAACACATTGTCTTAGCAACAGCCGCGTTTGTACATTTTCTTGTGATCCCCTTGGTCAACAACTCGATTGAGTGCATGCAGTCCCACGACTGGAAGCCTTGTTCGGGAATAAGAGGTGAACAGTTGTGACTCCTTATTTCCCCATTATTAGGAGACTACACTATGATCACTTTCATATAGTTTAGGAAGTTTTCACTGAGCTAGGTTTTCATATAATCCCATACACAAATGTCTCTCAATCCCAAATGTCTCTCTCTGAATTATCTTCCTCTAGCCTAATTCCTGTCCCTCCCCACCTGATCATCCTTCCCATTCCTATCCACACCTGATCCTAGTCCACCTGAAAAATCTATTCTATTTCTCCATCCCAAGGAGATTGTGTTCATTTTATACATTTTCTCTTTCCCAACCCTCTCTGGGTCTATGGATTATAGCTTAGGTATCATCTAGTTAATGGCAATATCTACATATTAGAAAATACTATGTTTATCTTTCTGGGTCTGTGTTGCCCCATCCAGAATGATTATTTTGTAGTTCTATCCATTTTCTTGTTAATATCCTGATACGTTTTTAAAGGCCTAGTGATATTCTTTACATGAATTTTCTTAATCCTTATATTTAGGAACATTCAGGTTGTATCCTGTTTCTGGATATTATGAGTAAAGCAGAAATGAACATGGCTAAGCAACTGTTTTTATGGTAGGGCAGAGTATCCTTTGGGTATATGTCCAAGAGCAGTATAGCTGAAGCTTGAGGTAGATTGAATCCTGTCTTTCTGGGGAACTGTCACACTAGTTTCCATAGTGGTTGTATAAGTCTGCACTTCCACCAACAATGCAGTAGTTTTCCCCTTGTTCCACATCCCCACCAGAATGAGCAGTCACTAGTGCTATTGATCTTAGCCATTATGACAGCTGAAAGAATCTTAAAGTAGTTTGAATTTGCATTTCCCTGATGGCTAAACATTGTGAACATTTTTAAAGTGTTTCTCAGTCACTTGAGTTTCCTCTATTGAAAATATTCTGTGTTTAGATCTGTGCCCCATTTTTTAAATTCAATTATTTGGGTTTTTTTAAAAAAATCTAGTTTCTTGAGTTCTTTATATATTTTGATTAATACTCTACAGAATGTAAGGTTGGTAAAAATCTTCCATTCTGCAGGCTGCCCTGTGTCCAATTGAGAGTCCTTACAGAGGTTTTTTTTTTCAGTTTTATGAGGTCTCATTTATTAATTATTGATCTTATTGAATATGCTACTGGTCTTCTCTTCAGAAAGTCTTCTGTGCCAGTGTGTTGAAGGCTAGTCCAAACTATTTCATTTATCACATTGAGTGCATCTGGTTTTATATAAAAGTCTTTGATTTATTTAAGTTTGGGTTTTGTACAGGGACAGAAGTATGAATCTTTTTGCATTCATCCACATGCAGATATAGAGTCTGACCAACACCTTTTGTTAAAGATATTGTGTTTTTTTTCCAATGTGTATTTACTTAAGTCTTCCTTATCAAATATCAGGTCTCCATAGATGGGGGGGTTTATTCATGGTCTTCAATTTGATTCCATTGACCAATGTTCTTGGTTTTATGCTAATATTATGTGGCTTTCATCTATCTATCTCTAATACAACTTGAAATCAGGAATGGTGATACTTCTAGCAGTTCTTTGTTGTTCAGGATTGCTTTAGTTATTCTGGTTTTTTAAAATTTTTCTATATAAAGTTGTGACTTATTCCTTCAAGGTCTGTGAAAAACATGTTGGAATGAAGATTGCATTAAATCTGTAGATTGTTTCTGGTAAAATGAACATTTTTACTCTATTAATCCTACAGATCCATGATATTGGAGAGAGATACATTTTCTGATATCATCTTCAACTTCTTTCTTAAAGACTTGATTTCATCATACAAATTTATTACTTGCTTGGTTAGAATTACCTGAATATATTTTGTATTATTACAAACTATTGTGAAGGGTGTTGTTTCCATGACTTCTTTTTCTATCTATTTGTCGTTTATATGTAGGAGTGCTACTACCTTTTGTAAGTTAATTTTGTATCCAACAATTTTTCTGGAAGTGTTAATCATCTAGAACAGTGCTATTCTTAAGCAGGAGAATGATAAAATAAAAGCAGGTATATTTAAGTGACTATTATTTTAACTTTCTTTTGGCAAAAAGAATGCAAAGAAACTGTAAAATCTTTGATTGATTCTATTTCAAAGAAGGTTTTTATCTAAAAGAACAGACTGAAAAAAATGAAACAGGCTGTGTGATAGACAAACTAAAGAAAAAAGACTCAAAATACATGCAAAGTACTTTAAGTTTAAATTATTTGCTATTTTATATCAGCAAGTTATTCCTTTTTTATAATTTCACCGAAGAAAAGTAGTAAAAAAATTTGTATATTTTTAAAATAATGGATTCATACACTAATATAAACTTTAAATATGAGAGTCAAATATTGACATTCCTAAGTGTGCTGGTTAGTTTTCCATCAACTTGACAGAAACTTGGTCATCTGGAAAGATTGAACTTTGAGAAATTGCCTCCATCAAATTGTACTATAGGCTCCTCTAAGGGTATTTTCTTGATTAATGCCTAATCTGGGAAGGCCCAGCCCACTGTGGGTGGGGCCACTCCTCAGCAAGTGGTCCTTGGTTGCAATAAGGAAACAAAGTGAACATTCCCTTTGTTTCAGTTCCTGCTTCCAAAGTTCCCGTTTATGTTCATGCTCTGACTGCCCTTAAAAGGGTGTTGCGATGTGAAAGTGTATCTAGTGTAAGCTAGATAAACCCCAAGCCACATCATTTCACATACAGCTAAGGACAGAAGGTCCATAGTCTAAACACAAACATGCTTTGAGTATGTCATATATTCAGAATGGTTTATCTCTGCTGATTGATATATGTTCATAAATTCATTGACTTGGATATAGGATACCATCATGGTTTCTTTTTCATTGTGCTCCTATAAACTTGTGCTATAATAAAGAGAAATAACCAACAACCAAAGATTTTTTGCCTATTTTATACATTAGAGTCATTATTGTATTTGTATTGGTGACTTCTATCTCAAAATTAATAAATATACTTTTTCTGATTTAAATGTGATTACAATCACACACATGCATCTTGATGTATTTTTTACAATGATTAATTTTCCTTTATTAAATTGGTGACAAATACTGGGTTAGTCTTTTTCATCTAGTTACTAAGGTATAGCATTATAGGTTAGAACTCTGTTTTAATAATTGTGCTATTAAAATATTCTATATTAATTCCTTTCATTATATTTTAGATAGCATTGTAACTATAATTGTTTGAGGTTCTCAACATTCCTCTGATTAAAGTATGTGTTATATGTGATGTGGTGTATTTGTGTGTGTGGGTGTGTTCTATGTGAGTTTTCACTGCAGTGTCTCAGAAACAATCATACAAGTGGATTTAGTGGGAAAAATAGGGAAATTAAAATGGTATACTTTTCCCCAGATTGCTCATCAACTCAGTATCTGCTCACATCAAATAACACATTTGTATCAGTACTAGATGTTTTCAAAAATTTACTCTAAATTTCAAGGTAAAAAGTATAATGTTGATTTATTAGATAACGAAGTTGAATATTTTGTGAAGTTTTTAGCTCTTCATACTTTTTATCCCAACTTTTCATTCACTTTTTAGAAATTAGTTTTGTAGCTTTTATGAATCCCCAAATTCTGCTCAACATTATGTAAAAGAACCACTCTTCATTTTACTCTGTATATTTTGTTAACTAATTAAACTTTTCCTTTATTGGATATTTTAAATTGTATATTCCAAATGACTGCACTTGGAATGTTCAAAACTACATTAAAGCAACACATATCAACACTTTAAATACACTGTGTGTATGTTAACCTTGTACTGTCTGCTTTTAATCACTTCAGCATGTGAAAGGCAAATCTTCAAGCTCTCACAGACATAAAAGAATCATTTGCAATGAACAAAAGAAATGAGACTGTGCTTGCCAGAGTCCTGCGATTTTATGTTTGCTAGTATGTTCTATTTTTAACATATACATTCGGGAACATTTTAAAGAAACATGCGTAAGTAAATATGTTATACCCTAACAAAGCATTGTTTTCAACCTCACAACAGTTTCAATGTACTAGATCTTATCATGGGAGCCTAGAATTTAATTTCTAGGTAGTAGTATCATTATAGAAAACATGTTTTAAGTGTTGATGTTTGGGTATTTTATAAAAAAGAATTAGAACAGAGAAACTTCCAGCAGAAAGAGATGTTAAAGTAGCAAATGCACTAATAAAGTGGAAACCACGCAAGTTGATCTAATCAAGAGAATACTTCTACTCATCTTGCTCCTTTTTTTCAGTTAAATATTTCAACAAAAGCAATGGGTGGAATTTAGTGTGCTCAACTACATACTCTAGTGGATATTTTTTCTTCCCTCTACCCCTCTTTTACCCTGCAATCTCTTGATGTGGTATTCTACTCTGTATGCTGTGAATATGTTTTATTACATTGGTTAATAAAGAACCTGCTTTGACCTATGAGAAGGAAAAACAGACTAGGTGGGAAAACTAAGCTGAACACAGAGGGAAAGAAGGCAGAGTCAGAGAGACACCATGTAGCTGACTAAGAAGAAAGCTGCTGGAACCTTACTGGTAGGCCACAGTCTCATGGTGATACACAGATTCATAGAAATGGGTTATTTTAAGATATAAGATCTAGGTCGGAATACTCCTAAGCTATTGGCCAAAAAGCGTTGCAATTAATATAGTTTCTATGTGGTTATTAGGGTCTGTGCAGCCAGGGAACAAAGAAGCAATCTCTATTTACAATCCCTCCTGTGTTGGGCTCCCCAGTGAGTAAAGATGATCAGGTAAAAGCTTCTTTCACCATTTCAGGCTATACTGTGCAATGGAAAAGAGAATTCTCATAAGCTTCTGAATTCGTGTGGTCTTGTTACCCAAGAATTATAGAAAATGTACATTTACATTGTCTTCTGGGTAAACAGTTGTAAAATATTCAGGGTGAAATACGTCAGTGTTCCTAGTAATGGCTCATATTTGTTGAATGGTTATTATACTTCAAACCATCTGTTAGTGAAAAGAGCCATAATGTTTCATTATGAAACTCGTGTATATATTAGTAAACAGATTCTAATTTTTCAAACAAGATATAAGAACAGTCATATAGTTATGTATGCCATTCTAGTCTCAGGTGTTAATACTGATTGTTGCGCCCCACCTCGTCCAGCAAGGAATGCCGCGACCGCCGGAGCTCTTCTCACTGCAGTTTATTCCAGGACTTTATTCACTTTCTCTCTCTCTCCCCCCTCTCTCTCTCCTCTCTCCTCTCTTCCCTCTCTCTCCGTTGACCTCTCTCCTTTTTCTTTTTCTCTCTCTCTCTCCTCTCTCCTCTCTCCGGGCAAACCTCTTTCAGCCCTTAAGTAGGCATGGGCTGCCAATCCCGGATTGCCAGGTGGGCACTGCCCATAGGCCCACGCATATGCAAGCAGCTGATAATCATTGCGTTATCATAGCATAAGTCAGGTTTTAGCCATCTCAGGAGTTGATTATACATCTCCATCAGGTGTGATTCCATGCAGCTCGCTACAACTGATCTCACTATAGACACTTTCTATCTATGTGATCTTGTGTGATTTATTCGACCCCTTTAAATAGTCTTAATTATGTTGCCAGGGATTATTTCCACCTGTCATCTGAGGGCATAATGGAAATGACACTAGACTAGAAATAAAACTGTGGCTGAGGTTTCTGCTCTCTGCTCTCCTAGACCCATACTCTAGGCCTAGCTTTACTTATCCGGGATAAAAGGACTGAATGAAGTAATTGTAAAGCTTTGTCCATGTAGGACACAAAGTATCTTTGTCTTCAAACTGTATTTTACATTAAGGAGAACACAAGCAATGCTCTTCTATATTTATTATTTGTGTCAGACAGGGTCTCATGCATCTCAGGCTGGCCTGCAACTCACTAATTAACCAAGGATGACATTAAATTCCTGATCCTCTTGACATCATCTTTCAGCTGATTTCAACAAAATCAAAAGATGGCTTTGAGTGTGATGTCTACAATGTAAGTGTACTTATGTGGGATGTAACTGTGCATCATCATTCCAGGCTCACCATCGTTTAAGTTTAGAGTTCTGCAGCAAGACTGTCCTTTTGGAGTTAGATTAATAAAAAGCAATGTTGAAGGTTTTAAAGTTTCAATAACAATTTATTTATCAGAAAGCCCTCTTACACTGGATTTCAAACAATGATAGGAGTCTTTAAGAAAACATGGTCTTCATTGCAGTTTATTTCCCAGGGGCCAAGAAGAATAAACCTCTCCCAAAACTTGCATTTTTGAAAAAGGAGGAGCTGGGCTCTCGTCTGTAGAAAACATCTGTAGGAATCTGTGATTCTTTGCCAGAGGCTTTGGAAACTAGATTAATAATGATAGCGTGTAACCAAAAGATGCTTTGTTTCTCCGTGACACCTTTCTTTAGATCACAGTTCTAATTTATCTATAAACGGGTCTGAGAAGCACAGGCTGTGTCTATACTACCAAACAAAAAGATTCCCAAACGACACAGAAAGCACAATGAGATTTATGGAGCTGGGAGATCCAGTCGTTGATATATCTGTTTATTTCATAGCTAATTTTCTTGAGACTAACAATTACATATACACATTATGATGGCATATACCATTTAAAGCACTTTTTAACTATGTTTCCAAATATCTTTATGAATATCTTTGTTGCAATTAGTGCTGATAGCTTAAGGAATGTAGGCTACTCAGGGTTTACCCACACAAGGAAATAAAAATAAAATGTTAAACCGGGTTTCCTTTTCTACTGTGCATTTGTTTTGCATTGTTGAGCTAGAAAATGCTTTTTGTTCTGGATTCAAGTAGTTTCTCAGACATGGGTGCTGAAAATGAAAATGTCTTTCTCAGTTCTTTATTCATTTGTTTGTTTATCAATGTCTTCTTAAAGGATGAGAGCCTTTATTTTTATGAAGTTTAATTTATTTGAATATTTCTGGCAAAATCTGAAGAAATCTTTGTAACTTAAGATTACTGAGATTTCCTTTTTCCCTTCCTAATGTACTGAAAAGATTTTTTTTTCACAGAAATAAATTGAGCAAGATGTGTGGATTGACTTATAGTAGTGACTTTAATTCATTGATCTGTCTAAGTCCATAATAATAGCCACTTGCTTGGAAACTAAACCAATGTTATCAAATGTAAAATCAACCAGTGTGAAGATACAACTAAATGAATTTGGGAATTGCTGTGTTAGCAATCTGATCCATTCAGTGCATGATTTTACTTTATAGTCAGGTCTTGAGTTCATTCTAAGTGATGTAACTAGTTTTCAGTGCACAGAACTTGCACATCTTCTTTCAATTTTATTCATAAGTACATCATAATGTTATATTGATATAAATGGTATTATATACATAATTTCTAATTATTTACTACTAGTATATTAGAAATGTTAATTTAGTAAATTGATCATATCTCTAAAAATTTTATGTTAATATTTTCTATAGATTCTGTAGGATTTTCTATCATAAATCACTGAAAAATTCTTTCAACCTGATTGCACAGTCTGAAATCTCTAGCACAATGCTGAGAATAAGCAATGAGATTTTTTTCTACTTATCTTTGTTCCTATATTTTCAGAAAATCATTTTGTCTCCAAATCTACCATGGTCTGTCTCCATGTCCATAATGTTGATTTTACTTTTTCACAGGTTCTTTTATGGCGATTACAAATTGCGAGACTCCATATATGCTACCTGTGAGTATTATTTCAAGGCTGGAGAAGTTTATAAATATATATATATGCAAACTTCAGAAGGTTTGTGTTGAATTTTCTAAGAAACTTCTATAGAATTTCCTCGGGAAGTTATGTGACTTTTGCCTTCCCATGCTAATATGTGAGAGCTGTAGTTATTACCTCTGCCATCAATGTGTTACTCAATTCCAAATCAGGTTAGAAAGATGTTTCATTGCTTTCTTTAAGACTCCACAATCAGTTAATTAATTAATGAGTGTCCTTTCACATATTTATTTTTCATAATTTTATAGCCACAGCTAGTAAACAAATAGATAAAGCAAAATACTAACAATATGCAACTATTCTAAAAGAAAACAGTAAAGGGAAATGGAGCAAGTAGCAGAAAAAGAGTAAAAACATAATATTAATATTATCAATAATCTTCTTGCATATAAGTAGATTAATCACTCAGGATATAATCAGGCAAATATCAAGATCCATCCACCACATGAAAATTAAAACTAACGTCTGAAGAGATGGCTTAATGGTGAAGAGTCCTTGATCCTTTTTCAAGGACTGGAATTTGGTTCACAACACCCACGTTGGATGGCTAACATCTGCCTGCAACGTTGGCACCAGGAAGTCTTTTGCCCTCTTATTACTTCCCAGGCACCTGCACTCATGTATTTATTACCCATAAAACATACAAACACAAGTACATGAAATTTTTTTGAATGATATTTTATAAAAGAAACATTCTAAATAAGATAAAAATAGGTTACAAGTGTTTACCATACTGGACAGCTGAGAGTCAACAGCATTACATTTCCTTTTACTCAGTCAGATCCATAAAGACAATAATTTTCATGAGGCTAGTAATGATCTTTTCTTTTGGGGGACATTCAACACAGTCCAAGAAGCATTTTTCATTGTTACTTCAGAAATGTACATGCCTATAACTTATGGAATGATCAAAACTTCCGATTTGACTTACTGTCAACAATTTATCTCTACTGCATCTTGTTTTCCCATGTTGAGGGTTGAAGACTAAAGTGAAGATAGTCAGACCTGGTAACATACTTACAGGCAATTTGTAAAAAGAGCAAAGAATGATGCATGAGACGGTTTGTAGAGAGGGGAAAGAGAATATGGAAATGATGCAATTATAGTATAGTCCCCAAAATAGAAAGAATAATTAAGAATATTTCAACATCATCTCTAACTACAAATTATTATTTCTTCACCACAAGCTAACCAATGCACATCTAAGTGTCACGACTTCATAGATACTGTCTGTGATTCTTGTTTCTTCACTGCAAGCTAACCAATGTACATCTAAGTGTCATATCTTTGGAGACAGCATATATAATTAGTTCTCAGTTATCCCCAAATCCTTTTGAATTACAGCACACGTTTTCTCTATCTTCTCTTTTGGGTTTAGTATACAAAGTCTTATACGAACTATCCCGTGAGTATAAGAGTTATGGGTAACAAATAGAATAAAGTATTTTATTTACCTATATCCATCTTCCTGTCTATCATCTGTAGAAAGTGGGGAGCAGTGGGCAATGGAGAGGAAAGATCTTATTAACTGTGTGCAAACGTGCAAGAGCGGATGGTGAGTTTGTCTCTTTCTGGGAGTTATTCTCCACATTTCATGGCTTAGACTATGCATTTACTTTCCCCCCCTCTCCTGTGGCAACTCCAAATCCCTCCCTCAGCCCTAGGATTCTGAAAATATCTGAGGTAATGCCACACCTCTGTCATATTTATGTATATTAACAGTCAGCTCTTTTTGATTTGCTTCATTTTAGATGAAAAAACTATATTCACCCTCCCTCCTCTCATCTCTCTATCTCTTTTCTGTCTGTTTTTGCTTATTTCTCCCAAATTAATCTTAGTACCAGTTTATAGTTAAATAACTTTTCTTTTCTGGCTCTTTCGTCCCCGGACGGAAGGAAGTGGATTAAGGATATAAATGCTATAATAATCTGGAGACTGTATCTTTGAAATTATTTCTCTAACTTCTTTCATCTTCAAACTTTTTTCTGTAAGGATTTTTTTTAACTGGAGTTTGAAAAACATGTTTTCATTTTTTGTTTCCTACTATTTCCTTTGCTAGTCTTATACAGGCAGTTTATTACCTCATTGTGGAATGTGGAAGCTATTGTTTTCTTTTTGGAATTTGGGGACTCTGCCAAAACTGAAAAGAAAGCTTCCCATTTTAACATCCTGTTACACTCAAATGCATACTGCCAAGGATGGGATGTAATTGAAACTGACTATCAAAGTTGTGGTTCTCAGAGCATAGGACTGCAAGAAGCATCCGTTACAAGTCTCTTGAATAAATATCTGGATATAGTGAGGGTATTTCATTTCTACCTGCATTTATTTCAGATTCTGAGCTATCATCATATAGAATATAGGTTGTGTAACGTAACAAGGTAATAAGTAACACTAAAACTATCAGATTTTTTTGCTAGGCATCTGGCATCTTATTAACATATAATTCCCATGAAAAATTATCAAGGCCGGGCAGTGGTGGCACACACCTTTAATCCCAGCACTCAGGAGGCAGAGACAGGCAGATCTCTGTGAGTTTGAGGCCATCCTGGTCTACAAGAGCTAGTTCCAGGACAGGAACCAAAAAGCTACCGAGAAACCCTGTCTCAAAAAATCAAAAAAAAAAAAATCAAAATAATAATTTAAAAATAGGTTCCTTTATAATATCCAAATAATTTTAATATATTGACATTAGACATGAAAGTTTACTGTTGAAAGTTCATAATGCATTCATATCATGAAGTCTTTAAACTATCTAGTAAAGCTGGATAAATATGTATAAATGAACTAAGAAACAAAAATCCAGCAAACAAGAGACTTAATTTATTTATTTATTGTAATAAAGAGAATCCACCGGGATTGAATATCTAAGGATCTCCAGAAAGCAGTTTTTCTTTAACTCTAGATAGCTATAATAAACAAGTTATGGGTAGGGCGTCATATAGTCATGACTGTTTCTGTAGATGAGGAAAGTTTGTGAGTCAACACCATTAGAAATGCTTGTTGTATATTCAGTGTTATGAAAAAAAGTGTTCAGTTAGTCATTTGAGAACTAAAGAATGGGACATTTGAGGTTTTGTATAAATTGACTTGCCCTAGATTAAGTCAAGAGTCACCTATATGGTTTAGGAAAGTCAAAAGAAATAGTTGATAGCTTTATTGCAATCATAAATGGAAGGATAATTATTTAAGCCTTCCTAGGAGTAGGAGTGTGGGCAATTCTAAAATCCAGATACCTGTGAATGATGATTAATGTCTTGTCTTTGCAAAGGCCTTGGTTCTCTGGAGAAGTCCAACATCACCATGGCTATCTCTAGGAAGATAATGGTAGAAAGATCAATGAGTAATTTTTTTTTTCATGTGCTTTTTTGAAATTGAGAGTATGATTATTTTAATACCTTTTATTTTCAAGTAAAAAAATCTTAATCTCTAATGTGACATGTTAAAAACCTTAAATTTAATCCTGATACTAACAAAAACAACAACAACAAACAAGCTTTGCAAAATGAAAATCGACCCCTACCTCTTCTATGAGAGAAATGACGTCCCGCTGCCTAAACTACCGCTTTGAGAGTCGAAGGAGCTGAGACACTGAGGATCACAACTTAGAGGAAAAACACATAGCCCAGCAGAGAGGCTTCAGTATGAACACTTAATGTTTATCCATGAACTATTCAGAGAGATCAAAACTTGTGGCCCCCAACTTCTTAAAAAGCTTTCATATTGTTGCTAGACCTTAAACCCTGGCTCTTGATATAAATGACCACTGCAATAAGAGAAAATGATACTACTGGATATATATCTGACATATATATATATTACATAGAAATTTTTATGTGTATTTATATATGTATAAACGTATCTTAAATGCATATGGGAAATAAATTTGTTTATAGCATTAGCCAAAATAAGGGAGAGAGAAATTGTCTAACTTTACCCTGCCCATCATAGGATTATAACCCAAACAAAAGATGAGGCGAGGGCTAGAAAACATCCAGATGCAGACTTGTTATTGAGAGATTGCTTCTCCTGGCACCATGCTCTGGGAGTGGCCGTGTCCCTAATGAATACTGAGTTTCCAGGTCCTACTTCCCTGGGTGCAGCCCTGTAACCGTGCATTCTGGAGGTTCCAGAGCTCTGAGATCTGGAGCCCACCATGTTCTCAGGGTGAAAATGAGAGGAAATCCTGTCATACTTTTGCCAGGTGGAGCGGAAAAGCAAAACTTTGAAACATACAGGAACCTCACTGCTCTCTAACAAAGGCCTGTCCTCCAGTTCCCTAACAAGGGAACCTGTTTCTCCAGTGTGCCAAATTCCTTTGGTTTTTCTTAGAAATTGAAGGATCTTAGGAATGGGAAATTCCCAGCCTTCCAAAGTTCTCTAACCTTCTAGTGCCGCCCAAGGAAGAAAAGGCTGAAAAAGTCCTTATAAAGTTAAAGACAGGGGAGCAGTTCACTATTGTATGAACTCTAGGGCCATAAAGCTCTCCTGCACAGGTCTAGTTAGAAGTTCTTTGGTACTATTGAAACATTTTTTGTAAGTACCAACGTCAGGTTTAAACAGTCTAAAAGGAGTTCCCAAAACAAAAGGAGGCACAAGACAAAGACATTAAAGGAATATTGTGCTCTGACACCTACAATCATGGATAAGAGTAAATGAACACAGCCTAACTTTAGCTAGAACTATTAACACTTCACAGTGCCGTCCTATTTATTACACGTCCTTATACCCAATAACAACTGATTTAAAGTAAAATCATATCACATCTGCAAACAGAACCTGAAGACACATAGTAAGCAACAGATTCAGATGGGAAGAACGGAGTGTGAGGGCTTTGTTATAAGACTGGGCACATAAAATAGCCATGACTTATATAGTATATATACTAATAGGACATGTAGGAACAATCAGTATACACAGAAAAATTAATTACAGAAGATAATTTTGGTGTTTGAATTAAAAATCACTGTAAGTAATAAAAAATTCCATAGAGGGCCTGAATGACATATTGAGTAAGGAAAGAAACTGAAGAAACATCAGTGGAAATTTCCAAAATTGAAAAGCAAGAAGAAAGAGAGAGAGGGAAAAAATGACAATATCCATGGGTTCTTAGAAAATGACAAGACACAGCCAGTACTTAATGAGAATACTGAAGAGAAAAGAAAGAGGAGAGACACAGAGAAGAATGGAAGGAGAGAAAACTCATACTGATTGCCATATGGCTGTAGCAGTTTCTAGTGTCCCCATTGGGCAATACTGTTGCCTACTTCCCGGTATCCTCGCCAGCATTGTTAGACTTCTAGATTCTGACAAGAGTGAGCTGGTTTCTCAAAAAAGTTGTAATTTACACACTTCCCTAAGGGCTAGGAGCACAGGAAATAATAGAAATAAGAATCCTACAATATCAATGACGGGTACCACAGACTGAGAACCCCAAGGTCCCTAGTCAAAATGAATACCAAACATACACACACCTATGTGTGTAGCATTCTAAGTACAATATGCAGAAGACAATGAAAACTTTGGAAATGGTAAGAAAAGGTCAAGAGGTGAGGACTCAAAAGCCAACCCCATGGTATATAAGCAAGGAAAGCACCCTTGGAGGACATTTCCAAAACAATGCAAACAGGACGACAAATATTTTGTATCAAAAGAATAAACTTTATATTCATCAGAAATGTTTTAAAAGATAATAAAATCAGGACTTTCTCAAACAAAAACAGAAGCAGCAGTGAGGTGGAATGAGCTGGAGTCTAGAAGATAAAATGTGTGTACTGTAGATGTTGAAGCCAGAAAAGTGACCCATGACCTTTGGAGGAGTCCAAAGAGAAGACTGCAAGTCATCCCAGACACTAGACATGGTGTTATTTACACTGTTGAGAGTTTGGTTTTGTTTCAATCTGATTGTTAGTATGCACTGGTTCTTTACTCCTGAAGTAAAAATCTAATTATTTAATTTGATTTCTACAAGAGCCCACAGAAGTAAAAATCGAATTATTTAATTTGATTTTTACAAGAGCCCACAGTTGAGAGATGCAAACTTTCATGATGTCCTGACAGAATAATATTATCGTATTATGATATATTATTATGTATCACAGTGCAAATCTGGCACAAATCTTATGAGCATAAGGAACCTATATCTAATTTGAATCAAGGCCCACACCACCAAATAGGATCCATACCTCACACTTCTTGGATGACTAAGGACCTGAGACTAGATAGCTCAAGAAACTATGGTAAAACCAAATAATACTAGTCTAAAAAATGAAAATAATGTAGTGATAAAATGACTTTCAATAACAATCTCTGTATTGATAGATCAGGACCTTGCTTGGCCATCATCAGAGCAGCTTTCCATTGCAACAGATGGGGAAAGCTCAGAGACCCACAGCTAAAAGCTAGGCAGAGAGTGAGAGGTCAGGCAACACTCATCTCTAAATTTCATGTCTCCATAGAATCCCTCCCCCTCAGAGCTCAAACGACCCTACAGAAGAGGAGGAAAAAAGGGTGTAAGGGGAGAGCGGAGACTAAGAAAATAAGACTTTCTAAATGAGCAGAATAGATGCACATACGAACTCACAGAGACAATGACAGCATTCACAGTCCTGCATGTAGATCTGCACCAGATGAGGTCCTGATGCTAAGAACAGAGGACAAGGGCCCATCTTTAGCCCCAAAGCTATTTCCAATTGTAAACTACTCACAAATGAAAATTAGTTTTCTTCAATAGCGTTTCAAAAGGTATACAAATCACAGTTAAGTTGAGGTCCCATGGCTAGTCGTGGATGACAGACAAAACAAACTCAATGGCATGTTTGCAAGTTCTTTGTCTCATAATATCATGTCACACAGACACACATACACAATATTAGGGTAATGTGTTTCTTGCTCACAAAGATTTACTTTCACAAGTAAACACTAATCTCTAATGCAGTAATTAGTCTATACAAAATGCACATTATAGATGATCAATGCTCTTAACCAAACTTAGTTAGTCATAGAAATATGATATGAACTTTGCTTCATAATCATAATAAATAAGGCTAACAACCAAATTATTGAAAAGTAGCAATATATAATATTAGTCTCTGTTTAAAGATACCATGAGTAGATTCTGCCAAAAGATATCCTATGACACTCTGAGGTCTAAATTTTTTCATAAATGCTGCACGCCTAACATTGTGTTCAAAATCAGCAGCATGTGTTTAACATTACATGTTGAGGGAATTCCAAGTTTATGTTAAATATTTAAAGTAAACAAATGCTTAGAAACGCAGAGAATTTTTATAAACTGTCACTACCCAACTGCCACCTGTCAACATCCATATATTTTAGATGTCATTTATTTTAATCTTTCGTTTTTTCATTGGAGTTTGAAATGAAATGTTATTTCCTAGCAACAAATCTGGAAAGGTATTTGAATTGTTCTCTGAATGGTAATGCCACTGCTGAGTGGTATTCCTGTGTTGATGAGCAAAGGGCCCCATATTTTTCCACTGAATTTACCCCATAATCTCTGATTGTTCTTGGTTTTAATAACATATTTTTGTTTACTATTGAAAATGTCACACACATATACAATTTATTTTCATAAGCTCACCTCACCCATAGCTCTTCCCAGACTCACCATCTCTCTTTCAACTTTATATCTTCCGTGATTTTTAATACTTTTTTTTATTTTTGAGAATTTCATACATATATACAATGCAATATGATCATACACAGAAACAAACAATTTCCCCTCTCAATGCCCTTATATTCCCCCAAATAGTCCACTTAGGGCTACCTGTAGGTTTGACTGAGATGAACCATCTACTGAAACATGGGTAGCCTGTTAGAGCTGCACCATGAAAGATGGCATAAAAAAATGAATGTTGTGTTTTTAAGTTAGCGTCCTAGTTACTGGGTCCCATAAGGAACTCATATAGTCCAGGTTTTAGTTAACTGACCTACTACCTCCTCCATAGAGTGTTATTTTGTTTGTGTTTCAATAAATAAAACTTGCCTGAAGTTCAGAGTGCAAAACTAGCCACAATAGTCCACCACACAAGCCAGGTCGTGGTGGTACACACCCGCAATACCAGCAGTTGCAATAGTTGCCATAGAAATCAGGTGATGGTGATGCACGCCTTTAATCCCAACTTCAGAGAGGAATATAAGATGGGAGGAGACAGGAGCTCAGGGCTGTTTGAGGTTTGGTGGAGTCATGGTGAGGTCAGGATCACCCCTTTGTTCGTCTGAACCTTGGTGGAAGTAAGAATGATCTAGTGGCTTGGCTGCTTTGCTTTTCTGATCTTCATCTTGAACCCCAATGTCTCTCTCTGGGTTTTTATTTTGTGTTCTATATCTACAGAAAAATAAAAAAATGAATGAAATGAAGAAAAAAAACAGGTACAATGATCAGCATGGATATTACCTAAATTTGATGAAGCCTTTTAAACTTTATAGACATTGAAGTAAAAAAAATATGGCTTATATCCCAATATTAAAGCCATTTATGTAATCACGATGGGATTAAGCTCTTGAGCTAAAGAGAAAAGGACAGTTTCTGGGAATACGTGTGTGTGTGTGTGTGTGTGTGTGTGTGTGTGTGTGTGTGTGTGTAAAATAGAAAGAGACCAAGGAAGTTAATTTTTGCTCCCCAGATGTACATACACATACTACACATATGCAATAACTTTTATCTTCAATGTTCAATGTTATCCTATTTTTTTCAAGAAAAATATCTTCATACATAGAAGATTCCCAACCATAAACATCATCACGGCTTGATGGTTCAGCAACCCTCAGAAAAGGTGGTCCTGCTCCTTAGATGCTGTTAAAAGGTCAACAAAGTCTGAGGTTGTCACTATTCCTAAGTCAATCACTGTACTTCAACTCACTGCGGGAACACATATCAATCTCATATCATCCTTGGGACAAAGGCATGAATAGCGTAATAAGATAATTTGAAAGAGACAAATAATTTTTCTGGGTATATGGCTTTAACTGCTATGTTTGATTATTAATTAACATGGTAAGTCTCTTAATGTGCCTAATTTGTCAGTTAAACATTATTATAGATTGGAAGGTAGATAACACAGGTGTTCATAGAGCTTGCTGCTATTTGGTGCTTTGATCGTTCACTGAGACTTGGAACTTAGACACCATAGGTGATACGCTGATTTTTGGAAGTTGTCCATTGAAGAGAGATTTGAGTTTTAGCAAGCGGCATAGATGCTGTCCAATATTCTCTAACTGGAGAGTTTACTAGAAAGAGTCACCTCTCAGAGAATTTGCTCATCAGTCCTCATGTACTGGCATTTGAAAGTAGGCAGACCAGTAGAAGGTATGGTGATGTTTGGAATGAAACTGTTGACATATACATGTCTTGTAAAAATGTATATTAGCTATGCATTAGCATTGCTAAAATATCATATTTGGCTTTGGGGGGTTTGCTTTGTTTTGTTTGGGGTAGAGGGTTGTTTGGTTGGTTTGGTGTTTTTAGACAGCGTCTCACTGTTTAGCCTTCTCTAGTCAAGGTCTCTATGTGTAGCACAGGTTGTACTTGGAATCACTTGCTTCTTCTGTCCTCATGCTTGCATTAAAAACCTGCACCACCACACCTGCCTCTATTTTTAAAAATAACTGTCAATAAAAAATAGGGGTAATGTTTACTGCCTAAGTTTTTAAAGGCAGAAGATGGTGTAAAAATCTGGAAATATAACTTAATAATGCCTTGGATGAAATTATCAAGGCATGTATGAATTTCAACATGGGTGGTTCCCCACTCTCTAAATTCTGGTTCTCCTCAGAGTAGGTAATATTATTTTACATGGTCTGTTTTTTAGTCTCAACTACTTTAAGATATATGCAAAGCAAGGACACATTTGTATTTTAAAATTCTACTTGTTTCACCTTTGGAGATGGCGCCTGCCTTTAATCCCAACACTCTGGGAGACAGAGGCAGGCAGATCTCTGTGAGTTCAAGGTCAACCCGGTCTAAGTAGAGCTAGTTTCAGGACAGGACCCAAAGCTACACAGAGAAACCCTGCTTCAAAAAACAGAACAAAGAAGAAAAAAACTCTGCTTGTTTCAAGCCATCTTCAAATCCAAGCCTTCATTATTTCTTCATATACTAATGTAGACTGTAAGCTAACTCACTAGTTGTCTCCCATGGATTTTTGATGAGTTAGTTCATACTTTTGTATATAATCATGGCTGTCATCCAATCAAAGATTGCTATTTCACACACTACAGGGATCAATTTAAGAGATTGAAATCTCAATCAGTCCTTGGAATAACTCTCCCAGTAGTCCAGCATTAATCAGGTTCCTTAACCCAGGAAGACTCAGAGAACTACAGCATTTGTTTTTATTAGTAAATGACTATGTATGCTTGCATTTGTTTGTGCATGTCACGTGTGTATATCAGTAGGGTATTTGCCATATTAAATTCTTCCTTTCCACCATGCAGATCTTCAGGATAAAATTCAGGCCATTAGTTTTCATGGCAAGCCTTTTTATCTGCTGAGCCATCTTACTAGCTCATGGATTGAATTATAATAAATATAGCATGATATAATATAATTTAATATGCTTGTCAGCTACTAGGTGCCATATTTCAATTCAGACCTATCTGGAGCTTTTTATAAAATTGTTAAAAGCATTGCAAACATTTGCTGTGAAGTAGCAGAGGAATTCCTGGTGTAAAACTCAATCTGCATAGCATGCAAACTATCACCTCTCAATGATACAGATATAGTCTCAACAACCTGGCCTGAAGACCCTACCATGACTTCTCACCTCAGACCGAGAACTGGGCAATCACTTCTAATATAAGCCCTCACTTTCTGTGCTAGGAGGTCAGGGAGCCAACGTGCTGAATTTGAACAACATGAAACAGATGATACTTTGATAAAAATTATCAAAGACAATTGACTAGCCGATATCTTTGCAGACCAAACAAACAAACAAACAAACTACTAAAAAAAAAAACCTATTATCTCTAAAGATGCTATGAGACATAATCAACTCTCAAGATGTGCAAAAAAATCAGCCCAACCCCAGAGGGCCAGAATGCAATGTTTAACAAAAACCAATTGCTAAAAAGCTGTCATTCCAAAGATATTCTGATGTGTGTGAATGCTTAGCTGAAGCAGATGGAGTTAATCATGCCATACTGGAGACTTCTTTTTTCACCTCCCCTTGAAATAATTAGCCACGAGACTGTAAGTACATTTTTCATGTCAAATGGACAGTGGCTTCAAAGAAACCTAAGGGCAGAACTGCAAGAGAGTGAGACGAGAAGACTGACTCAAAGCACGAAAGACAAAATATCAACAATTCTTCTCTAACCACTGAACACGTGTCAGCACCCATGAGATCACGTTCAAATGGAAACACCAGAACTAAAGTAGGTAGGGCGCTAAATATTTGAGCAGACGAAATGAGGTTCATCTTGTCTCAGCACCTCAAACCATTACAGAACATAGGGAGTACCTTCAGGGTTTGGTCAGCTCTAAATTCAAACACAATGAATGAAATTACAATGGAATAGTTGGAAAATTAATGTTAAATGTCATACCTGGGAAAGAAAAGCAAAGGCCTAATTCCAATGCTGATCAGATCAACCTTGTATGTTTGATTCCTACTCCACATTTTGCCTCATGGCCTCAAGATTAAGACTCTCATGGAGCATTTTCATTGATAGCATGACTAGAGCCTTTCAGTTGGTTGGTTGGTTGGTTGGTTGGTTGGTTGGTTGGTTGGTTGGTTTTAGTTAATTAGTTGATTAGGTGGTTAGTTAGTTAGGTGGTTAGTTAGTTACTTTTACAGACAGGAAGTCATGACAGTGCAGGCTATCTTCCAACTTTCAAGCCTACTGTTTCTTCCTCTAAGCTCCTGAAGTCACAGGCATGCCCTTCAAGCCAAGCCCAACAGGACATATCTTATTTTCTTATCAACTTATTCCAGGGCATTTAGACTCTTTATCATATCTGGTTTGGGCTTGCTGCACCCACTCTCATTATTTGGCAACAATTTCTGCATCACCATTGCTCCAGCACATATTAAAGGCAGGAAGGATTGTAGGTCAAAGGTTTTGTGGTTGGGTTAATGTCCAAATTTCTCTCTATATAGTCTGCAGAGTATCTTTTCCAAAAGGAACAGATCAGAATGTAAGGGTGAAGTCTCCTTGTAGGTACCAGCTTGACCTGTTCACATTCATAGGTACCAGTTTGACCTGTTCACATTCAGTGAGTGTGTGGATGTTTTTCTTGGCAACTGGTCCTGCCATCAGTTTTGAGAGTGGCCTTGTGTCTGAGAATCAGCCTGGGTTGTTTAGGAAACTTCAAGGGACCCTGTAGGCCAACAACACAATGGAAGGCAACCAGCCCCACCACTGGAAAGCCCTACCTGGTTATGAAGTGTGACCATTTCAGATTCTGTATCTCCATTACTTGGAGTTCTCACTGGGGCCACCTTTATAAATTCCAAGAAGTTTCCACACCGCCCCTGAATGCCCCCCCCAATTTCAGCTTTTTCCCCACTCTCTCCCTCTATCCCCATCACTGATTCCTCCTGCTCCCATCCCTTCTTCCGCTTCCAGTTCACCAGCAGAATCTTTTCTATTTCCAATTCCCAAGGAGATCCATGCTTCCCTTAAAGCCCTCATCTTTGCCTAACTTCTCTAGGACTGTGGATTCTAGCTTGCTTATCATATACTTAATAGCTAATGTCTACTTGTAATTGAATATATTTGTGTTTCTGTGTCAGGATTACTTGGTTCAGGATGATTATTTTCTACGACAGACCACAAAATCAAGAAAGTATTTTTCCAAAGCAGATAAACAAATTGTTTTGTGGATTCTTGTATTGTCATTGAATGTTGTTATTCATCAACGTGCATTAAATTTAGAAATTCCAAAGACAGAGTTATGATTCAAGGGAAAACAGAATTTAGCATATATCAGACCAGTCACTTTAGCATATTTACTTTCCTGATAACCAAATAAGCGATACATGTATTTGTCCTTTTAGCCAAGTATTTTTAGTAAAGAGCCCAAAGGGCAGGTTTAGCCATTTATATTTTAAATAAATTTGAAAGTAGTTAATAGAGTTTTATGTCATAGAAAATATTTTTTCTCACAAGATAATACTCTATATGTATGTAAAATTCTAGTGTCTCAGAATCTTAGAAAGGCTTGTTTGTATCACAAGTTTGGTAGCTACAGCACAGATAAAAAAATAGCCACATAGATGGGCTATACCATGAATTTTCAATTTTAAGACTTCCCCCAAATTCTGTGAAAATACTGTGTCTTTTGGCTCACTCATTGTTATGGTCTATTTCATTCTTCCTCGTGGAAAGCAAGGCAATAAAATGGGGAACTACTTGAGCCAAAAAATTCATTGGAAATAATACAGTTAAAATTTGGCTTACAAATATCCAAACTTCCAAGTTTTCAGTTTCGTATAATTTTTTGTTACTGACATGAGTTTTTTCCCACCCTTTTCCAGTCAGCAAGTTGGATTCCTACCTGAAGAGGACTTTTTTCCATGTGCACCACATAAAGCTGTCCATCTGCCTCTTCCCGTGCTTAGGATTTATTCTTTTCACCAACATCAACTTTTGTTGGAGGCAAACCAGAAAGTGAGGGAAACGAGAAACTGAAAGAATTGACATGTCAACCAGTAGGACTTCCTAAAACGAGGGTTATTTATGATCGCTCGTTATATTTGATCTGACTTCATTACAATAGCACCACTGTCCTTTTAACTAGAGTGAGAGCACTTTTTTGCTGTTGTTTAACATTGAAAATAATGTTCAGTTTTATGTTTTCTCCATCCAGAGTTTAAGGAAAAAAATGAACAGAAATATTGGGGCTTTTTACCTTTCTTCTGTGTATCTTACTTTCACTACATCTCTATGTCTGACTGGCTAGCATCTGACTGACTTCTGATTGAGGGGGGCTCTCATTCTCTGCTCCTCTTCTCTTGTTTCCTCCCTCTTGAGCCTAGAGTTCTCCTTCCATTTATTCTCTTTGTCTGGCAACCCCCGCCCCCTATCCTTCTGCTGCCTATTGGCCATTCAGCTCTTTATTAGACCAATCAGATACCTTAGGCAGACAAGGTGAAACAAATGCAGCACGGCTCTACACAACTAAAGACATGAAGCATAAACAAATGTAGCACGCCTTTGCCCAATTAAAGTAATATTTTGCAGCATAAACAAAAGTAACACTTCTTTGCCTAGCTGAAATAATATTCCACAACATTTTATTACTGCCAACTTTTCTATACCTCTCACATTAGGTTTTGCAATCTGCACAAGGGCCATTTCTTCTGAAGTTTATGAAGCTAGGAATAAGGTATATTGTTCAAAATGCTAACACTTACATTGTAGTTGGCTGTACTTAAGAAATCATTAAAATTAACTATGATAAAAAACTGAAAGTTGACAAAATGTTTTCAATGACAATAAGAAAAACTTTATTTCAGAAACATAGAAAAATTTCAATATAAACAAAAGTTCGTGGCACTGTTCCTGCCTCCTTCTTTTTGTGGCAGCATAGAAACCTACAATCGAGAATATGATAATGAATAGCTATAAGCTGATCAAACCTAATTGATTCGAACCCCTCCAATCAACTATTCCCTAAAAACTGTCATATTAGAGAATTCTGGGGTTTCCCAAGGATGATCTTGGTGTCTTGGATATTGTTGGCACTCCTACAATAGTTAGCAATAATCCTTTATCTACTCTGAATCATGTACTGTGGTTTGTAAAGACTCTTATAATTAAATCTCAACCACAAAGATAAACCAGGACTACATCTATATTTGAAGACGCTTCTATTATTCATATCTGAAAAACAGCCCTCTCTCTCCCACCACAGAGGTGATATGGTTTCTTGTAAACAGCCAGTGACATATTCTGACTCAACACTTGCATATTGTAGATGTGAACTAACACCGGCTGACAAACTTTCAAAGAATCTTCAAATGGAGGGTTATTTGGAAGATTCCATATATTCATGGGAATTTGGAGGCTGCTCCACATGCAGGACACTAATCTTTTTCCCTTTCCTCACTCTGAGGCTCTGTGGAGGCAGGAAGTAAAGACTAAAGTAGAGCTATAAAATGCCTGCCAATCCACTGAGGGCTTGACCCAGTAGTATAAACTCAAAGACATACACACATATAGATACACAATAACCAAGCCCTCAGAAGAGGAACTATTAAAGCCACATGAGGAAAATGAATCATCACACAAGGAAATGCCAATATGATTAATAGTTCACTTTCATCAGAAACCATGGAGACGGGAAAGCAGTTGAACGACATTTTCTGAGTAATAAAATGAAAACACAATTAGGAAAAAAAATAGTCCCTCTGATGAAAGAATCCTTTGAAAACAAAGGAGAAACTAAAACGTTCTCTATTCCAAAACTAAGAAATGCTATCATTTGAGCTAATGAGGCCATATTGGAAGTGAGCATTTGTATTATGCTGATATTAATCTAAGCTATATTATGAACAATGCTAGTTTTTATGCATAGGACAATCTCTCAGAGAAGGAGTATAATATTATACCAGAAACTAATTGCTTAACATGAAATAAACCAGTCATAGAAAAATGAGGAATAACAATCAAAACTACAAGAAAACATTGAAAACATAAAAACAAACAACAAAAATATATTCACCAACTCACTGATAATTACATTATATTTAAATATATTTATTGTAGCAATTATAAAACATAAATTATCAGGATAAATCTTCAAACTGGTCCAAGAAAATGTTTCTCTAAGGCACGTAGACTACACACTACTGATAAGAATGGGTGGAGGGAAGTGAAAGTCAAGTGCATCCTGTGCAAACAGGGCCATCATAGAGCTCGAGAGACATAAGAAGCTTAAGCAAAATACAGTCTAAAACTCAAATTGCCAGTAAACAAAAAATAAAGCACATCAATAAAAGTATATTTTTCTTATGCTAAAACAGTGATATACATTTGCATTTTAAAGAAAAAAGACCTGCCAGGCAGTGGTGGTATATGCCTTTAATTCCAGCACTCTGGAAGCAGAGGCAGGCAGATATCTGTAAGTTTGAGGCCAGCCTAGTTTATAAAGTAAATTCCAGGACATCCAGGGCTACATAGAGAAACCTTGTTTCAAAAATCAAGTAAACAATCAAAAAAAGTGAGATACATGAAACAAGGGTTATAAAAATGAAAAAAAAATAAACTGTTCAACATTTACAAAGACTGTAACATTCTTGGAAGCAGGGAATGTTCATATGAAGACACCAAGCAGAGAAGAAACACGAACAATATTATAACATTATAGAGAGCTGGACTTCCAGCCCAACAGCAAAACATGTGAGCTGCTCTCCGGCATAAAAATTCTTTAGAATTAAAAAAAATCTATACATTTTTAAAAAAAGTTCAAATCACACACTTGAAGAAAATGTTCACCACTGAGAACTTCCTTTTGAAATCGATAAATAAGAGGATATTAACAAACTCAACAGAGTTTGTTTAAAGAGAAAAATCACAATATGAAGTACTTTGAGATCAATGAAAACACAATTATAAATACCATTATAAAATTATGAAAGCATTACGTGCAAACTAATAGCTATAAAAATCCTACCATAATATATTTATTTAAATTAAAAGCTTATACTTCTAGTAATGAGAATTTTTAAAAGGATCAAATTTAGCCCTTGTCCATAGAAGTAAGAAATTAAAACTGATCTTGGCCATTCTTACAGGTGTAAGATGGAATCTCAGAGTTGTTTTGATTTGCACTTCTCTGATGGCTAAGGATGCTGAGCATTTCCTTAAGTGTCTTTCAGCCACTTTAGACTCCTCTGTTTAGGTCTGTACGCCATTTTTTTTTAAAAAAATTGAATTATATTTTCTTTTGAGGACCAATTTCTTGAGTTCTTTGTATATTTTGGAGATCAGTTCTCTGATGTGCGATTGGTGAAGATCTTTTCTCATTCTATAGGCTACCGTTTTGTTTTGTTGATTGTGTCCTTTGCTTTACAGAAGCTTTTCTGTTCCAGGAGGTCCCATTTATTAATTGTTTCTCTCAGTGTCTGTGCTACTGGAGTTATATTTAGGAAGTGGTCTCCTGTGCTAATGTGTTCAAGTGTACTTCCCACTTTCTCTTCTATGAAGTTCAGTGTGGTTGTGTTTATGTTGAGGTCTTTGATCTATTTTTTTTTTGAGTTTTGTGCAGGGCAATATATATGAATCTATTTTCATTCTTCTACATGTTGATACACATTCATATGTACTCACTCATAAGTGGCTTTTATATATGAAGCAAAGAAAACCAGTCTACAGTTCACAATCCCAGAAAACCTAGACAAGAATGAGGACCCTAAGAGAGACACGCATGGATCTAATCTACATGGGAAGTAGAAAAAGACAAGATCTCCTGAGTAAATTGGGAGCATGGGGACCTTGGGAGAGGGCTGAAGGGAGGGGAGAGGGAGAGAGGAAAGCAGAGGAAATTATAGAGCTCAATAAAATCAATAAAAAAGAAATTAAAATTGTTAAAGTGTAAATAAATGGTGTGGAAGATACGAGATCAATAGGGTAATCAGCAAATCCAGAAGTTAATTTTTTAAAATAATAAGCAATATTAACAACTGTTTAACTAGATGAGCAAGAAAAAAAATTGGAAACTAAAATTATCACTGAAGAACACAGTTCATGTCATTATTACTTTTCAATATTTTAAAGAGTTGTAGAAGATAAAGATATAAGAATACCACATGCTAATACCCTTTATAGGTGTGAGTAACAAAATCTCAGGCAACATAAAGGAGTCCCAGTGGTCAGGAGACAGGAGCAGGAAGATGGATGAAATTATCTATCTATCTGATGACTTCTGAGGTCATCGCAGGTTCAAGACCAGGCTGGTCACATGACAAGGATGTTTCACAATAGCAAAACAGAATAACAACAACAAAAATCCTAAACCAATACAGCAAAAAGAGTCCAGCAGTAGTAAAAATGTATATGCAGCACAGCCAGTGGGATTTATCCTATGTGCTGCGATCATTTCATTTGGAAACCAGCCAAGTGTGTATTCCATATTAAAATGCTAAATCACAAAAATACATAAATCCCAATAATTATTCGAAAAACCTTTGAAAGTGCAGGACTTTTTTCTTAGATTTGCTTATGTATTTTATGAATTTGAGTGCTCTGTCTGCATGTCTGCCTTTATGTCAGACGAGGGCATCAGATCCCACTGTAGGTGGTTGTGAGCCACCATGGGGTTGCTGGGAATAGAACTCCAGACCCCTGGAAGAGCAGCCAGTACAGTTAACCACTGAGTCATCTCCAGCCCCAACACAACTTTTACATAAACATAAAAAATAAAAATGAAAGAAACTTTTGACAATATGTCTAAATTAACCCACAGAATGAACCACCTAAATATAACATACTTAATTGTGAAACACTAAATGTTTTCCTCCTTAAATAAAAACAGTATACTTTTTGCATCTATTACTTTTATTCAGAGTTGAACTGGAGTATTTCAAGTCATAGTTGATAGCAACTGGGAAAGAAAAATGTAAAATATGTCTACTTTTAGACATTATGACCATAAGGATTTAAGATTTTCAAAATATAGGTGTTTTCTCTCTCAAACACCTATGGAATCAATGGACAGCTTTAGCAGGTTTTAATACTTAACAATATTTAAAAATCTATTATTCACTGAAACCTCCAAATTAAAGTGAACGTAATTATATTTCCATAAGTACATATGAAAATTGCTGAAAAAGCTAACAAAAGTTCAGTGCTGGAGAATCGAATCTTCAGTGGTGGTGCAAGAATTCCGAAGTAAATATCAGGGTGCACGGGTGTGCTGTTGCAAGTCTGCCACAGCGCCCCAATTAGTCTGCCAAGTCAATCCAGTTGGGGTGAAAATAAGTTGCTTCATTTTTAAAACTAACCTTACGACTAGTTCCTGAAAGCCACACCTTGGTGGGGTCTCTACCTTTTGTATCTCTCTGTCTGTTATTCATTCTTATCAGATGATATCAGTGCCATGATCCAGAAGAGAGCACACAATGGGCCTGCCAGCAATTTTTAGGTTTTTTTTGTTTGTTTGTTTTGTTTTGTTTTATTTTTTTTTTTATTTGCCTGTTTCCAAAATGATTGATCTTCAGGACTGTGTCCTTTGCCATCATGGTGAACACATTCTTTCTGAGCAAGCTCTCTGACATTGCCAGATTTTATACATGTACTCTCCTTGCTCTTTCCTTCTAGATCATTCCCGGATGCCTGCTCTCTGAGAGTGGCCTTCAGGCAAGGACTGCTTCATGTCAGGGCAGTTAAAGCTTAACATAAGTGTAATTAAAAAAAAAAGAGTATAGTTAATCAGCATAATAAAATGAATTTCACTAATAGTAAGTGTTGATATTTGGGTAGTGAATTAACTTATATTTTTAAAACAAATCTACACCCTTTAAATAATGTCTTTGCAAAAATCAATTTGAGATGTGTCTTCATCTCAAGAGAAAAATAAATGAGGTAGAATAAATATTTTTCATTCAGTTAACTGTGATTTTTCCTAGTAGACCAAGCAAATCTTGAGCTCCTAGCTCCCAGCTCTGTAGCTTCGGTCTGTAATTTAAAAAAAAAAAATGTAAAATGACTATTTTGTCCAGAGCAGCCATATAAACCGGGGATTCCCTCTGTAAGTCAGAAATTATCAGCATCACGCTGGAATCAGATCATGAAGGATTAGTGGCTGATTCCCTACCGCTAACGCTGTAATGTTTCTTGAACTCATAAAAACCATTTACTGTGAAGCCAGATCTTCAGAGACCTTCTGATCCACGCTTTTCCATGGTAACGGAGATAATCTTATAATTCACTGGACTGAAGTCAGACCCGGCCATCCAAGCACGTGCTTGAGAAAGAGAGCAGATGCTCCCAGCACGCAGGACAAATTCCAGGGCAAAGCAAAGGCATTGCAAGTGCCTAAAATTACAGTCTTTATCTCTAAGGCAGGTGTTGCAAAACTGGAGTGGGCCCAATTTTTTTTTCTTTTTGGCCATTGTTTTCCCTCTACAAGAAGTTGAAAAGGATGTTAAAGATAAAGCAGGTGGTAAGATAAGATTCCTCGCTAGCTATGACTCATAATAACCAATTGGACATTTTATATGTGTAAACATCAGTAGCTTGACGGCCGGGGTTGACTATGCAATCTCCTTCATATTCAAGTGAAGCAAGTGTATTTTAAACAAAAGTGGGAGAAATGGGGAAGAAAAACTATATTCATTTGTATTTCAATGAATCTCCTACAAGGTCACAAGAAAGTCAGCAGCAGGCTCCCTTATTGCAGTGAGGTTTACAGCCTGAACATATAAAATGCAATTGGATAATAAGCTAGGTCTCTTTCCACTTAAATTAAATATGTCAGAACGAACGACTGGAGCACTCTGTGCATTTCAATCAATGAATCGGTAGCAGAAGAGAACTGGAGTCGAGTTTAGGATCGTCAGCACCAGGGGCTTCCAGAGCTCCACCAAGGCGTTTTCTTTAGGCAGAAAATAGATTTGTGGGTGATATCATGGCAGAAAATGAGTGGCCCCATTGCCATTCCCCTCTGCTGGGAATTATGGCAAGGAACCACGGCCCTTGTTAACCTGTGAACATTTTCACTCTCTTAGGTCATTGACTCTGGCTCAGGGGTCCAATTTTCCTTTCATTCATTAAGCACTTTGGGAAGTGGAGTTCCTCTCCCTTTCCAGTCTAAATGTGGAACAATCACATCCCCTCACAATCAGCTGCCAGTGTGCCGGGACCTTCACGTCTCACTGAGCTCTTGCAGTGACGCAAGTGTTTAACAATTGAAGGATATTAACTCAAAAACTTGTTTTCTAATTGGAGGAGCTCAAGGGATTTCACTCGATGAACTTGTATAAACTGGAAGCAAGTACATGTGCCTTTCTAATTATTCTGCCCGAATTAGGGGAGAAGGCAGGGCCAGTGTCAGCCTGCACATGGTTGGACCTATTTCAACTTTCAGGCTGACTGACAGTAACAAACTCAGTCATTGCGAATGCACTGAAGACCTGGAAAGAGACAAGCTTGTCTTTTATCACAAGATACCAGATACATACGTGTGCTTTTGTTAATCTATGCTCTGGTTCTGCTCATTAGAGCAACGGAGAACCAGTAATGGATCTACCCAACTGAACGTTAAAAGTTTGAGAGACTTTTTCAGTTTCCACTGATTTATACTACTCAATTAAAAGGTTTCAAACTCATATCAGTTCATAGCAAGTATGATCAAAGTTCTGTCTTCCTATTTACTAAGCAAGATATTTACAAACCTGTGTTGCTAAGATTATGAGGGAACAGCTTACCGAACTGTTCCAATTAAGGGCACCATATTCAAGAGACCAAACGAAATACAACAAACAGGGCTTTTCTAGGAGCTGTCACTCTTGATTGGAAGAGCGATAGACAAGGAAACCTCCATGCTCAGGCTCACCATTATCTATTTCCCTACGGGGGTAGGTGGCATTTGTCATATGGGAGGACATATTGTTTGCAGTGTGTGTGTGTGTGTGTGTGTATGTATGTATGTATGTGTGTGTATTTATGTATGTATATGTGTATGTGTGTATGTATGTGTGTATGTATGTATATGTGTATATGTGTGTACGTATGTGTGTATGTGTGTGTATGTGTGTATGTATGTTTGCATATGTGTATGTCTGTATGTATGTATGTATTATGTGTGTATGTATGTGTGTATGTGTGTATGTATTATGTGTGTATGTGTGTATGTATGTATGTGTGTATGTATGTATGTGTGTGTATGTATGTATGTGTGTATGTGTGTGTGTGTTTCCTTCCAGGCTGTAGGTTTCAGGTCTAGTCTAACATCAAACTGCCTGCTATGGTCTCCAGCTGTAGATCTACCTATATAGACACAGAGCCCAGTTTCACTCTCATTGAGAAAAGATTTTATATCTTCTTCTGTGTCTCTAGGCTACAGATTGTTCCTCTAGATTCGATGGAGTCTCATAAGGACTCAGAACTGGAGCTGTTCCCAGTGACTAAGGTAACATACATCACAGTACTCGGAATGTCATTGATGAAATGTGTTTGCAATTTGTCAATTTGCTTTATCTGCCCCCATAGACCTAGATATTCAGTCTGGCTATGTAGACTAGTGGCCATGTCCAGAATAGTAAACACTGGTGTCAAATTGACCCTTTGTCTGTAAAGATGCAAGGATCTTTTTACACTACAGACTCAAGCACCAGGACCACTGAGACAGACCCAGCCAAGACTCAGGCTCCTCTTTATGGACTCAGAGTATGATCTGCTATGCCAGACTCAATGTGGTACTCCTCTGTGAAATCAAGATCTAATCTTACTCTTCTGAAATGGAGAAACACAACTGCCTGAAAAAAAATACAAAATAATCTTTAAAAAAGTCTTCAATGAGCAGTAAGAGGTAACACATAAATAACTTAATAAAGTCAGGAAATAATATTTGGACAAAATTAGAAATTCAGTGAACAGCTAGGAACAATTGATAGCGCAAAAATTTTGGAACCTAAGATTATATACAGTGAATGAGTGAATTGAAAAACCAATAGGAAGTTTCTAATAGGTTTTAATTTACATATTTTAATTTTGATTATATATGTTCAGAATTCTTCCTGAAATTCTACTTAGCACATTCTGTTTATTGTGTTCCTAATAATTAATTTTTTACCTTTTGTCATCTTAATTTGCCCTGTTTTCCTAAAGCTATTTTAAAGCTAGCCTTCTGCTTCAGATGTGATAATGAAATCTATATTTTATCATTTGAATCTCTACTTGTATTCTTACATAAGGTCTGGCACCAACAGACACAGTTTTGAGAGCAAACGTGTGTCTAAATGCTTGTGTATTGAAGGTCCCCAATGCAAGCAATGTTCAGAGATAGGGAAAGAAACCAGAACATATTGTCTTTGCCTTCATTGATGGAGAAATTCACCAGTCAACCCAGAATCTGAAACAACTGAGTGAACTATTAGAAGGTTTGGAATTGTGAAAGTTGAGAATCTGTTGGGGGCAGTAGTTCTTCTCAGACATCTTTGAGTGATGCCTTGGCCTGGCCCATTCTCATCACAGTTTCTTTGCTTCCTCTCACCACAAAGAGAAACTTTTCTCTCCATGCATTCTCCCAAAACAGTGTGCCTCTGCACCACCAAGGACAATGGAGCCACCTGGGTATGCTACTCTGAGACTGTGAATTGAAGAACTTTCCTTCTGTAGAGGTTGCTTTCTTAAGAATTCCTCTGTGTTTAGAAGTCTATCACGCTAAACAATGTCATCTTCCTCAAACTGTAGCTGGGCATAGTGGCACTTGCCGACTAATCCCATGAGGCAGAAGGGAGGCTATGAGTTCAAAAACAGGCTGTTCTAAGTAGTGAGTCCCAGGATATCTCTAAAACTGTCTCAATTTTTTTTACAAATAAACAAATGAAGTGAACATGCAATCCTACTTCCTAATGGTAAACATTGCTTTTGTTTTCTTTAGATTTATTTATTTTTACAGTGTTCTGTCTGCATGTATGCCCACAGGCCAGAAGAGGGCCCCAGACCTCATTACAGATGGTTGTGAGCCACCATGTGGTTGCTGGGAATTGAACTCAGGACCTCTGGAAGAGCAATCAGTGCTCTTAACCTCTGAGCCATCTCTCCAGCTTTAAACATTGCTTCTTTTACTGAGTCTGCTATTGAAAAGTTTGAAAAGGTGCCTGACAAATCTGTTTTCTCATAAAGTACTTTTGTGTGTGAGTTTCTTCCCTCATGAGAGCTCTGCATTTTACCCTATTTTGATTTGTAGTTATTTCTTCACTAATATTATTATTTGATTTTATAAGAATTTATATTCCAGAAACTAGTTGTCATTGTGGAACTTTTTGACATAACTTATTACTGGATTTCCTTCTAGATTTAATCTTTGTCCTCTGCTCTTTGTATTTGAGAACACTTGTTCAAATTTTATCAGAACTGCTCTTGATTACAGGATTTTGGAAAGGGGATTGTGTGGGAATGAGCATGCCTGGGTGAGAGTTAATTACACAGGTTTTTTTTTTTAATACAGTGACTTCATATCTTTTTGAGGATATTGTCCACATACATTGCTTCCTCTAACCACTCTTACCAAGCTACTACAAGAAGACAGGGTAGAGTGTAGTCAGTGGCCATTCCTCCGACATTTATATTTAATTATTTCAACAGATTGTTGGGATATCATTCAGCTACTTTGCTCCTTCACACACTGTAAGTCATCTTGTCATCTGTAAGCTTTGTGCCACCTAATGCTAAAGTCAGTCTTATTGTACCTGCTTTATGTTTTTGCAAAAATATCTTTGAATTTGTTGTTCACCAAGACAAATGCTGTGTTGTAGATAATCACATGAGCATCATGTCCTTTGCAGACTTTTTGTGTGTGTCAGTCTTGGCTTGTACCGGAGGCATTTGCTTTCATTTCTAATGTTGTTGAGATTAAATATTTAGTTGAAAATTGCTTTTCTTCTCTTTCAAGGAACTTAGAAAATAAAACAAATATTTAATATTTCATCTTATATCCACCCTCTTCATTGACATTATCAAGTATGTCTTCATGTATGTCCTATAACTTGACATGAGAGTTACAGTTTTTAGAAGGGATATATAAGATTTCTTCTATCAGGGAAACTAAACAATTCCTAAACCTGTAATTTCAGACCTCTGAGAAGGAGGCAGGGAAATCACAGCTTCAGACACACTTGGTTGCAGAGCAAGACTCCGTCTCAAGAAAACAACAAAAGTCATTACTGCAAGAACTCATTCTGATTTTACCTCTTTTCCTCCTTTCCCTCCTCCCCTTCCTCCATCTTCCATCCTTTCCCTCCTCCTCTCCTTCCCCTCCCCTCCATCTCTCCCCCTTCTCCTGCCCTCCTTCTCTTCTTCTTCCTCTCCTCATAGAATATCATGCCACCCCACTGTTTCTAAGGGAACTTGGACTGTGCTGGTTCTCGACAAATGATTGCATCCTTTTTGGATTTCTCTGAAACTCTGAAACTAGATGAAAGCCAGTGATGAAAAGTAAACAGAAAGAAAATGCTTTACAGTTTCTCATCATTTCCTGCTCTTCAGTGGCATGGCAAACTGACATTTGAAACAATGGGTTTGATGGCACATATTTCAGCTGTAGACAGTTTGATGGTAACCATAGCATTTTAGAGACCACCAGAGATGCCCTTTAGAAAATTCAAGGACTACTGCAGGACATAAATGTATTCCTTTCAGCCCCTCCTACTTCCCACTAAGATAAACGTCTTTAGTAGTGTTCCTTTTACTTATTTTGACATCGCACTATGAATTGGTGAACTGAATTTCCACTTTTTGCAATCTGCTTTTCTACTGTTCTTCACCCACTGACTAACCCATCTGGAACTGTATTCACTTGCCAAAATTCTCCTCCTCCTTAAAGATGTTCTGACCTACCTCTGAGTTTTAATTTCCTCCCACTCGCTTTGAGCAAAAAGCTTAACCTCCTCCTTGCAGCTGTCAAACCCACCTTCTCCCATGAGAGAAAATAGCTGTATGATTCTTGTTCTTCAACCAGCAATTCCGCAACACAAAAAATGAATTTTCAAGTCTCTCTGTCAAATGTCAAAAAGTCCTATTTTTAAATGGAAAACATTATTTCCTCTTTTAACCATTTCACCATTCATTCCGTCAAATGCATGATACTATTTTATCTTAATCATTCTTACAATTCCTTCGGTGAATACATATGGTGATCATAAGTATATGTCATTCACATATTATCCTCCAAAGCCATCTCTATGTGCTAACTAATGGGAAAACACCATGCCCTATGATCCTGACTTATTTCTCAACACATTCCTGAGAATTTCTCAGGCATGCCAGTGTCACTCAGCTTCATGTGACTATACAATAAAATACCTGACACAGGCCCTTTTGACAACAACAGGCTTTTGTTAATATAACAGTTTGGAAGCTTAAACTTCACATCAAGAATATGAGAAAGATGCTGGTGAGATTTATACCATGAAATATGATCTGTAATAAAATTTATAACTGGATCATATACATGTGATTCATAAATATGTTATTAATCCCTGCTTTATAATTTTCCTGTTTTCTAAATTGGTTTCTGAAAGCAAACACTAACATCCCTCCGAATGAGTGTGCATGGGAATTTACGGTGGAATGTCATCACACGAACCCAGTAGCTCCATTGTGAAATCCCTCTGTGTCTAGTAACACTTCCTGCTTTAAAATGTGTTTTTATAAGATATTAGTTAAGCCACAGCAGTTTTCTTTTGAATGATAAATGGCTAGCATTTGTAATTTTTACATTTAAGAGCTATGATTTTATTATCTAGTTACCTGTTTTTCTTCTTCAATCTTGACTGACAACTTTGAGCTGACTCACTTTGTTGACTTTCATTTGAACTTTTAGTAAAGGATTCTAGTTTAATTTTAGCACTCTACTGTCCTAAGTCTAGCTCCTCAGTCTCAATTTTAATTTTTATATTTTTCAAATTTTATTTGCCTTCTATTGGTTTGTTAGCTACATATTCCTTAGCCACTCTATCATTTTCCATTTCCTCATTTCTAATAAATACATAGGCTGCATATTTCTAATTAATATATATGCAACCACTCATAAATACTAACATCTTAATCAGCTTTTCTAAGTTTAACTCTCAGTTTTTTTTCACTGCTTTTGGAAGGTATTTTAAATCTGCAATATTTTATCGTGGTACTATGGTAAGTCAGCATTTACAGACAATATCCACTTCGGTTTACTCTGGTACTCAGTCTCTGTGCTGCACCGTTCCTAGTCACATCACACTCTGTTTTATTCCAACTATAATGCTAATTTCTTGCTGGCACATCTTTTTTTTTCTGGGATTTTGCCTGCTAGTGGCCAAGTGAGAGGAGCAGCAGATGGCAGTGAACTCAGGGGTGTCAGTCCGTCAGCAGGCGAATCCCTGATGGGTGAATCTCAGATTGGCAAGAACCTGAGATGGTTGTACTTTTACGTGTTTGCCACTGCTGTCTTTCTCTGGTATTGGGCATGGGGTGAGTGGATGTGGGGGAATTCCCACTGTCGGTAGTGGGGTGTTTATCACATGGAAAAATCCTACTGGCATTTTTACACGTGTATTATTCTGAAGATAATATCTTCCTAAGGTATGCTGTCTATTGATAATAATAATTTTAGTTTAAATAGAGTTTTAACTTTATATATATGTATATAAATATATATATGTTTATTTATATGGAATTGTCACACAACTAAGGTCTATGTGCCCTTCCAAAGGAGCTGCGTAGATCACAGCTCAAGTTAATGATTAAAGAAAATTGAGTTCCAGAAGCCAGGCTGACTCAGATTTTTAATCTTAAAGTTTCAAGATGTCTTCACAGTTCTCAGCAATCATCATACAGTTCTCTCACTCTCTGTACATTGTCCAATTGTGTAACTCTGTGCTAATTCCTATCTATTGTTAGAAGATGTTTCTCTAATGAAGACTGAATAGACACTGACCTATGTATATAACAATGTCATGAAGAGTCATTTTATTGCTATGCTCCTTGAGCAGGATAATCTACATGAAAAGAATCTGTTCGTTAATTGTAGCCATTAGAGAATGTGTGCTTGTAGTTGCTCCTTTTAGGATCTGAATTTTTTATGTCTAGTACCATCTGCTATGTCAATTCTTCTCCAGACATCTGTACTATTATCTGAGGCAACATAGCTGAATGCTAGCACCTTGATGGCTGCATATCGTCCTGTTGTCTGTTTTACATGTGTTGTGTCCTCTCTGAGCAAAGTTCTCCTCCCTCCTAGAAATGAAGATAGACTACTCTTGTTAACATTCCTGTAGGCAGATTGTTGAGCACAAAGCTAGTTTCCAATAATCATACATTGTTCTAAATTGAGGCAGAAGTTGAAAAATAAAATTGAAGGAACACATTTTTCTTAGAGTTTAAAAAGGTAGAGTTATGGGATCTACTGCTCCTGAATGGGACTTTCAAGGCAAGGCTCCATCTCTTTCTTCTTGATCACAAAACAATGCACAATATCATCCAATAAAATAGGTCATTTATTTTATAGATTCCAAAGATACAGAGTCCTTCTAAATTACATATTCACTAATTTCAGAGAGCAATTCTGGCTTGTAATAGGAAATCTTGGCCTCTGCTAACAGAACGAGACCAGCTGCATATAAAAATTGCATTAGCATCTTTTGTTACTTGAAAACAATTGATCTTGTAGTTTGGGTTTATGATTAAGGTTTCCAGGCCCTTTGGGAAAAAAGATAACTGAGGGAAGGCATAAAACAAGAAAGCCTCCTGTTTAGGGGGCTCTGGGGTGCCCTGGTCAATTAGACCCTTTCAAGACAAGGCCTGGCTTGTTAAACTAGGAGACACATCTGTAACAGACCTTTGTCTCGTTCCTGTCTCAGTTCTGTAGGAGACAAGTTCTGACAAGCACCATTTGTGCACTGGGGCATCTTTCCTTACAGTCTAGACATGAGATGCCCATTTATGTCTTCTTTAGTTCAACGTCCTTCCAAAGAGGACTGGTGGTTCAGCTTTCTCCCAGGGCTACCTTCATTATTGTAACGCTTGCATAAATGAAGCTCTTACTCATAAGATGTAATAAGTAGGTAGGTTTCTGAAGTAGATTTTTCTCCCTAGATCCCAATGAATGCACTAGCCAAACATATTTTTAAAAGTCACATTTTTATTCAGAGCAGCAAACCCAGGCTTAGGTATAGATGTGCAGAACACTATAAATTATTTAAATACTGTGCTAATGTTTTAGGAACAGTGTTAAATTTGAATTGATGAACAGTTTCACAATAGAACCAATTTTACCTGACACAAAGTGGCTTAGTTTTAATAAAGAACGCATGGAAGAAAGTACTATAGCATTACAAAAAAATCAGGCACAACTTCCTTTTAAAAATAATATTTTTATTAATTCTTTAATTATTTTACACAGCATATTTTGATCTAATCCATGCCTGTCACTCAACTCATCCAAGATCATCCCTTCACATGTCTTAGTAACTTGCTACTTAGTTATTGCTGTGCCAAAACAACATGCCCAAGACAGCTTGAAGAGGAAAGAGTTTATTAGGAAATTAAAATTTCAAAGTGAGTCCGGCTTGGCAGCAGGCAGGCAGGTGTAGTGTTGAAGTAATAGGTAAGTGCTTACATCTGATCCATAACAGGAGGCAGAGAGAGACAGGTACAGAGAGACAGAGAGAGAAAGAGAGAGAAAAACAGATACAGAGAGAGACAGAGAAAGGAATGGCTTGGACTTTTGGAACATTAAATACTGCCCACCATGGCATATCTCCTCCAGCAAATCCATACCCCCTAAACCTTTGTTATAGTTTCACCAACTGGGAACCAAGCATTCAAATATAGGAGCCTTTGAGAGCTAGTCTCATTACCCACCCAACTTCATGCTGCCTCCTCAGGGTGTGGCTTACCTTAGAGTGTGGTCAATACATCAGGTGACATACCATTAAAGAAAACTGACTTTCCTTCTCCCAGCACCAACAAAATGCTAATACTTCCTCTGCCAGCAGTGGGACTTTGTGCCCACTACCCCTCCTCAATGTCCCAGTCACAACTCTTGTTGTAATAAATATCCCCAAATATCATGTTATATAGCAATGCTTCAGAAGTCTAGATGGGCTTGGGTAAATTCAGCTCAAGGAAAGTTTTCCTTTGGTGGGCCTGTATAACTTATTCTTTTAGTTACCGTGGCAAAACACCAGACAGTAAAAAGGATTATCACTGGCTCACAGTTGGAAGATACTAGCTTGTTTTTGAGCAGGGAGCATGCCAAGTGTTATTCTCAATGCAGGCACTCTAATTTCAAGTAAATTTGCAGTTCATTCTGAAACCTTAGGTATGTGTAGTCTTTCCACAAGGATACCGCTCCCACTGAGGAGTACTAAGTTGATTGCTTTTATTTTGTTTTGGTTTGTGTATGTATGTATGTGTGTATGTATGTATGTATGTGTGCTTGTGTGTGTGTGTGTGTGTGTGTGTGTGTGTGTGTGTGTGTGTGTATGTGTGTGTGTGGTGCAAGAATTTGAGTGTGGATATGCAAACCCATATGCATACCTTCACAGTTCAGAGCCAAATTCAGGTGAGCTCCAGTCAATTGACTTTACTATCTTGTGACAGAGCCTCTCATTGAAACAGAAACTTTCCATTCCTTGAGGTTGGCTGTTCAGCAAGTTCTCGGTATCTGTTTCTTATCGGTATCCACTATTGCGGTTATAACCACATACAGCAATGTCAAGATTTTTACCCATGTTTTGGGGATTTGAGATCAGATCTTCATACTTGCAAAGCAAGATCTTTTATGCCCTGAACCAACACCCCTGACTCAAGGTGACCAGTGGATCTTATTTGTTTGTTTGTTTTTATTTTTCAAGACAAGGGTTTCTCTGTGTAGACCAGGCTGGCCTTGGATTCAGACATTCCTGCCTCTGCCTCTAGAGTGCTGGGATTAAAGTTGTGCACCACCACCACCCAGTCATATCTCTGATGATTGCAGGTGCTTTCTCTTCTTCTCTACCCATATTTGCAACTTTAAATATTTTCATATTGCATTCCTAACCAAAGTTCAATTTTCACAACTGGCTCCTCTCTCGCTAGACCTGCCTGAGTACAGTGAGCATCCTAACTACTTTTGCTATCATAAAATCTCCTGCCTCTGCCTCTTGAGTGCTGGGATTAAAGGTGTATGCCACCACCGCCTGGCTAGGAACTATCTTTTAGCTGATACTAGCATAGAAAACAATTTGATAGCATATAAGCTGATATATTAGTATGACTATTTACATATTAATGTTTAATCATTTTTTCCAAATAACATCATAAGGAAGAAAATTATTTTTTATTCAAATTTGAATAATAAACAATCATGTAAAACTTTTAATAAATAATAAACTTCATTTTTAAGCATAGCAATGTTATTTGTCAAAAACATTGTTAAAATAAAAATATTTCAGTATTAAAAATACTTAATATGTTTGAATAAGGTATCCATTAATTTTGTTAACAGAATATTGAAAAATATTAAAAGATGGAATTCACTACCCAATAAAAAATTTATGGTTTGCTATAAAATTATGTATATATTCACTGTCTACTTTTACACAACTTTTTCCTTTTAATGTGTTTGAGTTTATAACATATATACAACTCCCTTCCCTTTCCTCCCTCCAAACCCTCTCATAGGGATGAATTTTTCCTTTAACTCTTTCTTTTATTGAAAGTGGATTTTTCCATATAATAAATCCTCATGACAATTTCCCCTCCCTCTCCACCTCCCAGTTCATCTGGATAGCCCCTCCCATGTGGATCACCCCTTTCCTGTCTCCCAGTTCAACAAATGAGCTTCCAATGGAGAAAAATTAATGTAACATGTAAAAGAAAAACAAGCACAGCATAGTATGACAACACAATCGAGCAGAAGGGAAAGAACCCAAGAAACAGATATAGACACGGAGACCTATTTGTTCAGATGCTCAGGAATCCCATAAAAACATAAAACCAGAAGCCATAATATATAAAAGACATGTAGGCAGGGGGGGGG
>NC_022009.1:78300669-78311241 GCF_000317375.1 Microtus ochrogaster
AGAGAGAGAGAGAGAGAGAGAGAGAGAGAGAGAGAGAGAGAGAGAGAGAGAGAACACTTTATGAACTTACATGTCATTCTTGCTAGGAACCATGCTAATCTCAGTATCATTGTAATCTTTGTATATGTGCTGGCAAAGTGAGCATGTCACTGCCTATTTTGAATCTCCCAGAAAGTGTCTCTATGGCTAGGTGTTATGTCATTATAAACCTTTGAATAGTCGACTTATTGAAGAAATCCTTTAGGTTTTCCTAGAATGGGGTTGAAACCGTTCTCCTAAGGATCTATAGAAATGGCAATTATATTACCAGGCTCTTTAAGCATGTTTAAGACTCTACTTAAGAGAGGCCCATGACTACTTTGATTTTACAAATTTCACTAGGTAATAATTTCCCTGCCATCAGTGTTAATGAAAATTCAGGAAATGTCAGGCTTCAGAGCATATAAAATCTTACAGAAGAACAATTTATAAAAGTCCAGGAAACATCCCAAGTGACAAATCAGGCTTTCTTTACATGCATGGCAGGGAGTAGAGCGCTGCAAAGCCAGGAATGAGGGCAAAACTGGGTTTGGAGTTTTCTAGAGGTGTATTTTGATCCTCCAATGCCCCTGGAGAGGTGCCAGTCCAATTAATTAACTAATCCTTCTCACATGTCCTGTAAGACCATTCCTGCTAGACCTCTTCCACGATGCCATAGCGGGGAAGGAAGGCAGAAAGTGCAGACAGAAAGCAAGGGCAACACTTGCCGTTCTCCATCCACAGTGCTGTGGGTGTCTGCCCATGAGCTTGCAACAGTCCCCTTCCAGAAAGTGCCAGTTACTCCTTAGGGGACTGAAGTCTTGGTGTGTTTTTCATTAAGACTAACATCTGTGAAGGCAGTTGAAATAGCAAGTTAAATGTTACCTATGGAACCGAGCAAAGGAAGTAACTGGACTACATAGATTGAATCCTCACCTTTAAAACATGCAAGTCTCTCTAAGCTACTAAGAGAAGCATTCTTTTCTTTGGTCACTTTGATGGTATTATGGATTGTGTTGAGAAAAAAAAACATGTATTTTTCATGATACATCTGTGTCACTAGAACTTTAGCATGCCTTCAAGCAGATAAAGCAAACTGTGGGTAGCACATAGGTTGAAGAAGAGGTTTTGGGTGAGTCATCTGCTGAAGTCTTGTCAACCATTAATGTCATTGTTACATCTCATAACATGGCAAGCAATTTCTACTCTCTGACCCATGGCTCTAAACAAGTGAGCTGGGCGGATATCACTTTCTCTTCCAGTTTTCAAATTTTCTTCAGACATCCAGGCCCCAAATACATAGACTGTGAATCATGGTCGTGGAAGGCTCCTCTGGGGGCACCCTGTCTTTTTTCACTAAGAAGTCATTATTATGTCAACTAAATATAAAAATAGATCTTTTTAAAGTTCATTTCCTGCAGTTTTTGTGATCCAAACTAGTTCTTGCTGCCTTTTGTGTTATCATAAAAGTCCTCATGGCCCCCTAGTATATACACTAAAATACAAAGGATAGTCAGATTAAACATGCAAATCAGAAGTCAGATAATAATAAGTGCAATACCACAAAAGTGGGCTTTCAAAGTTTTATTGAAATATAGATTTCTGGATTAAATTTAAATACAAAGAGCTCCCTTGCTGTGGGTCAAAACAGGAAAAAAATAGAGGGTTTGGGCAAAGCAGATGATTTGAAAAAGAAAATTAAATTCCAACAACAACAACAAAAAAAGCATCCAAAGAAGGCTGTTCTTGAATGTCTACCCTCAAGTCCAAGAGAGGAGATCTCTAGGGGTTTTCTGGAGAGAAGAAATGTGATTACAGTATTTTCCTGGCCCCAAAGCCTAGTAGAGAGGAAGTGAAGAGAACCCAGGCACAGGCCAAATCTCAGGCTGCAGTGGATGGGCTGCCAGAACATCCTACACACCGGACAAGGGCAGCGAAGCCAGGACTGCCCACATTCTCAGGCTTCGAAGGAACCTCAAGGGGTATGTGATTTATGTGGAACAACTGGTTTGCTCAGATGCACTTAAAATGAAAGCTCTTTCCGACGCCCTCACCTGGGACTGAGGATCCTGGGAAACGGGAGTGGAAGAAGCAGATTAAATTCTCCTTAACGAGTACCTCAGGGCGACTGGAAAGGAGCCGACGCTCTGGACCACAGCAATGGCCAACAGCTATTGAGGACTTGCTGGTGCTGCACTGCGTAGTTTTCCATCGAAAATTACCGCAGGGCCTCGAGAGTCTTTGAACACAAACAACATTATTTTGTATGATTTATAGGTTAGAAAGCCTGAATTAGTTAGTTAACTAAACAACTAAAATACTGCAAATACACAAGAAATAGCTGGCAAATGACAAGACAGAATTTAAACCCAGCCTGCCCATACTTACCACTGAGATTTTTTTCCCGTTAATATGTTTTCATTATTTTATTTTACAATTGTATTACCATTGTTTTTCTGTTGTTATTGATAGAGGGTTTCACAAATGCCAGACTGGCTACATGTTCATTATGTAGCTCAGGATGAACTGGAGCATCTGCCTTTGCTGAGCTCACTTTCAGAGTTCTGGAATTATGGTCATGAGCCACCATGTTTAGTTTATGCTTGACGGGATTGTTAACCCAGTAATCTATCAACTGAGCAACGTAAATCCTTAACAGATTGGTGGGTTGGATGAGTTATCTACTATATATGGGTAAGTGAGAATTAATAAATGTACTTACCATACATATAGTTTGTATGAGTTTATCTTTATTAGTTAGTACGATGAGCAAAGGATGCCAAAGACTGTAATTCAGCTGTAGCACAGTGAGAACACAGGGATTGCAAGGCACATTTACACACTTATTTAGACTCTAAAACCTGAAGTTTCTATGATGTTCCTACTTTTTTTATCAATTGTTACTGATCATGAAGAAATAAAAATAAAGATTTAAAGCTGAGTTATTCTAATATTGGTTATGACACTACTGTGCACATTCTCATTTCATACACTTCTCAATTCAGTGGTTAGCATAAAATATACATTCAATAAATATTTTTTAAAATAATGAGGTAGGTAGAATTTCTCTCATTTTACAGATGTGACAACCGACTCTCAGAGAAAACTTCCCAAAGACCGCAAGACCTCATATAGGAATCAAATTTAGTTTTTCTAACTTCAAAACCCATACATTTGGTAAAATATCAAAAGCCACAAAATTACAAAATCATGTTGTTATAGAAATAAATAAAGTGAGTTGAAAGGGAATTGCTCTTAGGGCAGGTCTTAAATAATGAGCAAAACCTATCCCAGAACAAGAATTGATTGTATGTGGGGATGTGGAAGCTTATGGAGGAAAATATTCCTAACCACTGTCTCCAAATTATTGATATTGAGGTATACATATCTTTTACGGCACACTCAGAGAGAGAGGTAAGTCTCAGCTGGAGACTATGCTCCTGTGTTTTCTGTCCATGCTTACTCCATGTGTTACCTCTAGTCCATTCTGTACAATTTACAGTTGAGAAGATTACTTCTGTATTAAATAGTGTACAACATGTAGATTGTAGGATTCATATGCCACACATTCAAGCATTCATTCATACATCCCTCCATACAAAGGGAAATTAACTAAGCCAACTTAAACAAACTCAAGCACCAAGTTCTACAAGAGAACAAATATGCCTTGGAGGAACATGCCCCTTCTTTTCCTCTGTTCTTGGGCCACGATGGAAGGTTTCAACTCTGGATGTACAAACTAATTACAAGCAGTAGTTTAGAAACTTCAAGCGAGCAACTAGGAGACTTTCAGAAAAATGAATGACCTTCTGCAGACAGTTTATTCCCTGAGCATTTTCCTACCATGAGACACCAAGGAATTTTTAAACTGTGCTTAGAAATTAAAGAGCTTTGTGGAGGTTTGGGGACTCTCGTGGTCCCTAAGAAGAGAAGACAATATGTAACTCTTTCAAAAAAAAATTTAGTCTGTACGAACAAAATAAAGCAAAGGGGCCTTAAAAGGAAAACCTAGATAGCTCCCTGTCCTGGCTGCAGTACTTCTAGCCTGTGGTACATTCTTCAAGGCTTGGGTCAGCATATACAAGGTTGCCTCCAGCAAGTATCTACAAGAACCTCTTCATAGCCCTGTGACTGCATCCGCTGCTTTCTTCTGGGGCTTTGAAGTCTTCCTCCTGCTCCACCTGGTGTCTATGCATGAGTTCCCCAGGAAATCCACCAGGAAGCCTTACTGAAGCCCTGGATTTTATAAATTAATTTTTAAAAACAGCACCCAATTGATGCTCAATGGAATATGGTTTTCTTTCTCTTTTTATAATTTCTTTTTTTCCTCACATATTTGCTTATATCGTAAGCATCAGTTGGGATAGGAAGATATCCTGAGACAGCATTGAGTGTTCTTCTAAATACCGTTCAAAACTCAACCAGAAATTTGAAGGGATTAGCAGGTTAAATTCAATTTTATATAAAACTGCAAAAGGTATAGAAGAATAACCAGGGGACAATTGGGCATGGCAACATACTCCTTTATTTTAGGACACAGGAAGCAAGGACAGGTGAGTCTCTGTCAGCCTGGTTCACACAGGGGTTCCAGCCTAGGCAGGTGTACATAGTGAGATAGTGTCTCAAAAACAAAATAAAACAAAGGAATAATCACGAAAGTCCTAAAAAAAAACCAAATTTTGGAGACATACAGTGAAATATCAAGATTCAAGATTTTTATAATACCACTACAATAAAATTATGATATTACGTATGTATAGACAGTCTAATTTGACTGATGCCACATGATTAGACACAAATCTGATTTACCACAAAATTATTAATCAGTGTGTTTGTCAACTAGCTTGATTATGATGAACAGTTAAATCGATGTTTCAGTCTTTCATATACACAGTATTTAACTTTCAATGGTATGTCAATAAAGCAAAATAATCCAGAATGGCAAGGATATCTTTCCAGGAACACATACTAAGTCAGCTGAACTCTCTGTGGGAAAAGTAACAATCCATTCCTCATGCATGGAAGTCAGCCCTAATGAGAGTAGAGCTAAAACACAGAAGGGGAGGATGCAAAACCATAGAAGACCAAAGGCTAGCCATGCTCATGTGATATAAGCATTTATGTGGTCCCTCCCATAAACTACCCATCAACGTCATGAAATAAACACAGCATCAACAACCATTTCACCTTGCATTACAGCTCATAGCTGCATATCTTTCTTTTTGCTTATTTTTAAATTGCATACACTCTAAACCATTTCATTCATAGAAATTCAAACCCACCTCCTCCAATAAGTGACTGCTCTCAGTTGTTAAAGGAAAACACAACTGTTGTTAAAACGGAAAATAGAAGCAGTTTTTAGCATTGGCCCACCACAGTTTGGCTCCGTTCTTGCAGTCTCTGCTCTGGTGAGAATGAAGTCCCGTTTATTAATTACTATTCTTAATGCCTATGTAATTTATGTTCTGTTCAGAAAGTTGTCTCCTATGCCAATGCATTCAAGTATAATCTCCACTTTCTCTTCTACCAGCTTCAGTGTATCTGATTTATGGTGAAGTCTTTGATCTACTTGAATTTGAGTTTTATGTAGAGTGATAAATATTTGCTTTCTTCTACATACAGACATCCAGTTAGACCAGCACCATTTGTTGAAGATAATTTTTTTTCTATTGTGTATTTCTGGCTTTTTTATCTAAAATCTGGTGTCATAGTTCCATTGAATTTATGTCCGGATCTTTGATTCAATTCTTTTGATCAATATGTCTGTTTTTAATGCCAATATCATACAGCTTTTATTATTCTGTTTTATATATTCAAATCAGTGACAGTGATGCCTCTCAAGTCCCTTCATTGTACAAGATTGTTTTAGCTATTCCTGGAGTTTTGGTTTTCCATATGAAGTTGAGAATTTTCCTTTCAAAGTCTGTCGTGAATTGTGTTGGAATTTTGACTGGGAGTGCATTGAATCTATAGGTTGCCTTTGGTAAAATGTCCATTTTTATTATGCTAATTCTACTGATCCATGAGATGGGAGATCTTTTCATCTTCTGATATCTCCTTCCATTTCTTTCTTCACAGACTTGATGTTTTATCTCACAATTTTGGAAAACTGACCTTATCTACAAAGCTTAATGTAGTGATGTCTTAACATCCTGACTCCACCTCCCTAGCTGCCCAAGCAGCTCTTTTAAGGAAAGGTGCAAAAATATTCAAAACTTGGTTATTCATAGCTGTGAATGGCCATGATATCCAAAGTTATATATAGAGATAGATAGATGATAGATAGATGATAGATAGATAGATAGATAGATAAATGAATAGATAGATGATAGATAGATAGATAGATGATAGATAGATAGATAGATAGATAGATAGATAGATAGATAGATAGATAGATAGATGCATATAAAGGCTGAGAAAAAGGGGAGAGAAGTGAAATGTGTCACTACCCTAGATGACCTCAGAATAAAGCCTTTCCAAGGTCATAGAATGTACAGGGTGAGCATGGTTTTTCAGCACAGTGACATTATTGCACGGTTAGAGTAAAGGGACTTAGTGGCCTTAGTAACCAGCACTGCAGGGACCAGTCACTCTTAAACTGTCAGGAGAAGCCAATCAATGAGATAACAGTGTCATTCTTCTTAGTTAAAGTCACTAGAGCTAAATTTGTTAGAAAGCAACAAATACCTTCAGAAGCCTGCCCAGCAGCATTGCACTCGGCATTCATATAGATGAATTATGCGCTCCCAAAGACTTGTTTGCTTCAAGAGATGACTTGCCAAACTAGTGTTATGAAATACAAATCCAAATTTCTTCTCAATATGCTAACAGCTTAGTGGATGAAAAAATAGTTTCAGGAAAATAAAATATTTGAGAATATGGAACATTTTAGAAAAGAATTACATAAAAAAGAGCTAGTTTAAGTAGGACACTTCATGGGGAATAAATAAGATTTAATATGGTCGTCAACAGGGAGAAAGAGAAGGCATAAAATACAAAATGTAGGAATTGCAGGACGGAATTTTACAACTAGTAGGAAAAAAAGAGGAACATTTTTGCAAATCACAAGATATAAGAGGTAAGTCAGAAATTAAAATCTAACCAGGGAGTTGCTTATTTAATTCAAGTTGCTGTCAGAATTTTCTCCAGGGAGTAATGAGAGTCAGAGGTGAGGAAGAGAGAAGCAGGCAGAGCAGAAAGGGAGTGACATCAAGAGAAGATTGAACTAACTTATCCCACTCTGTATGGTTTACATATGCTGAAAGAGAGTTAATCCCATTTCTCTTCCGTTCCTATCGCTGGTAAGAATCAAGAAATAGAAGAGAGGCATGAGCTGCTGGTTGAATTGAAACAAAGTGAATTTATGTCACTCTTATGCCTTTAGCTTCTTCAGAGTGTTCTTCCCAGGGATCTTTGCAGTGTCTGCTTCTTCACACATTTTAATGAATTTTTCAAATATCTCCATCATACTGAGATAGTTATTCATCTTACACTCTCTACACGACTCTAAACTCAGCTCCTACTCCCAAAGGCAGGGTGCTCATGTTCCTTATTTTTGGTATATCTTCAAGCCTAACTCTTATAAGATGTGTGATAAACATTATTTGAATGATAATATAAAGAATGAAAATTGGAGTCAACAATAACAAATAAAGAAACACTCCCAATTGAAAACACAAATTCAGAGTCATCCAAACTGACGTTCTGAGGAACAGAATTATATACTGACTGCGAAATAATACAACAGAACCTCCCCAAGCCCAGTGGCTAACACCTGCACTTCTAACAATTGAGATGATGAGGTAGGGGGATTGAGAGTTCCAGGTCAACCTGGGCTACTTACTGAATTTCAAATCATTGTGGACTATCGTTTAATACCCTGCCTTCTATTTTATTTTTTTGAAGCAAAAAGGACATGGCTTCAAAAACATGAGTTATAATTAATTGCAATAGGATGGATTTGCATTTTCAGGCAAGTTATTTTTACAAAATGTTACAATATGAACTTTAAAACTTCTTAACTCAGCCCGAGTCTAATACTACGCCAAGCAATAAACAAAGAAGAAAATTTGTTATTTATCTGTGTCTACATTTATTATAAAAAGCGGTGCATCTGGGGACCAGATGACTTCAGGATCCCATTACAGACAATAATTCCTTAATCCTTTAATATAGGTGTAGACAGCCATCATTATCCCATTTAGCTGACTTTCACAGTTGAGGCAGTAAAATTCAGGGCATTGTCTGATGTTTCAATGTTAATTTGAAAGTGTCATGTTGAATTTCAATTTGTAGCTGCATACATGTCCCTGAATTTGTTATGCAATTTACAATATAACTTATAAATTTAAACTTCATCATCGAGAAGTGACAGAGACAGACGGGCCCTCTCCCTTTCTCTTGTATGCCCGTCTGAACGCAGAAAGCTGGAAAAGTAGTGAAGACAGTGCCGCACCATGGGAAGTGCTACCCCCATTAGCTCCTTCAAACTCTGATGCTGTCACTGATTCAACTTCAAGAACTGGTGTCTGCAGATATGTGAAACTCAGACCCAAGTTAGCATCTTTAAATAGTAGTTTAGTGTCTGATAAACAGATAAGGCATAGTGTGATGACAAGATTGCAGTAAGAGCAATTTCTGCCAAAAGGTGGACCCATTTCTCAGTGAGTGAAAGCATGCATGTGTGCATAAACGATGGTGGCGCACGCCTTTAATCCCAGCACTCGGGAGGCAGAGGCAGGCGGACCTCTGTGAGTTCAACACCAGCCTGGTCTACAGAGCTAGTTCCAGGACAGGCTCCAAAGCCACAGAGAAACCCTGTCTCGAAAAACCAAAAAAAAAAAAAAAAAAAAAAAAAAAAAAAAAAAAAACACACAGCATCAACAACCATTTCACCTTGCATTACAGCTCATAGCTGCATATCTTTCTTTTTGCTTATTTTTAAATTGCATATACTCTAAACCATTTCATTCATAGAAATTCAAACCCATCTCCTCCAACAAGTGACGGCCTCTCGGTTGTTAAAGGAAAACACAACTGTTGTTAAAACGGAAAATAGAAGCATTTACCATTGGCCCACCACAGTTTGGCTCCGTTCTTGCAGTCTCTGCTCTGGTGAGAATGAAGCCAGACCACACACCGAGGGTGAATTACACCACTCCAAATAGAAGAAACACTAATGGAAAAAGCCAAGTGGGTTTCCAAGTAGGGGGCGGAAGACAGGACAGCACCCTCTCAGCACCGCTCTCCCTAGACTAGGCTCCCAGTCCAAGGACTCAAGTGTCAGTCCTTAGCGTGTCCCTCTCTGTGTTCGCGGAACTGGAAACATCTCTTCAGCTGGAGCCCTTCAGCCTGAGTGAATATCGACTCTTAGAGACCCTTTGCCCAATCCCAGCTACTTCTGTCAGTTGAACTTGTCATCAACAAAATGAAAATGTAATATTACCTAAGCAAATATTACCTAAGCAAAATGAAAATGAATATTTATAAGACAGTCTCTGCTTTCTGGTTTTTTTAACAGCTACTCCATGATGAAAGAGATACCTGGTTGGTTCTGTTGCCTAGGTCTCACCGTTTCCTAATTCATTAAGATCAAAATACTTACTGATAAACCACAGCCCAGCCACAAGTGTGCATGAGAGAGGAGTGAAAATAAGTTAGAAAAATTGGGGGCGGGGGTACTTTTTGACAACTTTCTCCATCTTGTTTCTTTCCTAGGCACTTAGGTCCCAGTAGAGATGACAGGAAAACATTGTCTTCGCAAAAGACAGACTGCAATTTTAAAACACACAGATATGGGGTTGAACTCTTTTGAGTGCTGGAGGGAGGACATATCAGGGTTTGGATGCTTGCAGTGCACAGAGTCACTAAGGATTGTCTAAAGCATTATGACAGAAGTAACACATACCATGGGCAAATAAATCTCTGAGCGTCAGGAAGTTTGTCTGAGAAAGCAGAAAGCAGCTCCTCATACTACAGCTCCACCAGACCTGAAGAGGCCAAGGTCATTTGGCCAGACATATACGTTTCCATGGCTCTTGCACAAATATTACGCAAGCTCCCGAAAATCTGAACCCTGTTTGACATTTAAGGAGTCCTGTGGGGCAGAGCACAAATAGGATCTTGGGAGAAGCTTTAAATCTAGTCAGCAGAAATAAGCGAACAAGAACAGAGGACAGAAACCACAGGGAGGAAAACACGTTTTTCTGTGGCAAGTCCAAAGGATGATATACAAAGTAACTCGTTTTACAAAAGACCCTACAAAGATTAGGTGTAATTATTCCCACCTTATTGATGAAGAAACTGAGACTCCCAAAAGTAAGAGAATGTTCTGACTATGATACATCCGGCCCATAAATATTCTCAGATTGTGATGTGGGACCCCGTGTGTCTGCACCCATCCACCACATTCTCCATACAGGGTCATCTTTTCTGGAAAAATATTATTTGGCTTTAGTAGTGGACAAAGTGATGTGGGAGTGTCATATACCAATCTGTTGATTTCATTGGTTTAAGCAATAAAGAAACTGCTTGGTCTCATAGGTTAAAACATAG
>NC_022009.1:78314146-78314879 GCF_000317375.1 Microtus ochrogaster
CAAGCAGTGATTAAAAGAATACAGTGTCCGTGTAATTATCTCGGGTAAAGCTAACTGGGTGGCGGGACACAGCCCACGGCTCCTATTACTACAGACAAAGTGTATCACTAGAAATTCTATATCTAATTTGCTTTTAAAAGAAACCATTCAGAAATCCTAGCCTGATCTGTAGTACCTTGAAATATAAACAGAGGCTTGCCTTGCTGCTGTGGCCATGTGACATCTTTTACCTATGTCATCATGTCCGGTCTTTTCTCTAGAGCACATGGTACTGCCTCCTCCTAGGCATAGCCCCCATCTCTGTGGACACCTGCTCTTGGCAGAGGGCCAGACATCACAGTCATCTTTGCCATCCATCCCTCAGCAGAATCCCTTTGTCATATGTCCACAGAAGTTAACTCTTTGGACCATTTAAATTAATATACAAACATAAAATTTGAGAGGAAAACAGGGGAAATGCTTTCTGAAGTATGCAGCCCTTGCTATGTTGAACTGAGAGAACCTCCTCTGACCTTCGTTTGCCCTTCTCTACTGACTTATCAGATAGGCTCTCAGTTTCTGTGCTTATCTGAACTGTTTAACTCACGTTGATTTGCGTATTTATTATATATTCCAGGTACAAAACATGTATGAGATTATAGAAAATGTTTCCAGTTTGTGGCTTGCTTTTTTCCTTTTTAAATAACAACTTTTCTAAAAGTGCTTTTTATTTATTTATTTATTTATTTTTTAT
>NC_022009.1:78315514-78317813 GCF_000317375.1 Microtus ochrogaster
GTGTGTGTGTGTGAGAGAGAGTGACAGAAAGAGATGGTTCTGTGAGTGTGAGACAGAGTTGTGTGAGTGTGTTTGTGAGAGAGAGACAGAGAAAGAGACACACACAGAGATAGTTGTGTGAGTGTGTGTGAGACATAGAGTTGTGTGTGTATGAGAAAGACAAAGAGTTGTGTGAGTGTGTGTGTGTGAGAGAGAGAGTTGTGTGAGTGTGTGTATGAGAGAGAGACAGAGACAGAGACACAGACACAGAGGGAGACAGAGAGAGGGAGAGAGAGGGTTGTGTGTGTGCATGCACGTACGTACCACACGTGTGAAGATGAATATGGAGGTAAGCAGATGACATCAGAGTCTCTGGAACTGGAGCTGTGCATAGTTGTGAGTGGCCTGTGTGGAGGCTGGGCAGTGAACTCAGGTTCTCTACAAAATCAGCACACACTTTTAGCCACTGCTCCATCTCCACAAGCCCTCCTATGTTTACTCTTCAGGCTGTGTAGTTTTAGCTGCCAATTTAGATTCCTAATATTTTTGTGTGAGATAGTTCAGGACTTTTTCTTCACATACACATACTCAGTTGCTCTATTTTATGTCGGAGGTGTCTATAATTCACCCTATTCTTACACCTTTAAGAGAAGCAAAGCAGCTGTCAGATGTGCAGAGCTACATTTCTAGACAGCTTGTTGTACTTCATCAATTTCTATTCTATTATGAATGTTTTACTTATATAGTCTTGGTTACATTAGCACAATATTATGATTACTATGTTGTATTAATTTAAATCTCGAGTTTTATTGAACTTTTACTAATTTCAGAATGAGCACATTTTGTCTTTTTAATACACGAACACATTGTGTAATCAGGTTGCATATTTATAAACAAAAATTTATTCCTCTATAGCTTCATCTCAAATGTAACATTCAAATGTTACATTTTTATACCTGTATATAATGTACTTTAATTACACTCAAAGCCTTATTATCCTCTCTTATTATCTCTGCCCAATTTTCCTGGTTTCATTTTCTTCCTAAATAGTTCCTTTCTGCTTTAATATACATTTTTTAAATCCATATTCCACATATGGGGTGAGATATATGATATTTAATTTTGGAAATCTGGCTTATTTCATATAACATAAGAATTTCCAATTTCATCTATTTCTTATAAATGGCATAATTCTATTTTTTATGGCAGAATAATAGCATACTGTGTATAAATCCCTCACCAAATGTATACATTCATCCATTTATGAACACCTAGAATAACACTACATTGTGTATATAATCTCTATCATATGTATACACTCATCAATTATTATCCTAAAATATAGCTCTCTATATAATATTTTAAAAAGCATGTACAAATGTGTGTAAACTGTTCTCTGAAGTAGAAAAGTAAGGGACCCTTATAAACTCATTCTATGCACTGGGAAAGGAAACACAAAGCAACTAAAGTATGGATCAATTTCCTAAATGAACAGAGACACAAAAGTCTTTAATAAAATCCTTTCAACAAAATTCAAAAATGCATATAAAAGATCATAAGCCTGGTAAACAAGCCTACAAGTCACAATCCCAGAGAACCTAGAAATTAATATTGTTATCAATTGAATCCTACAAAAACTAAACCAATGACAATCAAACAACTGTCTTAACAGACATAGACATAGAAAATCAAAAGATTTATATAGAGTTACAAAAGGAATCCTGAACAAAAGAGTATAATTAGAGGTATGATCATACCTCATTACAAACTGTATTGCAGAATCAAGACAAGACACTGCCTAATAGCAGCACAAACAGGCATTCGCATCAAAGGAGTACAGTTGAAGAGCCACATAAGAGCACATGCAACTCAGTTACTTGATTTTTGACAAAAATGCCAAAAACGTATATGGAGCAAAGGTTGCAGTTTCAACAAATAGTGCTGAGGAAACTGGATTTCAGCTTGTAGAATAATTATACGAGATTCTTATCCCTCACTGTGCACAAAACTCCACACCGAACGGTCAAGCCTCTTCGTTAGACATGATGTGCAGAAAATGCTAAAGAAAACATTAGAGAATATGTTTTAACTTAAGAGGCATGGGTAAGGAGCTTCTAAATATGATTTTAACAGTACAGTAAATGAAACCAATAATCAACTAATAGACGATCAGGAAAGTAAAAATCTCTACAGAGCCAAGGAAAGTCTCAATGAAAGAAAAGGCAGCTCATGGAATGGGAGAAAACTTAGTCAGCTAAGCATCCAGCAGAGGATTAAGCATGTCTAGAGCATACGGAGAACTCAAAATAAATAGATAGAT
>NC_022009.1:78318528-78328188 GCF_000317375.1 Microtus ochrogaster
TAATAATAATAATAATAATAATTTCTATTCAAAAACATACATGAGAAATTATTTCCTTACTACATGTATTTGAAGGGATAGTTGACTCTTAGGAGAGCATATGGCCATTGAGTGTCTGCCTATATATTTGCCCTGTCTTTTAAAATATCCACGTCCATGATTAATTTGGAAAATCTCTATGTACTCTCTGGTGTTATAGCTCCCTGATAAGCAATTGGAAGAATATACTAGTAAATATTCCATTTTTACATGGATTTGCACACAACCTCACTGCACATGTGCACTTCATCTAAGCTGTTCTGTGCTCTGTGCATTGTAAAATACAAAATGATTTCTATTTCCTTTAGGCCAACAATTTATTTGGAAATGCAAGATCATAGACATAAGTTGTATGCAAGTATAAACTGCTTTTAAGGATGAGTCGCTTTGATCCTCCTCAAGGTGACATAAGTAGCAACACAAATCTGAAGCTCTACAAAGCCTACTATATGAATTCCTATCATGATTTTCACTAATGTCATCTTCTAACTGTAAAGATGAACAGCAATGTCTCAAACATCCTTGTCAATGGAAGCTACTTGGTGAGTACGTATTGTCTATTTGTCTGTATAAAGGGGAGCTTAGCTTTGAAGAATAAGAAGGATTTCTGTAAGGAAATGCTAAGAGCTCAAAGACTGTGTGATAGCATAAAGAAGCTGAGTGTTTAAATACATAGGAGACAGCAGAAACAAAATTAATGAGGGTGTTCATTTGGAAAGTAGAGAAGGCTGGCAAGTTGCTGTGGAGTTGGGGATGAAAAGAGACCTTATAACAATGGTTCCTTTCTCAGGGACTGGAATCATTGATAGGCTTTAAACAGGAGACAGGGTAAAATTCATGTTTTTAGGAAGAATTACCTTGTAGTAGCTTGCAGCATAGTTCAAAACTGACTTTGACAAGACTACCTAAGTAGGTTGTTGTACTAATCCAGATGTGAGGTTATAAGGGAATAGCCTATAATGTTAGCTGTGGGAATATAAAGGAGGAGACAAATGCCAGAGACAGCCTGAAGGAGGAAATCACAGACTAGGGTAAATATTTCGTGTGAGAATGATGAATGGTAAGCCATCCCAGGTTGTGCAAAACTTCTCAGACTCAGGGCCCTGTATGTAATAGCTGACTCACAAAATAGCATGACCCTGAGAATATAAATGCTTGAAGAATACTAACAGTGAAATAAATTAGTTTATCTTATGCTACAGCATTGAAATTAGGATATGATTATAAGAACCCAGGAATCTAGAGTTTTAGGTCCATAAATTATGAATGCTGCTTTTCAAATAGCAATGTAAGGGGCTTGTTATGTTAGATCTCAGCAACATTAGCTAGTCTCTGCTGTTTTCTCTTAAAAGGGATATAAATTCATGTTTAATAAGATTTTGGACTTTTCTGTAACTGGTTTCCATCAGGAAAGCAAAAGGCTATAAACAATTGGCATTTAGACACTCTCTCAGGATAGAGACTTATTGAGCTGGTGCCTGCTGATGACTTTGACCACCAAATCCACACGCAGGAGGGTGGCTGGTCTCGAGCACTAGGATCAGAGCCTGAGCAGAGACCTTAGAAAAGATCACTGGAGATGGAGCTCAGGGTCAGTGTTGTGCAGGATAAACTGCATTCTATATGGTCTATATGAGGTGGAAAGTATACAGTAAGTGTTCAGTAAGAGTACAGTAAGGCTCTCTTTCTTTCTCTTTCTGTCTTTCTATCCCTCCTCCCCCCTCTCTCTCCACATCCCTCTGTCTCTTTTCCCATGTTTGTATGTCTCCCCCATCTCTTTTTCTTTCTTTTCTCTCTGTCTCTCTGTCTCACTCACTCGCTCTCTTTCAGTCTCTTGCTCTCTCTTTCTCACTCACTCTCTTGTTCTCTTATTCCCTCACTCCATGGCTCACTTGTAGACACTATCCTTTCTGTTCTTTGACTATAAAGACACAGAAAGCAGATGGGCTAATCTTCTGATTTGTGTCTATGTAAGCAAGAGGCAGAGTACACGCCACATTGCTCTCAATCTTTTTGTTGTTGTTGTTGTTGTTTGTTTGTTTGTTTGTTTCAAGACAGGGTTTCTCTGTAGCTTTGGAACCTGTCCTGGAACTAGCTCTTGTAGACCAGGCTGTTCTCGAACTCGTAGAGGTCCACCTGCCTCTGTCTCTTGAGTGCTGGGCTTAAAAGCATGCGCCACCACGGTCCTGCTCCAATCTTAATGACGCTCAGGAGAGAATGATAGTCATCTGCTAAAACCAGGAAAAGGTAAGAAATCACAAAAAGTCCTCATTGATTAATGGAAGATTTGCATAATTCTTCCCTCCTTCTGATTACTTATGGGAGCCAGCCAGTGATACAATGATTAAAGTTTATTTGAGGGAACATAAGTTTTCAGACTTATTTGGTATATTCTTAAGAATTTACAAAGGAATTTGAAGGCTCAAACTTTCCTTTTGTCTTATTATTATTGTGCATACAGTGTGTGTATATGCACGTGTGCATGCGTGTGTGTGTGTGAGTGTGTGTGTGTGTGTGAGTGAGTGTGTGTGTGTGCGTGCGTGCGTGCGTGCGTGTGTGTGTGTGTGTGTGTGTATAGAGGTGTACACAGCATGCATGTAGAGGTCAGAGAACAATTTTCCAAAGTGACTTCTGAAGCACAATTAATAAAATTCAGAGACAGAAATTAGGGTTCAACCTGAAGACCAGAAAAACAAAACAGTCAGCCGCTGGCTCTTACCTCTACCTCAGTCTGAAATGGCGATCTGGTCTCCAGCCAAGTCAGAATGAGACTGTATCTGTGAGCTGTCTCCTCCCGTTTTATATTCCTTTTTAGGGCATGCACCACTGGGATTAAAGGTATGCACTGGCCAGTTTTAAGGCAAACCAGTGTGTCTACTGAGATTAAAGGTGTGTGTTTTCACTGCCTGGCCTGCAAGACTGACCAGTGGGGCTGTTTTGCTGTCTGATCTTCAGGCTAGCTTTATTATTAAAATGCAAATGAAATTCCACTACAGAACTCTCTTCCCTGTTCTGGAACTTGGGCTCAGGTTGCCAGGCGTACATAGCAAACACCTTTACCTGCCAAGCCTCTCACTAAACTTTGCATGTTTTATATGTTAGGTAAAATCGATAAGTGTAAGTTTAAAAACCAATAAAGATTTTAGAGTGTTAGAAATAAACTCCCTTGTTTACATTCACCAGTTGCTTGACTTTTACGTTATGATCCTCTTACTGATCTAGCTCTCTCTATCCAGTCATATTTGATTATCATCTGACACCAATAGATAGCTTGGCTCTTTATCTTTAAAATAATGCATTTACAAAATCATTATTTCAGAATGTGACAGAAACACATATTAGTTTTCCTATTTTGAAAGCCCTAACAAAATCCAGGGCAACTAAGAATGTTACCTAGTACCCATCATCAGAATAAAAGGGGGAAAAAAAGGTACCGTGAAACAAAATTTAGTAGAAAGCAGACTTACAGATAGCCATATGAAGTAAGGGCTTCGTTAAGTAACAAAAACACATACTAATGTGGTCATTTTATGCACAAGTTCTTATCCTCACCATTATTTTTTAATCATGGTATCTTTTATAGATGAATTCATGAAGGAAGCCTTGTCTTAACAGTGGTGGCAGAACACAGTGAGAAAAATATTCACTGATAATGGAAATGTAAGAATTACTGTTATTTTACACCTGATAATTTTTATGCTCATTTATATCAATGTCCACCCTGAGTCCTACCATTAGACTTATTATAATAGATCAAAGTACAATTGTCTCTTGTATGAGAAATTTATGGTCATTCTAAGGTTTACAGTTAAATCCAACCAAACCCAAAAGTCTCAGCTGTACTCACTGACACATTCTATACATGTTTTAGATCCATGCACTATACTAGAAGATCTTAGGAGACATCAACAGATATTAGGCAGAACAGAATGTTGTATATTGTTTCAATATAGGGAATATATTTTTAAACCACAATACTAGAAGGAGAAAACAGTTAAAAGGATACTACAGCCATCCAAGAGATGGTGGATAAAAACACAGTTTAGCACAGCTATCCTGGGATGGAGTGGGAAGCACAGAATAAGCAAATGCTTCTGTTCTAAGCTGTCAGGAGTGTTAGGTGATTGGGGGGGATTAATAGGTCCTAGAGGTTGTTAAGTTTCTAAAACTGTGGTACAATCAATGGAGCTTGTGAGCATGCAGAGAAGTCAGTGAAAAAGTAGACTTTGCACTGGTTTAGCTAGTTAGTTATCAAGGAGAAAGGCAAGTGGGGTTGCAGGACCCAGCTGTCATGAAATCGTACTACTAGTTATGAGGAGAATTAGGCTTGCTGGATCTCTCTCTCCCCCTCCCTACCCCCCTCCTCTCTCTCTCTCTTTCTCTCTGTGTGTGTGTGTGTGTGTGTGCGTGTGTCTCTCTGTCTCTCTCTCTCACACCCCCACACACACTCATGAAAATAATCCACCAAAGGACAGAGATAAGAAAAAGGCTTGCACAGAAAAGAATAGTGAGGGATTTTAAAAAACTTAGAGTTTGTAGAAGAACTGAAAAATTTACAAGTGAGATAGATGACTATGAAGGATCAAAGCCCGAGAATCATTTCAGAACTGCCTATTCGGAAAGGAATGAACAATCACCAGGGGGTAGAAAAGAAGAGGCCATTACTGTTTATGAGAATGTTTTATGCTGGATTATTTAGTTTGAGAAATTAGACAATCAATTAGAAGTTAATGATAAGTGAGGAAATTTGGCCATTCTTTTGAAATATTTAAATAAAAAATGAATGATGAAAAGATCAAGAGTAGTATTAGTAGACTCTACAAAAGATAAATAAATGGTAGATGCTTTTAAGATAAAAGATTCGGAGACAAAAAAAAGATTCGGAGACTTCTGCCTTAATTACTGTATCCTAAAATGTGTGAAATAATATCTCTATGAGAATAACTTACCATATCATAAGTCTAGAAAGATTTAGTCTTAATTTTAAATATTACGTTGAGAACTGCAGCACCTAAACACAAACATCAGACAACTGTAGTCCTGTTGTGGATTGGTTTTTGAAGCAAAACTGGAGTTCATGAGGGCGATTTAGTTGTAGATGGATTGTAAGCACTAAAGTTAATAGAAAGAGTGCCACTTGGGAAAAGAATTAGACATACTCAAGTAAACATATGGACGTCTCAAGGGAGAGTAGCCAGAGTGAAATTCCCTTGACACAAAACTATCCAAAAGAAAACGTTGGGTTTTCATGGTAATAGGAGAACGTGCATTGAAGAGACACTGAGGCAAAGAACTAGTCTAATAGCATGCCTCATGGCTTTAACTGATAGCTAGATAAATAATAGAACGATTAAATCTATCCTTGTTTCATCAACACATTGATTCAGGAGCAACTCATGCAAATGTCGAACCCGCGTTCCATAATTTCAGCATTTCCCAAAGCATGCTGACCCAGTAATCTATATTTGGTTGTGATTTTTACTCCCAGATGTTGAAAACAGCTTCTTTGTTGGCAAGGAGTCCTTGTGGCTGCATTTTCCCTGAGCTTTAAATAGCACGCTTGAGGGAATTGGTCTTACACAAGACATGAAAAGATTAATAAGGATTTAAAAACGAACAGCGCCACTAATTCCTTTAATGGATATGCATCCAAATTGTTTCCTCGGCTGATATTAAGATGGTTGTTTACTGTCACATTCCTAAGATATAGCTCTCTTAAGTTTGTGCCTACAGGGTTTCAGACAGATCACAGTCCCAAGGAGACATGTCTCATTTCTTGGCACATCACAAGTAACCTTGCATAAGTATATGTGAGACCTTGGAGAGTCTTCATGCCTGACCCTAAAATTTTCTATGATTTTTTTAAAAGACATCTGAATTTTATCTGTGTCTTCCTGGCTTTCACTGAAAATATTTGTTTTATTCAACATGAGAGAACTGAGTTCTAGACGAGGGCCATAGTGTTCTTACTCAAACTGGGTACCAAGAGGTGACCTGTCACAATTTTCCTTTTGTCGTGCTTTCAAAAAAATTAGCAAATACGCCTCCTCAAGAGCAGTTCCCACTTCTGTTTTAAGTTCATCCATCAAATCATTAAACTTTCTCTGGGTTTTGTCAACAGCCTAGTAAACATCCAGCCAAAGAATCAAAATAAGACTGTTTATTTAACATTCTTCTTCTCCAACTGCTGATTAGGATAAATAGTTTAGATAAAAGTCCTGTCTCATCCAACAATCACAAAAGAAATCATTTAGCAATTGGTAAAGTTAGTTTACATTTAGAAATATTTTAAATGGAAAAACATTTGCACACTTTGACAAGTTTTTAAGTCTCCAATTCATCTGGCTAAGGCAGTGTCAAAGATCCATAGTCACCAGAGCAGACCCTTGGTATCAGAGAGAACTTGCTGGCAGCACCTTCCAGAACAGTCTTAAGGCTCAAACCCAACATAGACCTTCATTTTAGTTCCCTAAAAGCTCTGGGGTCTAGAAAGCTATTTTGAAGATTCCCTTTCCAGACTTGTGGTAAATTTCTTTCTTTCTTTCTTTCTTTCTTTCTTTCTTTCTTTCTTTCTTTCTTTCTTTCTTTTTACTTTTTTTAAAACTTATTCTTTGGACTCACCAAAGAGTACAAATTTATAGTGTTTCTAATAATAAAAACACTTCAGGTGGATAGAAGATTAGATTTAAAAGCAGAATGCATCATTTACATACTCATGAAAAATGATAAGAAAATATTGCAATATCAGAGAAAGGTATAATATAATTCAGGACTAAATATGCAAAATAGCTCCCAATTTTGTTATGGCCTATAATCCAGATTTCAGTAGGTTAACTGTGCTGCAGTAATCATGATCAAGGTTTCATCATTAATCTGACAGTCTACAAAGGCTTAAGATACCCTCAACCTTTCCACCCTGTCAACCCTGAATCTCTTCCGGTTCAGGAGTGTAAGACCCAGGTCTACCCTTGTTCCTGGGTTGCGAGGACAGCTTCTGTCCAGCTAACAAAGCATTCTGTTTGTTCCTGTGCTTCCCCTGCCCCGCATGGTGATTATTTTTTTTAATTTATTTATTTATTAAGGATTTCTGCCTCCTCCCCGCCACCGCCTCCCATTTCCCTCCCCCTCCCCCAATCAAGTCCCTCTCCCTCATCAGCTTGAAGAGCAATCAGGGTTCCCTGACCTGTGGGAAGTCCAAGGACCGCCCACCTCCATCCAGGTTTAGTAAGTTGAGCATCCAAACTGCCTAGGCTCCCCCAAAGCCAGTATGTGCAGTAGGATCAAAAACCCATTGCCATTGTTCTTGAGTTCTCATAATCCGCCTGGTGATTATTGACTCCATTGTTGGTATGGTAATTTCCTACCTGCCTGGGCAGAGGTCCTTGTGCAGCAGTTAGGTACAGTAAGGATTTTTCCAAGTTTGAATAAACAGCATTCGGCTGATCTCCTTTCGAATGACCCAGGTCTCTTTGTGTGTTCTTTTAATCTCCAGGCCCTTGCCCGACTCGCTTACCGAGGGTGTAACACAGAATTGGGTGTTACACAGGAGAGCACACTGAGTGTACAAACTTTCTATGCCTTCATGTCCCAACTCAGAAAATGATCTTTTCCCATTTTTTGAGGATGAATTTGGGACTATTATTTTTCCACAATGACTCCAAATGATAGCATAAAATGTTATTTCATCTGAAATTATGATCCACAACCAAACTCTCATCCAGCCAACTTAGATACTGGACAGAAGTTTTCTCAAAAGTGACTCAAACTTCCTGAGAAGGAAGCTAAAAAGGTTTGTTATAAACTTTGAGTCATCAGTAAAAACCTAGAGTTTCATAAACAAATATTGTCTATGCTATAGGTTTAATGGTCTGAATTATGATTGATAATGATACTAATGGATAAACCTTTTGATGATGTAGATGTCTTAAAGATGTCTTGACATCTTATTACTTCTGTTATATATACAGTCTCCTTTCATTTGGTGATTGGTGAGGTCACTGCTCAAGACTGAGTGCCTTCAGTGATGCATCAATAGTGTGACGAACAAGGTAATGAGCTGGTGTTCAAAGACAGATGCAAGGAATTCAGCTAGAATTTTATACCTTCAACCAGTGAAACAGGCAATCTTCAGCCAACACACCCTTGGAAAATCCAGAGAAGGAACAGAAACCAAGGAATCAAAGTTTTACCCACCAAAGATAAACACAGAAATCATCACGTAGTTCTAAAGTCACCCCAAACCCAGTTGTCTAGATACCAGTATAAGAACATGCTCACAACAGCTAAGACAATGAGTTCATCTATCCTACCTCAGCAGACCATGAATAGTCCAAAATAGCAGAAACACAAGTAAAAAACATTAAAGCTAACTATATGAAGATGATAAATGTCATTTAAAAGGAAATGTATAAATCCCTTAAAGAAATCCAGGAAAACACAAATGAACAATTGAAGGAAGTGAATCAATCCTTAAAGAAAGCCAAGGGAACAAAAATAAACCAATTGAAGGAAACAAATAAAACTGTTCAGGACCTGAAAATGGAAATAGAAGTAATAAAAAAAAAAAAAACACAAACTTAGTGAATCCTGGAAAATGTTAACAAGATCTACAGAACCAAGCTTCACCAGAGCAAACAAGAGAGGGAAATGTGTATCTCAGTTATCAAAGATAGGATAGGAGACATAGATACATCAGTCACAGAAAATATTAAGTCTAAAAATTTCCTGACATTAAATGTGCAGGAAATCTGGGACACTATACCTTACCAAGTCTATGACTAATAGGAATAAAGGTAGAAGAAAAATATCAACTCAAAGATCCAGAAAATACTTTCACCAAAATTTAGAAGAAAAATTTCCTAACATGATTATTATAATACTCAATGGAGGACAAAGGATATTAACACTAGCAAGGTAAAACTACTAAGTAACATATACAGACAGATCTATTATAATTATACCTGATAATTATACTACTCAAGGGAGAATCTAAAAGTCAGAAGGGCCTGAGGAGGTGTGCTACAGACTGTAAGAAACCACAGATGCCATCCCAGACTACTATATCCAGCAAAACTTTCAGTCATCATAGACAGAGAAATTAAGATGTTCCATAATAAAGTGAAACTTACAAAAAAATGTCAAAAAAAAGCAACCCAACAAAAATGTGGTATAAAAGGAGGTTAAGTACATCCTTAAAAGACTGGAAATAATCTCAAACAAGCAAAATCAAAAGAAAGGAAACATGCACACATTCACACACACAACAAACATCAACAGTGAAATGACAGGAGTCAATAATCATCAGTCATTGATATCTCTCAGTATCAATGATCTCAGTTCTCCAATAAAAAGACATAGACTAAGAAAATGGGTTTAAAAACCCATTTCATCCTTCTGGTGCATCTAAGAAACACACCTCAAAATCAAGGATAGACATCAATTCAGAGTAAAAGATTGGGAAATATCCCAACCAAGTGGACCTAAATAGCAAGCTTGTGTAGCCATTTTAATATCTAACAAAATACCCTTCAAATCAAAACTTATAAAAAGGGATAAGGAAGGACACTGTACACTTACCAAAGGAAAAATCAACCGAGATGACATTTCAATTCTTTTTTTTTT
>NC_022009.1:78334023-78363320 GCF_000317375.1 Microtus ochrogaster
AGCATAAAATATCTTGGGGTAACTCTAACCAAGGAAGTGAAAGATCTATTTGACAAGAACTTTAAGGCATTGAAGAAAGAAATTGAGGAGGATACCAGAAAATGGAAGGACATTTCAGTTCTTAACATCTATACCTAAACACAAGGGCAACCTCTTTTGCAAAGGAAACACTACTATAGCTTAAATCACACACTGACCCTCAAACACTGAGAGTTGGATACTTCAATACCCAAGTTTCTTCAATAGGAAGGACAAACCAAAGCTAAACAGTGAAATGTTGGAAATGTTGGGGCTAATTGATATTATGAGCCAAATGAGCCTAATAGATATTTCCAGGACTTTCCACCCAAACACAAAAGAATACATTATCTTGTCAGCACCTGACTAAACCTTCTTGGAAATTGACCACCCACGTGGACACAAAACAAGTCTCAACAGATAAGATAAAACTTAAATAACAACAGAAAGCTTACAAAATCATAGAAACTGAACAACTCTAGCCTGAGTGAAAATTGGGTCAAGACATAAAGAAATAAAAGACTCTCTAGAATTCAATGACAATGAATGTACATCATACCCAAAATGACCCAGTACTAAGAAGAAAGTGCATAGTATTAAGTGGCGACTTAAAATATTGGAGAAATCTCACATTACTACAGCTGAGAGCTCTAGAATAAAATGAAATATGCACACACAAGAGAAGTAGATGGCAAAAGAATCATCAAACTGAGGTCTGAAATCAATAAAAATAGAAATAGAAGAATACAAAGAATCAATGAAAGAAAGAATTGTTCTTTCAAAAATCAGCAAAATAGACAAACCCTTATCCAAAATGACTAAAATATGGAGGGACAATATCCAAATTAACAAAATCAGAGAAAAAAAAGATATAACAACAAACAACTAGGAAACCCAGAGAATCATAAGGACATAGTTTAAGAACCAGTATACTAGCAAATTGAAAAAACTAAGAAAATCAAAAAAGCTGAATAATTTTCTCAATAGATACTAAACAGCAAAATTTGATAAAGACCAGATAAGCAATATAAATAGACCTATAACTCCTAGTGAATAACAGCAGTCATTGAGTATCCAAACAAAACAAAAAAGGAAATAAACAGACAAAAAAAAGGCCATGCAGTTTTAGTGCAAAATTCTACCAGACTTTCAAAGACTGGAGAATATCAATAATTCTCAAATTAATTCACAAAATAAAAACAGAAATAACATTTCCCAATTCATTTTATAAGGCCAGTTGCTCATGATATTCAAACTACATAAAGACTCAAAAAGAAAGAGAATTACAAATCACTCCCTTATGAATATGTATGTAAAAATACTCTGTAAAATTCTTTTAAACCAAATCCAATAGCACATTAAAAAGATCATTGACCATAATCAAGCACTCTTCTTCCCAAAGTTTCAGGGATGGTTCAATGCATGAAAATCAGTAAATATAATCCACCATATAAATAAATTAACATAAAAAGATCATCTCACTAGATGCCAGAAAAGCGGTTGACAAAGTCCAGTAATCCTTTTTTTATAAAAGCTCTGGAGAGATTAAGGATATACAGGGCAAAGTACATACCTAAATATAATAAAGGCAATTTACAGGAAGCCAATACCAACATAAAATAAATAAGAGAAACTCAAAGCAGTTCCATGAAAATCAGGAACAAGACAATGTTAATGACTCTCTTCATTCTATTAAACATAATACTTAAAGTTTTAGCTAAAGCAATAAGACAACTAAAGGAGATCAAGGGGAGATAAATTGGAAAGAATGAGTTCAACAAATCATTACTTGTAGATGTTATAATTGTACATATAAGTGACCCTAAAACTTCCACCAAGGACCTGCTACAGCTAACAAACACTCTGGAGAGAAACTGCTCCAGCAAGACTGGGCATGATATCAAAAAGCTTCCAGCTGCAGTGATTCAAAGAGTAACAACAACAATAACAAAAAAGTAACCCTCCTATATGCAAATAATACATGATCTGAAATCACGGGAAACAACACCCTTCCCAAAAGCTTGAAATAATACAAAATATCTTTGGGTAATTCTAGCCAAGAAAGTGAAATACTTGTATGATAAAGCCTTTAAGTCTTGAAGAAGGAAATTGAAGAACCTACCACAAAATAGTAAGATCTTTTGCAACATTGGAATAGTAGAATTTACATGGTTAAAATTGTCATGCTACCAAAACAATTTACATATCCATGCAATCCCAATCAGTGTCCCAACCCAACTATTTACACACCTTGAAAGCCAACTCACATTGAGAGAATGTAGAGCAAGGAGAATACTCCTCCATTGCAAATTTATGCAGCAAACTTGGAAATCAGCAATGGATGATCAGAAAATTGGGAATCAATATTCACCAAGAGCCAGCTATTCCATGCTTAGGCATATACCCAAAGGACACTCCATTCTACAATAAGGATATTTCCTCAATTATGTTCACAGGGAGTTTATTAATAATAGCCAGAAACTGGAAAAAGCCTAGTACTTCAATTGAAGAATAGATAGATTGTGATACATTTACACAATGGAGTATTGCTTTAAAAAAAATGACATCCAAAAATTTTCAGTCAAAAGGATGCAACTAGAAAAATATAGTCCTGAGTGAAGTAACCCAGAACCAGAAAGACAATATGCTATGTATTCACTTAGAAGTGGATATAAGCTATCTAATGAATAATAGTCAACTATAATTCACAGATCCAGTGAGGTTAGGAAAGGAGAAATGCTATAGGGGAATAGTGGATCTCCCTGGTAAGCAGAAATAGAATAGATTTTATAGGCAAATGGGGATGGATGGGGACAGGAGTAGGAGGGATCAGATGGGGGAGAGATGGAGAGAGTGTGGGGAGTGAGAGCTGGAAATGAAGGAAATTTTTGTGGTGGTGTGGAAACCTGGTACAATGGAAACTTCCTAGAGTCTGTGAGAGTGACCCTAGTGAGGACTCCTAATAATGGAAAATATGAAGTCTGAACCTGCTGGCTTTTATAGCCAGGCAAGGCTTTCCAGGGTTGGGACTTGGTTACAATCAATTGTATTATTATTCAAGAAAGTCCCATGGAGATGTCTAAACAACTCCAGCTGATATACTAGGATTGACCATGGGGCCCCATTGCCTAGGACAGCTTCTTCTCTGCTCATAATGTAGACAGCTCAAGCTTATGAGAACTTGTACCCTTTAACTTGACATTCTAGTCTCTTTGGTGTTAGAAGGTACTTTGCAGGCTACAGACAGAGAAGCCATGCTACTAATTCAGCCACAAAACCTCCCATTTACAATCTGCAATCGTAAATGCGGGAGTGGCCAACCAATGTTTGGTTTAACTTCGGGCCTACTCCATGAGAGGCAACCCATGCCCTATACTGGCTGATGGCCATGAACTGGATAGCCCAGAGACCTAGGGCAGAACCAAACATGACTGACAAAATTAAATAAATAAAGTAAAAATTAAGATCAAAGAAATGGTTGTCCATAATATTCTGCTATACTCATAGATCTATGCCTTATCCAGTTGTCATCAAAGAGGTTTCCTCTGGCAACAAATGGGAGAGGGCACAGTGATCCACAGCCCAATATTATGGGGAGGGAGTATAGACTGGAGATCTCCATTGGGTCCTTCCTCTTTAAGATCAGAGCACCCCAAAAAAAGAGGAAGAAAAAGTTGTAGGAGTCAGAGGTAATGGAGGACACCTAGGGAGCAAGGCCCAACGAATCAACTAAGCAGCAGGATTCACATTAGTTCATAGAGATTGCAGTGGCAAGCATGGGGACTTCATGGGTCTGCACTAGGTCCTCTGTCTATAAAAATAAACCTGTTAGCTTGTTTTTTTGGTTGAGACTGCCAGCAAGAGGGTGTATCTCTGACTCGTTTGCATGCTCTTTTCCTCCTATTGAATTGCCGTATCCAGCCTTGATATAAGAGCTTTCACCCTGTCTTGTTGTATCTTGTTTGGTCCTGTTGGGATGCTGTCTCTGTCCTGCTCATTTCTGAAGAAAAAGAAAAAAAAGTCTAGTTGGGATGCAGGGAGGGGTGTTGGGAGAAGTGGAGGGAGGGGAACCTGTGGTTGGGATGTATTGTAGGAGAGAAGGTTAGGAGCATAGCATGAAGGTCCATGAGCCCACAGATCTCCAGAGAAACCAGGAATGTTAAGCATACAGGATTGCCTTTCAAATGAGAAAGATGAAAAAGCCTGTTCTTCCATGTAGAAAGTTGAGAGTTGGAAGTGATCAATACCCTAATTATCTGTTGGGCCAAGCCGTATCAACCTCTTACAATTAAAACTGGAGGTGGCTAGTAATCTAAATGATTCTGATAATGAGAGTCTTTTCCAAACTCTCACAACAAAAAACAGAGGTGGCTAATAGACCAAAATGACCTCTCTGCTATCCATATGACTGAGACCAGAATGGACACTTATGCCCTTAAGCAACCCATCTTCTTGAAGGAAATGGCATGTACCCTGAGTTTAGTTTCAATGTAATTATGCCTCTTTGTGCACCAAAAATTCAGGAAACATCTTTTTGTTTTTCAAATTGTACTAGGCTTAAATACATTAGGAATTAACCACCTATTACTAGATGCTCCGGAGTCCTATTCAGCTTAGTAAAGTCAACATGCAGAGCATTTTTCTCTTATCTCTTTGTGTGGTTCACTTCCCTGTATGACACCTACAGGGACCACCTGAAGAAAAGTATCCGCTTTCAATGAAATAGTTCACAGAAAAAAAGAAATGCAAGAATCTAGGATAAAAAGAAAAAATATTTTAACATAGGCTGACAGTATTTCAAATTATTCCATTGCTCATTACTCTAAGAAAAACAGAAATTACTATTATTATTAAAAGTTTATTTTATACATGGCTTCTGAAAAAAATGGTTTCTACGTTTTGAACATGTGTGCTCTCTCCAAGTTTCAGGTGGAAACGTTATTACCAATGCAATAGCATTAAGAATTGGAGCCCATGGAGGCTAAGTAGTTCCTGTGGCTTCTCACTCGAGAGTGTGATTCAAGTCCTTCTAAAGAGGCACTGCACGACATACATGCCCCTTTTCCCTCTCTGTTTTCGACTTTGTCCTTCAGAGGACACAGAAGGAAGATATTATCTTGATGCAGAGGGCAGCTATCACAAGACAGCAAACCCACTGACACCCTCTGTTAGGCTGTCTAGACCCCAGAGCTGAGACAAAATGTCTATTATCTAAATTTTTTTTTTAAAAAAAGGCAGAAAGAAGCTTTGCTTTCTAATTTTCATATGTCACTAGACAGGAATTAGGCAATCAGAAGAAAATGTATTTTGAAGCTGAGTCTTTAGTTTTTGTCTCTGATGTTATGTTGACATTATGTCAACAGGGGGAAGCCCAGCAGTAGACATGCAAAATGGATGCCAGATGAGTTACATTTATGTAGCAGAGTGATGCCATATCCAGGTGCCCATCTTCAGAACCCTTAACATGTCACTCTGCACTTGACTGCACTGTAGTGATACTGACATGTTCTTCAGTCATTGGTGGATATCGGTGGGCTACTGGTTCCCTGAGTAGGGATTTTTTTTTTTTATTTAGCTCAAGAATCTTTACTAGATTTGTCTTAACCCTAGACACAAATTTCTTTTTTTTTTTTTTTTGCTTTATAAATAATATCACTCAAAATTTCTACTTCCTCCCCTCCTCCCATTTTCCTCCTCCTTCCCTACTCACTCTCCCCCTCCTTCTCCAGTCCTAAGGGAGGACAGGGTACCCTGCCCTGTGGGAAGTCCAAGCTCCCCCCCCCACCACTCCATCAAGCTTAGGAAGGTGTGCATCCAAATAGACTAGGATCACAAAAAGCCAGACATGCAGTAGAGACAAATCCCAGTGCCATTATCATTGGCTCTTTAATATGCTCTCTGATGTCTACATATGTCCAAGCCGGCTGCCAGTTGGCATGACTGATGATCTGGCTCTGTTTATCAGATCTCTGTTGTGAGAAGGCCACTAGCTAGTTCCTGGCTACCTAACCCTGAACTAACCACACAGAAACTGTATTATTTAAGCCACTGCTTGGTCCTTTAGCACTAGCTTCTTATTGGTTAACTCTTACATATTAATTTAACCCATTTCTATTATCTGTGTATGACCACGTGGCTATGGCTTACTGGCTAACGTTTCAGCATGTCTCCAGCGGGGCTACAGGGAGTTTCTCTGACCCTGCCTTCTTTCTCCCAGCATCCACTTTAGATTTCCCCATCTAGCTCTGTTCTTTTGCCCTATCATAGGCCAAGACAGTTTCTTTTTTTTTTTCCAAGACAGTTTCAAAGCAATACATGGACAGAAGGACCTCCCATACCAGATCTCCTCATCACTTTTGATATAGAAGTAGATGATATGAATATGTCAGCCAGAATGTTATCAATGGATTAAGAAAGATAACTGGAAAATTAATATTTAGTGACATTTTAAAAGCAACTTCAAAATTATCATCTAAAATATGGATCCTGTTATCTTTGGGAACATAGTAAAAACCTAATTAAAGGTGGCAAGATTTTTGTCATCATTTTAGACAAGAGTTTCAATGTAGGCAAAGAGTAAAGCAAATCTTGAACAAAGATGACCAAAAGACCAAAGTGATGGGGCAGGGAGACATGCTCCTAACAAAGCGTCATGCAGCATAGTCTAACAGAAATGATTACGTTTGCATTGAAAAAAAAATCACAATACAGTGAACCTTTTTAAATAAAATCTTGTGTATGCCTTAAATACACACCATGGTCAAGTTTTAGATAGGCTTAGGATGTGGTACAACTGTGCATCTCCATTACACATTTGCTCTGCTCAGTACCAGGCTAACAGAAGACACAAAAGATTCAATTCATTTGTAATTGAAATCATTGGCTGAACAGAACCCGTTTTAGATGAACATCATCTTTTCATTTCAGTGATGCCATATTGGTCAGTTCGACTCATTAACCCATAGATTGCCATCAGCAATTACTTATTAAGCTCACTTCCTCCTGCCCAACACTTTCAAGTTCTCTGAGTATGCTTCCTAATTAATTTCATGAAATCAAACTGGACTTTAGAACCATCCTTGGCCTTTTCCTGCCATCCACCTTTCACAAGCAATCTGTTGTGAATCTTTCCAGTCAGTTTCCTAAGCATCACAGGTGATATTGTTCATATACAAATCAGCAGCAGTTTTTACTCCTTTGGATTTAAGTATCCCGGCAAAGTACTGAAACATGGAACCTTAAGAAATATGCCACCACCACAGCATCTTGTGACAGTGTGTGTTAGGCAAAGAGACAAGCATTAGTATTTTCAATCATTTGTCTGGGATCAGTTATGGAACATTAGCAGCAACAACAAGTTAAATTTCAGGGATGTGTTTTTCATCTTGCCTTGGTGGTGGAAAACTATTTATTTAGAGTTGTCAGAAAGCTCTTTAGCAACTGAATGTACCATTTCCCTAAAAACTCCTATATTAAGAATGAAAAATAAGCCTAAAATTTGCCAAAGTGATCTTCCTAGTCTGGAAAATCTGAAAAGACCCGTGACTGTGTGTTCCTGACTCCACAATAAAAATTTTAGTTTATTCTAGATCAGAAGTGTTTTTCAGACTGCCAGTTTTATTGTGTAAATACTAAAAGCTACCATGTTTATCATTTCTACTTAAGAACAAGTGATTAAACTCTTAGTTATTTCTTTGTATAGAAGGTGCAGATTAGGCCCAACCCAGGCAATCAACCGTGTGGGCCTACTGTGGCTCTAGAGTCTTTCTGTGTATGGATTGTTCCTTACTAGCTAGTTTCCTGGTCCTATGACTTTGTGGTAAAGACCACTAGCATTTTCAAACGTTCATGAGATTCTGTCTGCTTTTGTGTGAGCTCCACTTTTTGTCCAATAATAGTTAAGTCCTACTGTACCAGTTGAAAATTAAAATATTTGTATTAATTCTTTTAAAAAGAAATGAACAAGAATAACAAATAAATGACCAGAGCTTGAATTCCAGAACAAGCAAATTAATAAACGAGTACATAATTGTGTTCTGATAGTTTCTAATCTACTGCTCTATTTCAGCCATCATTATGAGGAAAGCGTTATGTGGCATACTTCCTAAGGACTGTGTGTTTGATTTCAGTCTCTCATCACTCTCATAAATAGATCTGATATGCTCACACAATTTTGCCTCTCATCAAAAAAGCAATGTCACTTTTCAGAAGTTAAAATGTCTGTGGGATAAAATAAAAACAATGCAATATGCAACCCGAAATTAGCTATAGTATCACTTTGAAATGGAATTTTTTATTTCCCACTGAAAAATGTCCATACAGTGTTCATTGGTGTTTATTTTTCTCCCCAAATCCTGCACACGTCTCTCACACCACGTAATTGACATGGAATGCTGGAAACAGCACAGAACATTTTTTGTTCATTATTTTACTCTCAGGACAAGACTTGTGTACTTGTGATCTGTTGAACAATTAAAATCATCTTGCTTACATAACACATTTTCTTGTATTATTCAGGTTGGTGGTTGCTAATATGACCTTGGCTATCTTGCCATTTACTAAGCGAGATATTGCCACACCCCTTTGACTTAAAGAGCACTGTATGTACAGGAAGTTAATATTTAAAACATTTGTTTTACATTTTATACACAATACTGTATTCTCAGTGCTGCTTAAACAGTTTTTACTGAATTAATAACCAGAATCAACAAAACTAAGAACAAAGAAATTGGTTTTCATTTTAAGGCAGAATGGATTCTTAGGAAAAAATGACCCAAGTTGCTCATTGAAATTTTAAAACTTAATGAATGATTTTTAAAATAGAGATATTAAAAATAATTTCAGGGGGAATTTTTTATTGTTTTTATTGAGTTATAAATTTTTGTTTGCTCCCCTCCTTTCCTCTCCCTCCTCTCTTTCAACCCTCTCTGTCTGTGACCCTCATGCTCCCATTTACTCAACAGATCTTGTATTTTTCTACTTCCCATGTAGATTCACATATGTCTCTCTTAGAGTATTCTTTGTGGTCTAGGTTCTCTGGGGTTGTGGGATGTAGGCCGGTTTTTTTTTCCTTTATGTCTTAAAGCCACTTATGAATGAGAACCTATTATATTTGTCTTTCTGTGTCTGGGTTACCTTCACTCAATGCAGTTTTTTTTTCTAGATCCCTATATTTGCCTGCAAATTTCAAAATGTCTTTTTTTCTGCTGCGTAATTGTACCTTTCCATTGTGTAAAGGTACCACACTTTCTTTATCCATTCTTCAGTTGAGGCATATTTAGGTTGTTTCCAGGTTCCAGCAATTACGAATAATGTTGCTGTGGACATAGTTAACCACATGTCCCTCTGATGGTTGGACATCATTTGGTTATATATCCAAAAGTGGTATTGCTGGATTTTGAGGTAGATTGTTCCTAATTGTCTGAGAAATCACCATACTGATTTCCAAAGTGGCTGTACAAGTTTGCAACTCCCACCAGCAATGGAGGAGTGTTCCCTTTACCCCCCATCCTCTCCAGTATAAGCTACCATAAGTGTTTCTGACCTTGACGATTTTGGCTCATGTAAAATGGAATCTCAGAGTTGTTTTTGCAAAATTAACTCAAAAAAAATCAGAAATCTTCCATTATGCAGATGATCAACTGGCTGAGAAATAAATCAGAGAAACATCACCTTTCACAATAGTCACAAATAACATAAACTATTTTGTGGTAACTCTAACCAAACAAATGAAAGACCTGTATGACAAGAACTTTAAATCTTTGAAGAAAGAATATGAAGAAGACACCAGAAAATGGGAAGATCTCCCATGTTCTTGGGTAGGTAGAATTAACATAGTAAAAATGGAAATCTTACCAAAAATAATCTACAGATTGAATGTAATCCCCGGCAAAATTCTTAACAGACCTCAAAAAAAAAAAAAACCCAATACTCAACTTCATATGGAAATATAAAAAGTTCAGGACACCCAAAACAATCCTACACAATAAAGGAACTTCTGAGGTATCACCATTGCTGACTACAAACTCTACTACAGAGCTACAGTATAAGAGCAGTATTTTAAAAGTCAGTGAAAGAGTTCGACACAGCCTTTGTTCCCATTGTTAAGAGTCCCATATCTCAATAATATCTCTAGTTGATCACAAAATAATCAACTCTGTGTGTAATTACTTCCAATTGTTTAAATGTGTTCATTTATAATGTTGCATTTGGATGAAGTGGGTTTGATTAAAAAGGTTTCTCTATGAAGCCCAGACTGGCCTTGAACTGGAGATCTTCCTTCCTTGCAGGGATGATAAGCATGTGTCACTATGTTAGACCTTGATCTCTATTTCTATTCATCTCGGTTCAGAGAATTCAGACCTCAGAATTGATGTCTGCCCTCCTTTGGAGAGCACCTGCCAGGCTGTAGTGAATCCATTAGGAAGCTAGAGTCCTTTATTCTTTTTGAGATGTGGAAACTAGAGAGGAAAGATTGGGAAAATAAAGGTTTCCTGCAGAGAGTGACAACATTTTGCTTGCTAAACTTTTCTAAAAGCATTATTTAGAATATCATAGGTATTTTCCATGATGTTTTTTTTTAACATTTAATGTTCCCCTTTGAGATATTTGCTATACAGTTTGAGTTTTAAAAATTCAGTGCTGTGTGTCGCCAATGAGTTTTCAGTCCTACAGAAGCAAAATGCCTGCTGTCTTAAGTGGGAAAACAAACAACAGCAACAAATTCCCTCTAAATGTTATAATATGTTTCTGCTTACATTTTGTTTTTAAAGAATAACTTAAAATTGTTGTATGTGATTCATAGATAATGATGAGCGCGTGCTGCAATAGTATTCAAATTGGGATTTGGATACAGCATGCACATTTTAGCTAATATATTAAATGATAATTCTAGCATATGCAAAACCATATTAAGAAGTATAGAAGTGGTGGCATGAAAAGAAAAGAAGGAGCCTGGATAGCAATGGGGAATGCTGAGAGTTGAGACTGAGGTATGTGCATGGGTTGTGGTCCCAGTTGTATATCAGAGCCTGGTGACAGTTTGAAGGAGAGATCCCAGGATGAGACTTTTGGAAGTGGGTGTGAGAACCTGAATAAGTATGCCAATTTTATTGTCATGGATGGATAGATGTTTCTCCTCTTTTTGCCAGAACCATTTTGTGCATATGAAAGATGAGCTCCCTGTTCTTGGGACTGTGACAGGCACCAGGAAGCAGCAGAAACACATGGGAGCCAGTTCTTGGAAAACTAGACTGACTCTTGGAAGAAAGCCTCAGGATTTGAAGTTAATCCTGTGTATAAAAATCATCCTTCTGGGGTTTTATATCAAGTCATCTGAATATCCTGAACCTGAGGTTTGGAGAGACACATTGTAAAAATGCAAGTCCATAGCCTTGAATGCTCATTTGGATCCAGTCTTCTGATGTTGCCATAAAGTCAGTAACAAAATCACACAGGATGTACTGTTCGCTTCCTTAATGCAAAGGGAAGTGCCACAGCCTTCCTTTGTGAGACTATTCCTAAATCTTACCTTACTGTAATGGAATGCGTCTTTACAAACACTAAACGGGATGAGTACATGCATGGACTGTACAAACGAGGGAGGAAGTAGATAAACGTTGACCTGTCCAACATTTGAAATATAGAAGATACTAATAAACAATAGTGTCTTTCCCTTTAGAAATTTGTTAGTATTGTTAGTATTCCTGTCATTTAGACATCCTATAACAATTATGGGATGGAAATGGGTCATATCTGCTTGAGCATAAAGACTCCTGTGAGCTCTCCACACCAGCTGATTCCTTTGATTGCACTGAGTTTCCGAGAACTAAAGGACAGACCCAGCTGTTCTTTTATAATTGATTCATAGAGAGATGCATTGCTTAATACGTCTCTCTGCAGTGCATATAAAGTAGAGCTTAAGGATGTGGGATTCTGGAGCTAAATTGTTTTGAGCTACTATCAGATAACCTTAGAAGTAACTTTGAAAACTTCGTGCTCAGAGTAGTACATCATTTCAGCCATTAATTCTTTTTATCTTGGTCAAGTTCCCACTCAATGACCTCCTACATGTCTAGAGGAAATATTTCTTGTCTCTTTCTTACTAGGATGTCCATTTTATTCTCTACTACAATACTGGATCACAAAACAATAAATCATTACATTTGCCTATAATTAAAATTATATATTGATTCTTTATAAACTTAAGTAAGCATGCAAGTTTCCCAGAAGATTCTTATCTAAAGGTGCATTATAAGTTTAATGGTTATCAGGATAGCCCGAAGTTCTGCATTTCTAACATGCTCAGAGACGTTTGAATGACCTTGTTGAGTAAGACTATAATAGCTTCATTTGAAATAACTGATGTCATCCACTGAGCTTGATTCCTGTGAACAAGCAGTCCCATCATTAGATAAAGGACCTTTTCCCTTCTCCTCCCCTCCATCCCACACCACATACACTTCCCCAAAAAGGGTAAGGACTCCCATGAGTAGTCAACAAAGTCTGGCACATTAAGTTCACAAGGACCAAGACCCACCCCCCTCCATTAAGGCTGAGCAAGGCACCACACCATAGGGAACAGGCTTACTCAAGCTAGCTCATGGACCAGGGATAGATCCTGTTCCCACTTTGGTCCCATGGAGTCTCCACAGCTGTAGGTCTAGAGTTCATGAGTTTCCACAAACTGGGTTTAGGTATCTCTGTAGATTTCTCCATCATAACCTTGACCTGCCTTGCTCATACATTCCCTCCTCCCTCTCTTCAGTTGGATTCCCAGAGCTTGGACTGGTACTTGGTTGTGGATCTCTGCATCGTGTTCCATCACATGGTTACTGATAATGGCTCTATGATGATAGTTGCGGTATTCTCGGGACTACTTTGCAGATTTTGGTGACATTATCTTGATGCAGGCCTTAGGATCCATATGTTTTAAACTTTGACATCACCAAAGTTCAAAACTTCTGTAAAACAAAGATCAAGTCAATTAATACTTTCTATTCTCAGTTATCCACTGGCAGTTTTCCTGACATGCTTCAGTGGCTCTCAGTTGACATAGAACAATTAGTAAGGAGCCACTGGCCTGTGTGACTCTAAGACAATATAGGTATTTAATAAATATTTGCTGCTTCTTTATTAGAGCTCCATAATACCTATGTAAAGATTATCAGAATTTTTATTAAATGTGAAAAGAATGTGCTAGCAGCCCAGGCTCTGTCAGTAACTGATGAAAAATACACTGTTCTCAGATATTTACTTAAGCAAAAGATCTCCCTGTTTTATATTCAGAAACAACTCTAGAAAATCCAACTGGTCTACAAAGGCAACTGTCAGGAGACTGTAGATGAGGGAGACACTTGGCCTAGTAAGGATGGGAATATCAAATCATTTTTATAGAGATGCATTCTTTCAACAAAGTGACTGTAAGATATTCAAATGGAGCTCTTATTACTCCTGAATGACCATCAGCAAAGAGGACAAAACTACAAAAGATATTACACACAGTAGGAATGAGGCCTGGCCTTCCCTGAGAAACCTTTGGAGGAAGGAAATGCGCCTCTGTGCTGAGCACAGGACCCTGAGTACAATCAGGCCCAGCTGCTAGCCGAATTCTCCTTCACTCCGCCCTTGGACTCTGGCCAGAGCCAGGCTTCAAAGTACATGGAAGTGAAAGTTCATGTCAGATTTATCAACAAACTTGAGTGTGGCCAAGTAATGCTGAATTACTCTTATGTAAACAAGGTTTATCTGTTATTTCCCTTTGAAAATAACTATTGTGTTCTTTGAATAAGCCAATAAAATATTGTTTTTATTAGGAGTTCCATTTCTTTTTTCATTCAAATTCTTCTTGGATAGCCTATCTGAAAATTTCTAAGATTTGAAAATTTCTAACGCAGTGGTTCCCAACCTTACTGATACTGTGACCCTTTAATACCGTTCTCATGTTGTGGTGACCCTCAACCACACAATCATTTTCATTTCTACTTTATAATTGTAATTTTGCTACTGTTGTGCATTATAATGTAAATACTTCTGTTTTCTGATGGGCTTAGGGGACCCCTGAGAAAGGGTCATTTGGTCTCCCTACAAAGGGTTCACAACCTACAGAAGTAGGTTGTGATCTAGTGTTTTGCCTGGGAAAAGATGGACAAAGGCAAGGAAGTCTACCCTTCGCAACTGAATATTCATGAACACTAATGCAAGAATTTGTCCCTCTTCAAACATTAGTTTTTACATTTCTACAAGTAAAGGAAACACACCCCCTCAAACATAGTTAGTATTGAGAAAAAAACATTCACTGCATTTAACATTGTTAAGGTTTTCTCCATTGTGGCCATCTAAGTCATGCGCAATCGACTGGCATTAAGCTATCATGTTCTGTCATGTGTGACAGCATAGGGAGAACATGGTGAGAAATATGTGGCACTCACATGGAGAATTCTTTGTATTTGCATGCAATGCAGACATGCACACCAATCAGCTTCTACTCTCACATGGAATGCAACTCAATGTTGACTTGGGGTACACAGGTCCACAGCAACACATGCACAGCCATCAGCTTCTACTCTCACATGGAATACAGCTCAGTGTGACTTGGGGTACACAGGTCCACAGTTACATGTTTGCAGCTTCTTTTCTGTCTATAAACCTTGTTGTCAAACTGGTTTTCATGGTGCCTGGACACTTTCTTAGAGGTTACAGCTTGGAGGAATAGGCTCAAACAGCAAACTCTGCCCCTGCTTCCCTCAAGAGCAATTTCCCTGATAATCACTTAAATTTCTTGCTTTTCTAGGAAAGATTTTTGTAGCTAAAATAACCATTGCCTCAAAGAAGCAAAAAATAACATTCTCCCGTATTACACCTGTGTAAGTCTTTTAACAATGACAACAACAAAAACCTACCAATGAACAAATGACCCTCTTTTGCTTCTTTCCAACTCTGCAGCTTTTTCTTTGACATGCTATGTTACACGCCCATTTTTATGCTGAGTTTCCTCTCCATGTTGACTTCCAATTGGCTTTCAGATCTTTGCTTCCATTAGAAAAGCACTGGCTGGTTTCTGCTGTCACATGAAAAGTCTTTATTAAAATGTGTTCTGTCCATTTGGTCAAACAACCATATATAACTAATTTTTCTTCATGGAGCCATGCTACTGAAGCCATCATACTATTCATTCAACAGCTTCACATGAGCAGAAATTCAGTCAAGAACAAGAAATGCCACGTGGGATTGTTTTCAGTGGCTGTACAAAAATCTCTACCACATGCTTAAAAGATTCCTTTAAAGTGCTGTTATGTTTTCAAAAATATTTGCTGATCTCTGCACAACAGCTTTTGTGTGTTTGCTGGCAGCACAGCTTCACATATAAAGACAGAGTATCCAAATAAACAAGTCAAATTATAGTAACACTTCATTAAATGCAAGTATGTGAAAGAGTACTTGATAAATATATATACAGAAGACAACCAATTAAATTTATGGCCTATTAAAAAATACAAAAACCTGAATTTCTGTTTTTAGACTTATTAATGCTGCAAATACTATCTCAATCATGGAATTGATAAGCAGATTATGTTTCAGTCCTGTTAATCTATAAACATTCTCAGAAAGAGAGAATTAATTCTGTTTTTGAAAGAAATGAAGAAAAACATTTTTTCCTCTTCTCTGTGTTTATGTATGTGTTTAATGTAAGATTATGTAGGTAGAATAAGTAAATTCAGATAATTATTTCTTGTTAGTAAACAGATTTTTTTCAACATTCCCAAGGGCACCAAGTAAATAGCTGGATATCTGAAAGACAAAAAGATTTCCCTTTGCTAAAACGGATTTTAAAGCATGAATTGGTCATATTATTTCTGGAATTGTATAGAAATCTAGCAGAGCATGCGTAAGTATATGTGAGTGCTAGTATTTCTTTTTGCTTGTGGTATATTAGAGGAGACATGAGATTTCATCTCTAGATGAATATAGAGATAGAGGACACATTGTAGAAGCGGGGGAACCAATTCTCATCAACCATCAATCAATTGGGAGAGCAATGTAAGGCACCCTAAAGGCATCATGGGCCACTGAAACATAGAGGATGGTGAAGATGTGAAGGTGCGGGCAACAATAACATGTGTGTATAATAAAGACACATGTGCCCTAAAGGGCAGCATGGCTTTCTAGACAACATAAAAGTGAACATGATATGTGCTCACTGAAGATCAAATTCATTCCAATCTAACCCAACTTTGTTGTAATATGAGCCGGGAGGCTGCGTCCCCAGCACCCTGGGCCGCTTGCTAGCTTATGCCCGGAAATAACAACACACAAATTATATTCATTTAAAAACTGTTTGACCCTTTAGCTCTAGCCCTTACTGGCTAATTCTGATATCCCGATCAACCCATCTCTAATAATCTGTGAGCACCGGTCTTAGTGAGCACCGGTCTTACCGGGAAGATTCTAGCCTACGTCCATCCTGTGTCCGAGCTTCATCACATGTGCCTCAGAGAACAGAGCTCTTGCCTCTGCCCGCAAGAGTGGAGCATCGTGTCTCTCTGAGGCATCTGTCCCAGAGAGGAGAGCTGTCGAGTCTGACCTCACTTCCTCTTCCTCCCAGCATTCTGTTCTGTTTACTCCTCCCACCTATGTTTTAACCTATCAGGGCAAGCAGCGTCTTTATTTAATTAACCAATGACCTTCCTCCATCACAACTTCAAGCCAAGTAAAGGAGTATATGACATTGGTCACTAGGAAAAATGAAAAACTTAGTTCGTCACAACTGTTTTAACTCTTCCCACATACATAACTTCTAAAAAGAATTAACAGTGAACATAGAGAGGACACATGATGGGAAAGACCTGGAAGTTATAGAGCCAGGCATTAGAGCACAGACCTTTAATTCCAGCACTCGGGAGGCAGAGGCATGTGGATCCCTGTAAGTTGGAGGTCAGCCTGGTCTCCAAAGCAAGTTCCAGAACAGCTAGAGTTTTGATACAGAGAAACCCTGTCTGAAACATCCCTGCCCCTTCCCAATAAATAACAGGAAAATTAAACAATTCAGTGCCTACTGTAAAAAGCCATACTGTTCTGGATGTCAAAATAGACCTGGAGGATGAGTCAAAAACTCCAGAAGAAATAGGAAATGTATATTTTGTCAGACTTTGATAAATGATTAAAGACCAAAGCTAAGGCTGCATAAAAATAACATAGTAGTTGAAAGATTACTAGGCACACATGCGATGGGACTATTGTTACTCCAGAATCTTGGCATCCAGATTGGCCTCTTCAAGAGGCAGATATTCAATTCCTAGGAATTGAGACCTTATCTCATGTAAAACAAAGCATGAGATGCATTGAATCCACCACCATTCAACCAGGGCCAGAAAGACAGAGAGGAAGACTGAGGCCATATGTAGCTAATGTTGCAGTGAATTTATGGGACTGTGACCCATTACAGCAATGGAATACCCAGATTAACATTTCTGGCAGTTCCCAAAACTCACTCATGTTTCTGGGAAGAATATTATTAAATATTAAAAACAAACGTCACCAGACATTCAGGCTGTACAAGAACACAAAGGAACTAGCAAACCTTCAGAGGTTCTAATAGCCTTGCCTTTAAAATTGTTAATTGAAAAACCAATATGGGTTAAACAATGGCCTTTAATGAAAGACAAACTGCAGGCTTTAGAAAAGCTGGTACAGGAGCTCACCATATTGAAGAATCAACCAGGCCTTGGAATTCTTCTGTATTTGTTGTAAAAAAGAAATCTGGTAAATGGAGAATGGTGACAGATCTAAGAGTTGTCATTAAGGTAATTGAACCTATGGGCCCTCTACAATCTGGAATTCCTCTGCCCTCTCTATTATGAAAAGGATTGCTTCTTATAATTATTGATTTAAAGGACTGTTTCTTCACTATACCTTAACAAGAAAAGGATCGAGAAAAATTTGCTTTCACAATGCCTACTTATAGTAATTAGCATACTAGGAGATACCAATGGATATCCTCCCATAGGGAATGCTCAATAGTCCCACCCTATGACAATATTTTATAAATCAGCCATTGGAAATAATTAAGTGATTTCCTAAGTCTATAATTTACTATTACATGGACAACATTTTGTTATCTGACTCAAATGCACATACTTTAGAAAGAATATTTAAAGAAGTAAAAAAAAAAGTTTTTACCTAAATGGGGTTTATAAATTGCTCTTTAAAAAATACAAAGAGGAGATTCTGCCAATTACCTATGTTACAAAATAGGTCTAAGAAAATTAGAACACAAAAGGCACAATTAGGAGAGACCTATTGAGGACCCCTAATGACTTTCGAAGATTGTTAGGAGATATTTCCAGTCTGGGACTGGCTGTTGGGATAACACCTGACCTAATAGTTCATTTAAATGAATGAAAGCTTAGATGGTGATAAAGGCTTAAAAAGTCCCAAAGAATTAACAGCTAAAGCAAAAAAAAATTATTGATGGTCATTGAAAAGATATTACAGGAGACACATGTGTAGCAGGAGAGTGGACTGCTTGTCGTCCCAACTGCCCAGCTATCTTATACCCAAAATAATCACACAGAAACTGTATTCATTTTAACACTGCCTGGCCCAATAGCTCTAACTTCTTATTGGCTAATTAATACATCTTAATTTAACCCATTTCTATTAATCTGTGTATCACCACATGACTGTGCCTTACCAGCAAAATTCTAACCGGTATCTGTCTCAGGCAGGAGATTCATGGCATCTGCCACTCTGCCCTTCTTCCCAAGTTTCAGTTCTGTCTACTCCACCTACCTAAGTTCTGTCCTATCAACTAAGCCAAGGCAGTTTCTTTACTCATTATCCAATGAAAGCAACACACAAATAGAATGAACTCCTACACCATTTCCCCTTTTCTGTTTAAACAGAAAGGAAGGCTTTAACTTTAACATAGTAAAATTACATATAACAAAACAGTTATCAACCAATAATTATAGTTACAATATTTATCTACTTTATCTTTTACCATAACAAAGGAAAACTACAACTATCTATCTATTCTTCAACTCTATCAAAGATTTCAGAAGAATATAATATTACCTATATAAACTGGAAGTAAGCAACTTCCAAAACTCTAGAAATGACAGAGACATTTCACTGCCTATATAGTCACCCAAAGTTCTGTACCATTGGGGCATTCATCTTCAGCCTACAGACCCATAGTATCCAGCAAACATGTATATAGAGTCAATTCAAATATTAAATTATTCTAGTCATATGCCTTCTAGAATTTCCCCTATAGAAATTTTAATTCAGAGAGAAGATATTATCTTAGAATGGATCTCTTTACCACATAAGCCAGAAAAAAATTAAAATTATGTGGAAAAAAATCTCTGAATTAATTATAAAAGGAAAATTGACACTTGGTCAACTAGTAGGTATGGACCCAGCAGAGATTATAGTTCCCTTTACTGCTGATAAAATTTAAAACTATGGGAAGACAATAAACCGTGGCAAAGAGCTTGTGCTAATTTTGGGGAAAAATAATACCAATTATTCTAAAAGTGATAGAATTAACCTTATAAAGAGAACTACTTGGATTCTTCCCTGAATTGTACATGATGCACCAATAACCAAAATCCATACATTGTATACAAACGCAAATAAATAATAAAAGGCAGGTTACAAATTAGAAGGATTAAGTAAGATGGAACAAAGCCCTTATAATTCTGTACAAAAGGCAGATTTGTATGTTATTCACAAGGGTATTAAGGGATTTTAAAGAACCTCTCAATATAGTTACTGTTTTGCAATCTGCAGAAAGAGTTGCCTTGCATATTGAAACTGCTAAATTTATACCAGATGATGCAGAATGGACTTCCTTATGTATACAGGTTCAAGATATAATCAGGAATAAGCTTTGTCCCATATATATATCTGATCCCATGTGGGTCTGCCAGATCCTCTAGCACAAGGTAATGGAGAAATTGTTTGATTATTATTGAAAGTGTGCTGAAGGCTTCAAAATTTCATGGGAAACATTATGTCAATAGCAAGGTTTAAAGAGAGTTTTCTATTACATGGCAACTAACTAAGGAGATTATAAAGAGTTGTCCTACTTGCTCTTTCTAGAACCAAACACCATTACCAGTAGGGAATAACCCATAACGTACTCAAAGGAATGAAATCTGGCAGATGAATGTGTTCCACTTTGCAGAATTTGGAAAATTAAAATATGTACACCATAACATTGACACTTATCAAGGTTTTCAATGGGCAACTGCCTTGAGTTCAAAAAGGGCTGATTCAGTAAACACACATTTATTAGAAATTATGGCCATTATGGGTAAACCTGTACAAATAAAGACAGATAATGGTCCAGCACATGTATCTAAGAATATAAAACAGTTTGGGGGTTATTATAATATAGAGCATATTACAGGTATACCAAATAATCCTACAGGTCATACAGTTCTAGAAAGATCAAATTGAAATATAAAGGATATGCTAAACAAAGAGAAAGGGATGGAAAACACCCCTAGAAATAGATTGCATAATGCTTTATTAAACTTGAATCTTCTTAATGCTAATGAGAAAGGAAAATCAACAGCAGAGAGACACTGGATAATAGAAAAAAACTTCTGAATTAAATCAGCCACTATATTTCAACAATATAATAACCTCACAATGGAAACCAGATGTGCTATGTTGGGAACAGGGCTTTGCTCTTGTTTCCACAGGAGAAGAAAAGCTATGGCTATCAACAAAATTTAAAAGATTTTGTTTGAAATAGAGAAACCTCTTAGGAAAGAGAAACGATGGCTCATCCAAAAAGGTGACAATCATACAGGTGGTAAGAAAACCTCATAAGGATTAAGGCAGGGTTCTGTTCTTGACTTTGCAGGAAAATATTCATCTTCAAAGAGTGGAGAGACCTTGGACATCTAGATACCTAAAGATAAAAAGATAGCCATCCAGAAAGAATTAACAAGCAAAGAGAAATCTGCCTTATGATGCTGTATTATCTGTATGGTAAAATTTGATTATTTGGATACATATATATCTCTACTTAAAAATAAGGGATGACTTTGGAATTGGACAATGGTTATTCTTCTCTAAATCTAAGCACACTGTTAAAAGAAAAATTCAGAATTTCTGTCTTATGTCAGGAGCCATCTAGTACTGGACAGAAAGAAGATAGATTTTTAAGGAAATATTTTACTTTTCTCCATGCCCATTTTGTTTATATCATATCTTTCATTGAATATATGTCTACATGACTAATGCTCAAGTTTTCCACAATGAACAGTAGATTGTCCTGCAGTAACCTTTGAAGCTTCCAGGAAGAAAATGGGGGCCCACAACAATGACTACACTGGTTGATATGAGATCATAATGCCGATGTTACTACTATGTGGCTGGTTTTGGGTACCAGCTGCGGAAATGGTGTACCTTCTTGCAATGTTCTGGCCAGAACTCCAGGTAAGAACTTCAAAACAAACAAATGAAAAGACCATATTGATTACTCAGAGACCATTTGTAATTATACAAAACAGCAAATCTTGAAACTTAACCATCATTTTACTTTTACAGATTCCCCCCCAAAAAAACATTGTCCCCATGACAGCAGGAAGCTATTCTAGAAAGCAACATCCCTTCTCCTAACAAAGTTTGTCCTCACTGTTAGAAACACCATTTAGGGGTTGATTATTACTCGCATAGTGTTGGGGGTTGGGATAGAAATTACATAGGCCTAGAGATCTCAAAATAAAGGCAAGATTGAATGGGATAATAGGTAATTTAGTGTGAACTTGCACTAATAATAACAAAAGTGAATAATAGAGTGAATACTTGTGAGCTATTATTTATGGATAATTTATACTGGTATAGTTTCTTATATATTGATACAAGTTCAAATTATATTTGTTATTTCTATTTACAATATTTGTACACCTATGCTGAGTTATTTTGTCATATTGTATGCATGCATGTGTCTTCCTCTGTTTAAGATATTTTGCATATTGAAAAAATTTTAAGATATATTTATCATATTGCATTATATATTTCTACCTGATTAAGATATTCATATATTGTTTACATTTTGATATCATTGTCCTACTTTACTGCACAGATGGTCAAAGATTGTTTAATAATCTGTTATGAAGTCTTAGTATTTAAGTTATATAGGTATTAAGTATTATAGGTCAATAGTCATTCATGTTTGTTATACTTTTAGTCAGACTAATTAGGTTCTTTAAATACATAGAGATTGTATTCTGCATATATAGGTAACCTTCAACCACTTCAAGGATCTGTAGAACATGTCATTTAAATAACTTAGGATTCTGTTGACGTGCAGCACCAATCTATTCCCAAGAAAGTTTTGAGCACCAAAGACACTCTACTTGGAGTTTGTCTTCTTCTTGGCACAACTGGCCTTTGGACAAGAAACTGCCTATGCCTCAACCACTGACAAAGTGCATGATGTCTGGACTAGAAAAGCAGGATACAAGAAGAAAGACTGTAAAATCTTGACAAGACAGAGTAAGACAGTTTTGAAAATTTTCCTGCCTCTGAAATTATCTCTGTTATTCTAGGCCTTAGCCAAAGTTGGTTGCTTCAACATTGCACATAAGACTTTGTGTGATTGCTTAGGCAGCCAATTATCTCTCTCATCTACTGCACAATTTGGAATCTGCTTGCTTGTACTTTGTGCCTACTCAAATAATATTATTTCCATTCTCAGGCCTTCCATGGAGTTGAAAATTTGACAGTTGTAGTTATCGTCCTTTTAAGATCTTGCCAAGCCATTTCCAATACAAGATTCCTTAGGATAAAATGTTTATTAAAGCATTTAGCATACATCTGTTGATTAATATTGTTTATGCTGGTTGTAATTCTAGTCTTATACTTGATATCTGTTCCTAGTGTATATACATTTGCATTAGGTTTGGAACTCATTTAAACAAACTCATGGGAACCGAGCACTGCTTTATTAAATGAAAACTGGCTCCAGACACAAAGGAAGAAAGTAAATAAATAAATACTTTCTAGAATTTAATGAAAATGAATCTATAATATACCCATATTTATGGAACACAGTGAAATTACTGCTAAGAGGATACTTCATAGCACTAAGTGCCTATCTTTTAAAAAAGTACAAAGAAGTGCATAGTTGCTGTGGGAAATAGCCTTGTACCCTGTAAAGGTTTGTCAGTTGTGCTGGTTTAATAAAACACTGATTGGCCAGTAGCCAGGCAGGAAGTATAGGCAAGGAGACCAGGCAGGAAGTACAGGTGGGATAACAAGAAAAGGAGAATTCTGGGAAGAGAAAAGAGTCAGTCTGTACTTGTCACATAGGAAGCAAGATGAGAACAGCTCACTGATAAAATGTACCTAACCACATGGCTAACACAGACAAGAATTATGGGCTATTTAAGATGTAAGAGTTAATAAGGAGCCTGAACTAATAGGCCAACTAGTTTATGATGAATGTAGATCTCTGTATATGTCTTTGGGACTCAACAACTGTGAGACCAGGGGGGACAGAAACCCCTGTCAATAAATGGCACCAATGTGGACAACTATATCCATGTGAAACCTGAGAGACTTGGGAGGTAACTTTAGACACCAAAGAACAGAGTTAAGCATGGCTTCTTGGTAGCAGCATTTTCTTGGGTGGGATCTGTTTGCTAGAGGCATGTGAAATTCATTTAAGAGATGCCTCCTGACTCAGCTTTAGCTGTAAAAACTTTGCAGCTCTTTTAAGAGGCCTCCTCACCACATAACACTTAAATGGTGCTGATGAATAGCTGACAGCATGCTTCTTGGTGGTGGCAGCACAGATGTTGAAACTCCATAGAGTTGTGGTAATAAACATGGCTCTGGCCAGTACCTCTGCCATGAAGCTAGAAATCTCTCAGAAAGCTAAGGAATGGGGAGAGACGTCTGGGGATTGGGGGCATATGAAGGTAGTGTTAAATCCTAGGGCAGTAGAAGCTTTCTGTAATCTATGAAGGTAATTCTGATGAGGACACCTAGTAATGTAAGATACAGAGTTTCAACTGTTCATTTCTTACAGCCAGGAAAGACTTCTGGTAATGAGACTGGGTTGCATTCAATTGAGTTGTTGGTTAAGGGATTCCTATGAAAATTCCCAAACAATCCAGGCTGTTTCTAAAATAAAAGGGTTACTCCATGCAAACTGATAGTGGGGCTCCATTGCTGAAGACAACACCCACACAACATATTGAGCATGAAGAAGTTGTGTTGGTGCCTACATGGAGCCTTGAGCCCTACATTCTAGTGTCTTTGGTTCAGAAAGGTACTCTGTGGCCTACCAAAAACAGAAATGTGGACACCAACCCAGCATCAAAACGTTTGACCTATAATCTGTCTTGCCTATAATATATTCAAGGGCAATGGTGGCCCAGAACTTGTGGAAATTGTCAACCATGCCCAACAGTGCTTGGAAAACCAAGAACCAGAGACTAAATATCCCATACTTAGGGAAAAACCAACACTACTTCTCTTCAAATAATCAATTAAATAATTCCTAATGATATTCTGTTATGCTCATAGATCAGTACCTTCACTCATTACCAGAAAGGCTTCTTCATGAAGCAGATGGGAACAGATACAGAGACCTACAGCCAGACATTATACAGAGAGTCTAAATTGCAGGTTTCCATCAAATTCTTCCCTTCAGATTTCAGGAATCCTGAGGTAAAAAAAAGACAAAAAGATTGTAAGAGTCAGAAGAGAATGTACATATAAGCTCACAGAAACTTAAGCACCATGAGGCCTATATGGTTCTGCATCAGCTCTTCTAAATGTATATTATAGCCTCTGTGTGTGTGTGTGTGTGTGTGTGTGTGTGTATACACATATAAGCGTAAGTTTTTATGGTACTCCTGACTGTGAGAAAAAGTGGGTCTCTGACTCTTGTGCCTGCTCTTGGGTATCTTTTTCTTCTTTAGTATTGCCATGCATAACTTTGATATGATAGTTCTTGCTTCATCTTATTGTATATTATTTTGAAATTTTGGGTTATTATCTCTTAGAAACCCGATCTTTTCTAATGTAAGACAGGAAGGGAGTGAATACAGACAGGAGCTGAGGTTGGAAGGAACTGGGAGGATTAGTGAGAGGTGAAACTATAATCAGGCTATATTGTATTAGAAAACAATCTCTTTTCAATAAAGAATAGAGGAAAGAAAACATTAGTTTAAAAGCAGACTCTTCACCTGTTTCTCAGATTTCTAAACAATGGTCTGGAAATTTGAATTTTGTCACTCACCCTTTGATATGACTTGGGGGCTAATGAAAATTCCCTGCTGTAAAGAAGGAGCACTGTGATGTGGGAGTGTCATATATCAATCTGTTGATTTCATTGGTTAAGCAATAAAGAAACTGCTTGGCCCTGGTAGGTTAAAACATAGGTGGGAGGAGTAAACAGAATAGAATGCTGGGAGGAAGAGGAAGTGAGCTCAGAGACGCAATGCTCCCCTCTCCCGGACACACGATGAGGCTCCGACCCAGGATGGACGTAGGCTAGAATCTCCCTGGTAAGCCACCTCGTGGGCTACAGCAGATTATTAGAAATGGGCTAGTCCAGGTGCGAGAGTTAGCCTAGAAGAGGCTAGATATAAATGGGCCAAGCAGTGTTTAAAAGAATACAGTGTCCGTGTAATTATTCCGGGGTATAAGCTAGCCAGGCGGCCGGGGTGCTGGGGTTGCAATCCCACCGCTCATATTACAACAGCACTGTACTGTAATTGGCTCTGTTAGTATTCTTATTCACCAAAAGCATTTGAGTTAATTGGGTACAAAGCTATTTTTCCTGTTTAAGAAGCTAATACTTCATCTTACACCCAATTGTTACTTTCAGACATTGGATTCATCCTGAAATTGGAAATAGAAGAAATGGAAATCTATTAGCATCTTTTTAGTTCATCATGTTCTGTCATTGCTGTCGAAGCATAAAATCTTAAAACCTTTTTCAGACCCAGTCCAGCTGGCCATGTTGAGTTCCCGATAGATCATCCCCAATGTCTCAGTATGTGGGTGCACCCCTCGCGATCCTGAGTTCCTTGCTCATGCTCTCTCTCCTTCTACTCCTGATTTGGACCTTGGGATTTCAGTCTGGTGTTCCAATTTGGGTCTCTGTCTCTGTCTGCTTTCATCGCCTGACGAAAGTTAATCTCCAGGGGGATGACTATATGTCTTTCTTTGGGTTCACCATCTTATTTAGCTTCTCTAGGATCACGAATTATAGGCTCAATGTCCTTTATATATGGCTAGAAACCAAATATGAGTGAGTACATCCCATGTTCCTCTTTTTGGGTCTGGCTTACCTCACTCAGGATAGTGTTTTCTATTTCTGTCCATTTACATGCAAAATTCAAGAAGTCATTGTTTTTTACTGCTGAGTAGTACTCTAATATGTATATATTCCATACTTTCTTCATCCATTCTTCCATTATCTCTTCAGGCTGATGAGGGAGGGGGACTTGATTGGGGGGGATATGGGAGGCAGTGAAGGGGAGGAGGCAGAAATCTTTAATAAATAAATAAAAAAGAAAAGAAAAAGTGAAAAAAAAAACTTAAAACCTGATTACAACTTTATGCCTTCCGTATGGCAGCAAAGAGTTACTCCTTTAGCAAATTTTCTTGTGGTTACTGAATTCAAAAACTCCTTTTCCTTTCAGGTGTTGAAGGAAAAACAAAACAAATTCCCATTTAGCCATAGAGTGTAAAAAATGCATTAGGAGTGAAATGTTGAAGTCTGCTCCTGAAGTTACACAACACACATAACATTATATCTTTTTTTTTCACTAAGAAAATACTGTACATGAAAATTCTGAGCAAGAGGAATGCTGTTTAAAAACAGTTCAGAGATTTTCAGATGGCAGCTTCTCCCCCTCTGTTATTCTCCTCAATTCCTAATATCCCAACGTTTCAAACATGAAGTGGAATAAAGCTGTTGGAAAGCACCCTTTTTTTCTCACTCAGCTGGCTTGAAATGGGCAGCCTGTGGCTGAGTACGTAATGAGCAAGCACGGTGGTTTGTAAGACAGCTAGCTCTCTTCCTCATTGACTCAAGTTTTCAATTGGGATTCTGACAATCATGAAACAGCCTAGAACGTAAGGGTTTAGAAAGCTTCTCACATTGTCCACACACACATTGACTACACACTCACACATGCACATAAGTGCATACATATGTGTGCTAACACCCCCCCCCTACACACATATCTAGACAACCCTCTGAGGAGAGAAATCTGGCCAAACCTATTAAGACTGGAAAATAGCTAATGTTCTTGCCAGTGAGTTAAAGCTGGGGTATCCCTTTTGTCATAGCCAAATTTATGACATGGATCAAAAACTATAAAAAGTTACGTTGCATCCTGCCATTAAGGAGAATTAATATTTTCGGCGGTATGTTAACCAACGTTTTTCCAGTGTCTCTTGTTAAAAGCAGATTGTTGGCTTTTCATCATGGTGTGCCAAACATTTTCATTGAAACCCTAACAAGACTTTCATCTTAGAAGCATTATTTCTTAAGGGACTTGGATAGGAACTGTGTACAGGAACGGCTCTGCTCTGCTGCTCTGCAGCACGAGGCAATGGCTGTCATTAGTGCATCGGCCTGGCTGAACCATTACACATGTAGACATTTAAGGCGTTTTCAGTGTGATTTGTATTTTTCCCCTTGAAAACACAATTTGTATTTTACCTATTAGGCCTAAGAAACATAGGTTCTTTCTCCACTTTCACATATCTCTATGGCGATTCAGTCTAACCATCTATCAAGTAAAAACTATAATTAATGAGCTTTTTCAGACACAAACCCATTGCAAACGCATGCATTGCTAACACATACATATTTATATTTACACACACACACACACACACACACACACACACACAACTCCTTTTGTGTTTTGTTTCTTATTAATGATGTCTACAGAATTTTCTTCTGAGCTTGGGAAATCAAAGAATCCTTTTAAAATCCCTAAGCCCCAACAACTTAACTACATAGCAACTGTCCAGATTCCTCACATTCATTTATATATATATATATATATATATATATATATATATATATATATATATATATATATAGTTTTATGGGGGTGGAAATAACTCGTATTATAAAAAAGGAATACAGCAATGTGGAATTCAAAATTATGTCATGAACACAAAATATTTCAGTTTTCTAGATTATTTTATTTGGATGGTTCAATATCCATCCTAAGAAAGTGACTTTAATAAAGCTACTTGGCTTATGACAAATGGGTTCTGTTGAACAGTAGGCTTTCTTTTTCCTTAAATGCATATTTAGAGTCGATTGGTCAATGACGTTTAAATACAGAGATGAGAATTCTGGCGTTTAGCATGGGCTCTTATGTGTATGGATGGCCAACGTTTCTATGAGTGTTTTACTATGTGGTCAGTCAAGTTGTAAGACATGACCACAGGTTATATCATTGACCTAAAGCCAGATGAAGCTCAGTAAAGTATGGAAAAGTCTCTTTGTATTGAAGAAGTAAAAGTTCTAAAACCCAGATTTTATGAAGTTCAAAACGCCTCCAAAGTTTGATGATCTGGAAACTAAGGCAAATTGCCCACATATTAATCTCTGATTTGGAGTATAATGAAGACATTCCTTTTTTATTTGTAGGAAGTTCCCACTTCCTCTAAAGATGTTCTTTCAGTTCAGCTGCTGTTGACTCCAACAATTCAATTTCCAAATCAAGAGTGGATTCAACAAAGAAAGTCATCAAGATAAATCATGTAAGAAAACCGGTTCCAAAGAAAAGAGATGAAAAAGAAGGCGAGTCCAGCTCCAAGTGTGCAGAGCTCCGGGCAGCTCTGTTACCATCTGGCTTCCCTCCCAGGAAGATGGTAATGCTGCCTCCTTCCTCCAGTCTGTCCAAAAGAAGAGGGTTGAGGCTTTCTCTTAACAAATCCCTACTTTTCTTAAAGGAAAACATCCGTCAAAAACAGGAAAGTTCCAATATTATTTTTTGCCTTGCACATGCTTGCTTTCATTTTTTAAAATGAAATACATGTAAGAAAACTAAAATTGATTTTAAAATAATTTTTTTCTTACACAGTGCAGGAAAACTCTTTCCTGATATCAAACATTCCAAAATGAAAGTGACATTTTCTCAGAATATTTTGTTTCAGTATGAGTAGTATATGTCTTTAAGTTGTATAAATGGAAGACTGAGGATAACACTGTCTCAAATTATAAGCAAAACTCACATAGGCTATATATGTATGTATTACACACTTTA